>NC_058081.1:675484990-675790918 GCF_014858855.1 Bufo gargarizans
CCAGGGCAGTACAAACACCCCACAAATGACCCCATTTTGGAAATAAGACACCCCAAGGTATTTGCTGAGGGGCATATTGAGTCCATGAAAGATTTAAATTTTTGTCCCAAGTTAGCGCAATTGGAGACTTTGTGAGAAAATAATAATAATAATCAATTTCTGCTAACTTGGGCCAAAAAAAAGAAATTTCTATGTACTTGCCATGCCCCTCATTGAATACCTTGGGGTGTCTTCTTTCCAAAATGGGGTCACATGTGGGGTATTTATACTGCCCTGGCATTTTAGGGGTCCTAAAGCGTGAGAAGAAGTCTGGGATCCAAATGTCTAAAAATGCCCTACTAAAAGGAATTTGGGCCCCTTT
Organism: Bufo gargarizans; assembly: GCF_014858855.1. Lineage (NCBI taxonomy): Eukaryota > Metazoa > Chordata > Amphibia > Anura > Bufonidae > Bufo > Bufo gargarizans. The sequence continues at coordinate 675,485,352 of NC_058081.1, forward strand.
GCGCATCTGGGCTGCAAAAAAGTGTCACACATGTGGTATGCCGTACTCAGGAGAAGTTGGGGAATGTGTTTTGGGGTGTCATTTTACATATACCCATGATGGGTGAGATAAATATCTTGGTCAAATGCCAACTTTGTATAAAAAAATGGGAAAAGTTGTCTTTTGCCGAGATATTTCTCTCACCCAGCATGGGTATATGTAAAAAGACACCCCAAAACACATTGCCCTACTTCTTCTGAGTACGGCAATACCATATTTGTGACACTTTTTTGCAGCCTAGACTGGCAAATGGGCCCACATTCCAAAGAGCACCTTTCGTATTTCACAGGGCAGTGTTTACAGATTTTGATTTCAAACTACTTCTCACGCATTAGGGCCTCTAAAATGCCAGGGCAGTATAACTACCCCACAAGTTACCCCATTTTGGAAAGAAGACACCCCAAGGTATTCCGTGAGGGGCATGGCGAGTTCCTAAAATGTGTTACTTTTTGTCACAAGTTAGCGGAAAATAATGATTTTTTTTTTCTTACAAAGTCTCATATTCCACTAACTTGTGACAAAAAATAAAAACTTCCATGAACTTACTATGTCCATCATGAAATACCTTGGGGTGTCTTCTTTCCAAAATGGGGTCACTTGTGGGGTAGTTATACTGCCCTGGCATTCTAGGGGCCCAAATGCGTGCGAAGTAGTTTGAAATCAAATCCTGTAAAAAATGTCCTGTGAAATCCGAAAGGTGCTCTTTGGAATGTGGGCCCCTTTGACCACCTAGGCTGCAAAAGAGTGTCACACATGTGGTATCGCCGTACTCAGGAGAAGTTGGGGAATGTGTTTTGGGGTGTCATTTTACATATTCCCATGCTGGGTGAGATAAATATCTCGGCAAAAGACAACTTTTCCCATTTTTTTATACAAAGTTTGCATTTTACCAAGATATTTATCTCACCCAGCATGGGTATAGTGGGTTCATGGAACTTTTTTTTTTTTGTCCCAAGTTAGTGGAATATGAGACTTTGTAAGGAAAAAAAAAAATCATAATTTCCCGCTAACTTGTGACAAAAAATAAAAAGTTCTATGAACTCACTATGCCCTTTAGCGAATACCTTAGGGTGTCTACTTTCTGAAATGGGGTCATTTGTGGGGGTTTTCTACTGTCTGGACATTGTAGAACCTCAGGAAACATGACAGGTGCTCAGAAAGTCAGAGCTGCTTCAAACAGCGGAAAATCACATTTTTGTATCATAGTTTAAGGCTATAACTTTTACCCAAACCATTTTTTTTTTACTCAAACTTTTTTTTTTTATCAGACATGTAGAACAATAAATTTTGAGAAAAATGTATATATAGATGTCGTTTAAAAAAAAAAAATTACAACTGAAAGTGAAAAATTTTAATTTTTTGGCTAAAATTTCATTAAATTTCGATTAATAACAAAAAAAGTAAAAATGTCAGCAGCAATGAAATACCACCAAATGAAAGCGCTATTTGTGAGAAGAAAAAGAGGTAAAATTCATTTGGATGGTTAGTTGCATGACCGAGCAATAAACGGTGAAAGTAGTGTAGTGCAGAATTGTAAAAAGTGGTCTGGTCATTAAGGGTGTTTAAGCTAGGGGGGCTGAGGTGGTTAATGATCACCTTAGATGATTACAAAGAAAATTTATGTTTTTTCTATGCAAAATTATCCAGCCGATCGCTTTTGGTCTGTTCACAATGAAGCAACGACCTTATCATCTGGGGTGTGCCAACATTGCCATTGCCAACACACTCATAGAGGTTGTCACTTCATTGTGATACGCAAGCCCCTTCACCACAACAAGGTAACGATGACGAAGAGGAATTGACACATGTAGGTTCCTTTTTTTTTGGGGGGGTTTTGAAGCCACAGTGCAGCACCAGAGGCCAGAAAAATTAGGCATGTAGCAGCGGCCAGAAAAATTGATGTTTGTTTCCCAGGCAAAAAGTGCCCTAAAACATTGCGGCTTGAACTCTAGTTGGTGGCGGATAAGTCACGCAAGTCTTCTGGCATTCAGAGATAAAATACAGCAGCGTGTGGACCATTTTTAGCCCAAGGCAGCTCATCTCATCACCAGGCCATTTTTAGTCGAATGCATCGCCCACTGTCAGTCCCTTCGGGATCCATCCCTCATTCATCTTAATAAAGGTGAGGTAATCTAGACTTTTTTGACCTAGGCGACTTCTCTTCTCAGTGACAATACCTCCTGCTGCACTGAAGGTCCTTTCTGACAGGACACTTGAAGCGGGGCAGGCCAGAAGTTCTATCGCAAATTGGGATAGCTCAAGCCTGCACACCCATTAGTCAAGGGGTTCATCGCTCCTCAGAGTGTCGATATCTGCAGTTAAGGCGAGGTAGTTTGCTACCTGTCGTTCGAGTCGTTCTCTGAGGGTGGACACCGAAGTGCTGTGGCGATGCGTAGGACTTAAAAAGCTCTGCATGTCCTCCATCAACAACACCTCTGTAAAGCGTCCTGTCCTTGCCGGCGTGGTTGTGGTAGGAGGAGGATTACTTTCACCTCTTCCCCTGTTAGATTCCCGTTGTGCTGTGACATCACCCTTATACGCTGTGTAAAGCATACTTTTTAATTTATTTTGGAACTGCTGCATCCTTTCCGACTTCCGGTAATTTGGTAACATTTCAGGCATTTTCTGCTTATACCGGAGGTCTAGTAGCATGGACACCAAGTACATGTCGTTCTCCTTCAGCCTTTTTATACATTGTTTCTGGTGGTGATGGTGACCACAACTCTTCCTCTTCACGCTCATCTACAGCCTGATCCAGCACTCTTTGCAGGGCACGCTCCAGGAAGAAAACAAATGGGATGATGTCGCTGATGGTGCCTTCGGTGTGACTGACTAGGTTTGTCGCCTCCTCAAAAGGACGCATGAGCCTACAGGCATTGCGCAGGAGTGTCCAGTAACATGGCAAAAAAATTCCCAGCTCCGCAGAGGTTGTCCTAGCACCCTGGTCATACAAATTCTCGTTGACGGCTTTTTCTTGTTTCTTGCAAATCAAGCGCCTCACTGGCATGTTGTTTCAGCGCTGAATGTCTGAAAAGTGCGCCATGGCCGTGTAGGAACGCCTGAAATGGCCACACACCTTCCTGTGTTAAAGGTGGTACCCCCTCCCCCTGTTTCCCTGGATACCAGCAGTCCTCATTTCTTCCAACTGATGTGTAAATAACTCCTCTGACAGATCAAGTGAAGCGGCTGTGGTGCTAGTGTTGGTGGTGGCGGCAGGCGGGTGAGTGATAAATTTAGAGGTGCCCAAAGCTGAGCTGGAGGAGGATGGTGCGTCAAGGTTCCGAGCGGAAGCTGTAGAAGATTGGGTGTCCTGTGTTAGCCAGTCAACTATGTCCTCATAACTTTTCGAGTTCAGGGTACGTGGCCTCTAAACACTGGGCATTATTCTAGGGCTAAAGTTAATCACAGCACCACGACCACGACGGCCCCTGCGGGGTGGCCTGCCTCTGCCTGTCATTTTTTTTAGATTAGTTAAGTTGTACTATGCGTGCAAGCTACTGTGACAGCAGATATGAATGGCGCTGAAGTGACACTATGCACTGGCACTGGGCCGTAGACACACAAACACGTGTGTAACTGACTGCTAGTTATTCAGTCAAAAATGTTGTTTTTCTTTAAATATAATCGAATGTGACACCAGATATGAATGGCGCTGAAGTGACACGATGCACTGGCACTGGGCCGTAGACACACAAACACGTGTGTAACTGACTGCTAGTTATTCAGTCAAAAATGTTGTTTTTCTTTAAATGTAATCGAATGTGACACCAGATATGAGTTGCGCTGGTGACACTGTGGACTTGCAGGGCTGTGAGCCTGACACACACGCTGGCAGGCAGGCAACTGCAATTTGATTGCACAGGAAAAAAAAAAGAAGCAGACTGATGTTCTAGCCCTAAAAAGGTCTTTTTGGGGTGCTGTCCTTACAGCAGAGATCAGATGAGTCTTTCAGGACTGGAGTGGACACTGAATACACTGGCCTAGCTATCGATTTCCCTATTAAATCAGCAGCAGCACTGTCCCTCCTCTCACTAAGAATGCAGCTTCCGAATGAATCTAAAATGGATGCTGTCCAGGAGGTGGGAGGGTCTGGGAGGGAGGGTCTGCTGCTGATTGGCTGGAATGTGTCTGCTGACTGTGAGGTACAGGGTCATTAGGAACCCAGCAGCTCTAAGTTGAAATCGCAATGAGATTAATATAACCTGCATTATTCGCATTGCGATTACAATTTAGATCTGAGTACCTAATGGTTGTATTGCTAGAATTGACGAATATAATGAATATAGCACTATATTCTCTATATTCTAGCAATACAACAACCATTAGGAACCCAGCTCTAAGTTGAATTTGTAATGCGATTAATATAACCTGTATTAATCGCATTGCGATTACAACTTTGTCAAATTTGTGACACTGCAGCTTCCGAATGAATCTAAAATGGATGCTGTCCAGGAGGTATGAGGGTCTGGGAGGGAGGGTATGCTGCTGATTGGCTGGAATGTGTCTGCTGACTTTGAGGTACAGGGTCAAAGTTTACACAATGATGACGAATAGGGGGCGGATGGAACATTGCATATCTTCGCCCGTCGCGGCGAACGCAAACAAGCTTTGTTCGCCGGGAACTGTTCGCTGGCGAACAGTTCGGGACATCTCTATTTGGCATAAGATTTATTACATTATTGGGAAATCTCTAATTTGTTCCATATCTTTAAAGACCTTAAACGCTATGTTGTATTTTACACACTCTTTTTGTATTTTACATACATGCTACATTCAAGTATCCAGCTCTGGTTCATATTGCATTTCCCAGCCCTACACAAGATGGCGCTGTGGTTCTACATAGCTTCACTGTGCCTGTGTGGGAACTGTGATGCTTTTCCCTTTTTCAATATGGCTGCTGAAGTTTTTATCTTGTGTAACACCCCAGAGTTGTGTTACTACACGCCTCTACCCAGCTATTATCTTCTAAGAGCTTTATACTGTCATCTGATGTGATTTTGCTTATGTTCTCCACAAATTCGCATATAAACTATGTTTAATGTAATTGTTCTTGTAATTTTCCAGATTCACCAGCAGGTGGCAGCATCATTGGTAGGGAGAGTTTTGATGTTATGGCAGTTCAGAGTTGAACAATCCTGTTCTATTCTGCCCCCCTGCTGAAGAGAGGTGGGCTATTCCGTCTTCCCACAGCAACATAGGGAAAAAACAGTTAGAACCAGAGTTTAGTTTACCCCTGTATAGGGAAGACAGCAAGGACCTGGTCTCATCTCAGACTTGGTCATATTCCCAGTCTTTGCACCTTCAGCCTCAGCTGGATAAAGAAAGCAGAAACTACAACCTCCAGAGTTCCAGGAAGAAAGCATCCCCTGAGAATCTATCATGTGAGTAAAGTCCGGAGACCTAGGAGAAACCATTCCTCCTCAGCTAGTCTCTCCCCATACAGCAGAAGTTACAGAAAAGTGCAGAAGATTAATTCCTGTCACAATTACAGAGCTACCAAGCAGACAACTTATCCTGCAAGCTCCAAATGTAAAGCAGAAGTATTCATTCCTGCCAATGATCGTTAAAACCTGCTGGGACCAAAACACCAAAGCTGTATACTGATTGGATACAAGTTATGTCAAGTAAGGAAACCTTTGAACTTCATCCAAAGGTCTGGACATAATTTCTGCTGAAAAATTAATCTATTACTCCTACTATCACTACACCAAGGTAGGAGACACCGTGACACAATTACCACTACTTTACGGAGACATTATAGGCCATTACACCACTCTGGTATTCCTAATCTGGGATGTGCGTTATAACACCTTGGGAGGGCCCTGGGGTAGTACCCTGAGCATGCGGCAATTGTGTTAAGATATATGACATTTTTTTTATATGCCCTTATACAGCTTATCTATCGATCTACAGTCATATGAATATGTTGTCTGTTTGTTAACCAGGAAGTGTTTAAATAAAGCTGCACACACAAAGAAAAGAAAAAAAAAAAAAGAAAAGAGGCTGCACAGTAAGAAGCAGTGTGTGTTCCTGAGGAAACAAAAAGCATGGTGTCTGTGTAAGTTTGTCCTCCATCAGAGATCTGCTGTAATCCACAAGATAAGTTCAGAAGCAACTTAATCCGGTTATCCTATCTCTTAAGTAAAGAAATGGCAACAAATTGGTTTCACAACAAATACAGAATATTAACAACCCAGTCCTGGCCACTGCACTTGTATGCATGAATCTCGCGAGTATACGATACATGTGGGTTCCTCTGTGCTTCCTGGCTAGGTATGACATGCCGCACACTGGCCTTTGCTGAACATCGATATTTGCCGTGTTTACACATCAGTCCCACTTTGCTTCATCAAACTTTTGTATAGGTTACTCACTTTAATTCTCAGATGTTTTTTATTACTATTAATCGTGCACTTAATCAATTGAATACTGTATTACTTACACATATTATTTTTTACACATGAGTGCTGCAGATTTTTTATTTGTAGATAGATATATAGATTAGCACCGCACGGGTGAAAAAAGGAGTTATTTGTCCATAATCTATTGGAGTGCCGTTCATTTTCTGGACTAGATAGATAGATAGATAGATAGATAGATAGATATAAAGTAAAGTAACAGTGACAGAAATCTGTGAAAACAAATGGACGAGCTCCACTCTGACCAGCAACCAACATGGCACTCAGCTGACGCCCAAATAATACAAAGAGAGGTGATGGTAGCAATATTCATCTTACCTTGATGTTGTCTTCAATGTAGTTGAGCACAATGGCATGCCTAGGTGTTTAGCCCCCAAGGCAGGTCCTTTTTCTGCCCCCTCCCCCAATTCTTTAAAAATAATTGTAGTGCCTCACAGTAGCATTGCCTTAATTGTACAACCTTCAAAGTAGTTTTGTCCAGATATGTGCTACCCACACTGTGCCCCCTCACAGTATATATGCCCTCATTGTACAGCTTTCACAGTAGTTATGCCCACTCTGTGCCCCATAACAGTTATGCCCACACTCTTCACAGTAGTAATGCCCAGTGTGTTCCTTCATAGTAGTAATGCCCATTGTCCCCCCTTCATAGTAGTAAAGCCCTCTGTAACTACTCACCTTGTCCCATGACTCAGATCCAGCTCTCCCCTGCAGACACAGATCGTTATGCAGCACTGTGTGGGGGGAGCACAGGCAGATTCCCAAGCTGCAGGCTTCTCCCACACAGGCTGCCAGCGCTATGTATTGATGGAAGCGTTCATTGCTTTTGGGGTCTGGCACCCCCTGACAAAGGTCAACCGGGGAGGAAACCTCCCCCCTCTCTTGTCACGCCACTAGTTTAGATCTTTGTTGCAAAGTTAATTGTTTTCTAATATCCTGGCCCCTTCTAGCCCCAACTAAAGGTCAGGTCAGTACGCATGTACAGTTACTTCATACTCCAGGAATGCGGCCAGGTATCGGACATCTCTAACCATTTACATTTATTAAAGTGGATGTACCAATTAAAACCTTGCTTTACATTCTACTCCTGGTTATTACATTTTAATTCATTTCAAACGGTCTTAAAATAAAATAAAATAAATATATATGTATGTATAAGAGTTTGTAAAGGCTCATACACCATGGTACCCCTTAATAAAGCAAATTTAATAAATGTATCTACATAAACTATTAACCACTATTAATTAAAGAATATTGCCCCTAATTGTTTAATAGGAAAACAGGAAGCCACCTGGGCTTTGAAAAAAAAAAATATAACAAAAACTCTATGTACCGTATTTTTCGCCCCATAAGACGCACTTTTTCTCCCCCCAAAATGGGGGAGAAATGCCCCTGCGTCTTATGGGGCGAATGCTTGCAGTTTTACATTGCAAGCTGTGATGTACCAGCGAGCGGGGACTCAGGGAGGGACTAGGAGGAGGATCTGGGGGCTGGCAATAGCGGCGGGGCGGTGCAGTCAGTGTAGTATAGCCCCGCCCCGCTGCTCCGGTATACTAATATAAGATGTCATATTCAATTACTAGTTATTATACATGCCCCCTCACTCCTATTATTACCTTACATCCTAATCGCTTCTGTAGAATGCAGGCAGGCAGGGCGGGCGGCAGCGTAACTCCCTGATGTCACGTGCCTGCGCCGCCTACCTTATGAATGAAGCAGGCGGCACAGGCAAGTGACATCAGTGATGGACACGCCGGCCGCCCGGCCTGCCTGGGTTCTACTGAAGCAGTTAGGATGTAAGGTACTATTAGGAGTGAGGGCGCATGTTTAATAACTATTAATTGAATAAGACATCTTATATTTGTATACTGGAGCGGCGGCGGCGGGGGGGGGGGGGATCTGTGGATGGCACAGTTATGGGCTGGGGGGGTCTGTGGATGGCACAGTTATGGGCTGGGGGGGTCTGTGGATGGCACAGTTATGGGCTGGTGGGGGTCTGTGGATGGCACTGTTATGGGCTGGGGGGTCTGTGGATGGCACATATATAACAGTGCCACCCACAGATCCCCCCTCTAACAGTGCCATCCACAGATCCCCTCAGCCCATAACAGTGCCATCCACAGATCCCCCCTGTAACAGTGCCAGCCACAGATCCCCCTGTAACAGTGCAAGCCACGGATCCCCCTGTAACAGTGCAAGCCACAGATCCCCCTGTAACAGTGCAAGCCACAGATCCCCCTGTAAGAGTGCAAGCCACAGATCCCCAGTAACAGTGCAAGCCACAGATCCCCCATAACAGTGTCCGTCATCCACAGATCCACCCCATAACAGTGTCCGTCATCCACAGATCCCCCCATAACAGTGTCCGTCATCCACAGATCCCCCCCATAACAGTGTCCGTCATCCACAGATCCCCCATAACAGTGTCCGTCATCCACAGATCCCCCATAACAGTGTCCGTCATCCACAGATCCCCCATAACAGTGTCAGTCATCCACAGATCCCCCCATAACAGTGTCCGTCATCCACAGATCCCCCATAACAGTGTCAGTCATCCACAGATCCCCCTATAACAGTGTCCGTCATCCACAGATCCCCAGTAATAGTGCCATCCACAGACCACCATTAGTTCCAAACCCACCAAACACACAGCACACCTTTTGGTTAAAAATATTTATTTTTCTTATTTTCCGCCCCAAAAACCTAGGTGCGTCTTATGGGCTGGTGTGTCTTATAGGGCGAAAAATACTGTATGTTGGACTAACAAGAGTTTCTTTAGTAACAATCTTCTTAGAAATCTCCTCTTGTCCACCTCATCAGTCTATCCCAATTAAAGTGTTCTCCTAACACTCACAAAAATCAAAGTCAATTCTCCAATCCTTGTTGCTCTATACACCAGACTGTGTACTGTCTCATACCAGGTTATAGATGTGCCTGGTTTTCAGCTACTCTTACTAAAAGTCCAGTCTTTGTGATTAGTGTTGATCGCGCATTTTCTAATCTTAAATTTTTATCACGAACATTGGCACTTCGAGAAAGCAGTAGAATATAGTGCTATATATTCGTAATCACGAATATTCCAGATTTTTTTTTCATCGATAACCTCCCTTCTTGCTTGTGGGCCAATGAGAAGGCTGCAATGTATTTATCAGAGCTTAGCAACATCCCTAGCAACCAGTAGGAAAGTTGCCTACCCCTTACTATATAAGAACCTCCCCAGCAGCCATTTTCTGCTGGTTTTTTTGCAGTTCTGAGAGAGAGAGAGAGCAGTGACATTGCTGTGCTCTGTGCTTTGCTGAGTCATTTTCATTGCTGAGTCAATTGCATTAGATAGTTAGCTTATATATATAAGTCTACTTTCACACTTGCGGCAGAGTGATCCAGCAAGCAGTTCCGTCGCCGGAACTGCCTCTCGGGTCCGGCAAAACGTATGTCAACTGATGGCATTAGTAAGACTGATCAGGATCCTGATCAGTCTTAAAAATGCATGCTCAGTTAGAAAAATGCATTGAAATGCCGGATTCGTCTTTCCGGTGTCATCCGGCAAAACGGATCTGGCATTTTTTTTCACCTTTTTTCGATCTGCGCATGCGCAGACCAAAAGGACGGATCTGCATTCCGGTATTTTGAATGCAGGATCCGGCGCTAATACATTCCTATGGAAAAAAAATGCTGGATTCAGGCAAGTCTTCAGTTTTTTTTCGCCGGAGATAAAAACGTAGCATGCTGCGGTTTTATATTTTGCCTGATCAGTCAAAATGACTGATCTGAAGACATCCTGATGCATCCTGAAAGGATTACTCTCCATTCAGAATGCATGGGGATAACACTGATCAGTTCTTTTCCGGCATTGAGCCCTTTTGACGGAACTCAGCGCCGGAAAAGAAAAACACTAGTGTGAAAGTCCCCTAAATCATTAGTGGGAGATAGTCAGTGTAGGCTAGATAGTGATATAGTGTAGCTGATAGGTTCCAGTGCAGGGTGTTAGGTAGTGTGATAGGAATTACTGTTTCTCTGCTGTCCATACATACATACATTCTACAGACATAGTGCTGTGATGTCACAACAATACTTAGTGCACCAATCAGTAATATGTAGTCAGACCTGATAAAATGTGAAGTTGCATGTATTGTGCCAAAAATATGCGCATCTATAGTGCCGATTTTCGCAATCGCGAATATATTGGAGCACAGTGCTGTAAGTAAAATTATTTACAGTGATTAGGAGTCACGAAAGTTGCTGCCAACCATTTTCTTCAGTCTCAGGAAACTTCTAGCAGCTTAAAAAATGTAGCAAAAGTGAGCCATGCCTGCATTGCGCACGCAATATGCGCATAGTATTACATTGCCGATTTTCGGAATCAAGAATATAATGACTGGAGATCACAAATTTGCGAAGTTATGGTGAATATTAGGCCAAAAATTCACAAAATATAGAGAATTTGAATATTGCCTATGCTGCTCATAACTATTTGTGACATTGTCTAGCACAGTCTCTTACCTTTCCATCCTCCGTGTTGATGTATGAGGGGATTGCAAAGTTGTTTCTTGTTGGATGGCAAGCAGGCGACCAAAAGCTGTGTTTCACTACACCTGGTGTTGTTAACTTGGGCAGCACCTGGGCGCTGCTGAGGTTGTCATTCATGGCTGCTAAACAGATGATACAGCCTGCACTTAGGGAAGAATTGAAAAAAAACTATGAACAGGTCCACATAATCTACTAGAAATAACTCTGTTTCAACATACATTTAGTTTAGAATTAACTCAGTACATGGGTTTTAAAATAACTCAATTTGAGTCGTCGATGGGGTGAAGTACTGTACATCTAAAAAACTTTATTTACTTCCAGCAATTGTGCAATTATCTGCAGTGGAGCACACATATCCTTGAGCACTCTTACCTATATCTTTCTTAGATCTCGACCACCAGCGACATTAGTCTGAAGAAAGCTTAAAAGCCGAAATGTCAAATTTATGTATACAGCCACAATCAACTTAAAGAAATTTTTAAAGAAACTTTATTACAACACCTTCATGTGCTGGAGTCATTTAATAATTTAGTTCTGGGCTCGTTGGTTACCATTCGTATTAGCCATCTCTTCAATTTGTCATCAATTTTCCTCTGGCAGCCCCGTCCAGGGAGGTTGGCCACAGTTCCGTAGACCTTAAACGTCTGAATAATATGTGCAACTGTAGTAAAAGGAATATTAAACTGCTTGGAGATGGCCTTATAGCTTTTATCTTTAACATGTCTGTCTATAATTTTCTTTCTAATCTTCTTAGCTTTCTTTGGTCCATGTTTAGTGTGGTACACACAATGATACCAAACAGCACAGTGACCACTTTTCACCCATTAAATAGGCAGACTGACTGATGCAAAATACAGGACACAACTAAGGCTACTTTCACACCTGCGTTAGGTGCGGATCCATCTTGTATCTGCACAGACGGATCCGCACTGATAATGCAAACGCTTGCATCTGTTCAGAATGGATCCGTTTGCACTTACACTGTTCATAATAATGCAAACGGATCCGTCCTGACTTACACTGAAAGTCAATGGGAGGCGGATCCGTTTTCAATTGCACCATATTGTGTCAGTGAAAACGGATCCGTCCCCATTGACTTACATTGTATGTCAGGACGGATCTGTTTGGCTCTGCATCGTCAGGCGGACATCAAAACGCTGCAAACAGCGTTTTGGTGTCCGCCTCCAGAGCGGAATGAGGCAGAACGGAGCCAAACTATTGCATTGGGGCTAAACTGATCTGTTTTGGGCCACTTGTGAGAGCCCTGAAACGGATCTCACAAGTTAGTTTAAAATTTTCCTATGGTAAAATTATTTTCAATCGTTTTTAGGGTGTAAATGAAGATAAATTTGTTGCAGCATCTGGCCATGTCCTCTTCACCGCCCTTGCCACACCCTCTTTTAGAAAAGCGGTTAGGGCGGCGAAAAAGGGGAGATGCAACTTTTACATGCAACTTTTTAACTCCACTTTTCAGGCGTAAAGGGAATGATAAATCTCCCCCATTGTTTTTTTTTTTTTTTTTTAAAGAGTGTCCCTCATAGACTTCTTCATTCATCTCTCACACAAATCTCATTCCTGTGTCCCCAGCCAGAGAACTGCTTAAGGCTGCTCCACACCCATAACAATAATAATAATACTTTTGATACATTTTTATTAATATTGCGCCAACATATTCCACAGATAGCGGTGACACAGGAGGTAACAAGTGCTTAATTTGTGCAATGTTCCAGCCATCTTAAAACCCACCCATCTTTAAAGGGCATATATCAGCAGATTTGTACCTATGAAATTGGCTGGCTTGTTGTGCAAGTGCCCTTATCAGGTGACGGCATCTGTGTTGGAGTTGTAATATATGAAAATGAGCCTCTAGTAGCAACAATGTGGTAGTTACATAGAGAGCAGAGCCTATAGGTGTAACAATAATGTCCCCATTGATCCTAGAGGCTTATTGGCGTATATTATTTTTCTCAGCAATGGGCACATATGAACATGGGACCATCACATATGCTTTCAGCTGCCAAGAGCACATGCAACAGGTCAGCCAGTTACATAGGTGCAAATCAGATGACAAATACGGGTACCCTTTAAGGTATTGCACACCTGGTGCTTGATTGCAGCCATCTGATGGCCAAAGACCTAGCTTGTACTTGTGTGTATGCCATGCTTTGTCTGTCACTGCTCTCCATGAAAACCTTGAAGAGTAATGTTGAAACTATGCCTATAATAGTGGTTAGCTGAACTTCAGCAAACCAGTGCTAGGCTTGTTTTTGCCTCACCCCCAGCCTACCAGCACGACAATGGTATCTCACATCGGTTAGGCTCAAACAAATGAATTGTCTCAGCTCTGATGATTGCTACACTGGGGCACTTACCTACATATGTGGTGGATCTGCCCAGTGATACAACCTTTCTGGTCTGAGATTCTAGAATTGATTAAGCGCATCTGCTCTCTGGACAAAACCTCATCACCAATTTCAATATTGCTAAACATCAGACTAGGTGATATCCCTCATATCAAACGGAGACTCCTCCACTACCTGGACTCGGCAGAAAAGTGGTTGATACCACAGTATTATAACCAACACACCTCTCCTACTACCCCCCCATGTAAAGTTCGGCTTCGTACCAAACTTTGGGGTTTTCGGCACCCGGACCCAAACCGGAACATTTACGTAAAAGTTCGGGTTCGGTGTTCAGCGATTTTTATGGCGCTTTTTGGAAGGCTGCAAAGCAGCCAATCAACAAGCGTCATTCTACTTGCCCCAAAAGGCCATCGCAGCCATGCCTACTATTGGCATGGCTGTGATTGGCCAACTTCAGCATGTGACCCAGCCTCTATTTAAGCTGGAGTCACGTAGCGCAGCCCGTCACTCTGTTCGGATTAGTGTAGGGAGAGGCTGCAGCTGCTGTGAGGGAGAGATCAGGGAGGAATCTTATCAAGAACAGTTTTTTGTACTCAGCGATCTACAGCAAATGTGTTTTGTGGGTGCAGTGAACAATTTTTTTAAGCCTGCCCTGAGCCAACTACTGCTGAAAACGAACTTTTTTTTCTTCAGTTAGTCAATATCAATACATAATCGGCAGCCATTTTATGCAACGATAGTGCACCAGCACAGGCTATATGCATGTCTACAAGTCCAAAAATACAGCTTTTTGCTTACTGGGGTTAAGAAAATACATCTGTTAAATATAGTGCACATCTGGGATTACGCATGCATAAGTGACTGTCACATTTAGGACAGAAATACAGCTTTTTGGTTAAGGTGAAAAAACCCTCTAATATACTGCACATCTGTGATTACACGTGCATAAGTCACTGTCACATTTAGGTCAGAAATACGGCTTTGGCATGCTGGGGTGAAAAAACCCTCTAGTATACTGCACATCTGGGATTAGAAAAGCATCAGTGACTGTCACATTTAGGACAGAAATACAGCTTTTTGTTTAGGGTGAAAAAAAACCTCTAATATATTGCACATCTGGGATTAGACATGCATAAGTGACTGTCACATTTAGGCCATAAATACGGCTTTGGCATACTGGGGTAAAAAAAGCCTCTCATATACTGCACATCTGGAATTACACGTGCATAAATCACTGTCACATTTAGGACAGAAATACAGCTTTTTGGTTAGGGTGAAAAAACCCTCTAATATACTGCACATCTGTGATTACACGTGCATAAGCCACTGTCACATTTAGGACAGAAATACAGCTTTTTGGTTAGGGTGAAAATCCCTCTGATATACTGCACCTCTGGGATTACATGTGCATACGTCACTGTCACATTTAGGACAGAAATACAGCTTTTTGGTTAGGGTGAAAAAACCCTCTAATATACTGCACATCTGGGATTAGACAAGCATAAGTGACTGTCACATTTAGGACAGAAATACAGCTTTTTGGTTAGGGTGAAAAAAACCTCTAATATACTGCACATCTGGGATTAGACAAGCATAAGTGACTGTCACATGTAGGACAGAAATACAGCTTTTTGGTTAGGGTGAAAAAAAAACCTCTGATATACTGCACATCTGGGACTACACGTGCATAAGTCCCTTTCACATTTAGGACAGAAATACAGCTTTTTGGTTAGGGTGAAAAAAACCTCTAATATACTGCACATCTGAGATTACACGTGTATAAGTCACTGTCACATTTAGGACAGAAATACGGCTTTGGCATACTGGGGTGAAAAATCCCTCTAGTATACTGCACATCTGGGATTAGAAAAGCATGAATGACTGTCACATTTAGGCCACAAATACCGCTGTCATATAGAGTTAAAAAAAAAATTGAGAGTCCAATACCCTACATCAGGGTTTATATTGGCGGTTAATTAGTTTTAACAGACTTAACTACTTTTTACTTTGCTTTGTGAACACTAACTATGAGACAAATATCTAATAAGGGACGAGGTCATGGTCGTGGTGGTGGTTTTGGTGGAGCCTCTGGTGCAGGGAGAGGACGTGGCCGTTCTACCACAGCTACACATCCTACTGAACCTACTACCTCAGGTCCCAGTAGCTGCCAGAATCTACAGCGATATTTGGTCGGGCCTAATGCCGTTCTAAAGATGGTAAGGTCTGAGCAAGTACAGGCGCTAGTCAGTTGGGTGGCCGACAGTGGATCCAGCACGTTCACATTATCTCCCACCCAGTCTTCTGCAGAAAGCGCACAGGTGGCATCTGAAACCCATGCCCATCAGTCTGTCACATCACCCTGTGCATATCGGGGAACCTGTCTGAGCCTCAAGTCATGCAGCAGTCTCTTATGCTGATTGAAGACTCTGCTGGCAGGGTTTCCCAAGGGCAACAGCGTAGCAAAAGCGGGAGCAGGGTGCAAAAGCAGAGCAGCCTTCGCCAAAACAGTTTGCCTGCTACTGGCCACCGTCAACAGGGACCGAGCACACCAAAGGCAGCTTCAAGGAGTCCCCTGGCATGGCACTTCTTCACACAATTTGCTGATGACAAGACCCAAGTGGTTTGCACACTGTGCCATCAGAGCCTGAAGCGAGGCATTAACCTTCTGAACCATAGCACAACCTGCATGACCAGGCATCTACATGCAAAACGGGCTGCAGTGGAGTAAGCACCTTCAAAACCAAGAAAGGGCTCAGGCCCCTCCTGGTCCCTCTTCTGCTGCTGCCTCGGCCTCTTCCTCCGCCTCTGGAGGACCGTTGGAACGCCCAGCAAACAGAGGATGTGCCAGCAACACCACCACCTCCATCACCAAGCATCTCCACCATGTCCCACGGAAGCGTTCAGCTCTCCATCTCACAAACCTTTGAGAGAAAGCATAAATTCCCACCTAGCCACCCTCGATCCCTGGCCCTGAATGCCAGCATTTCTAAACTGCTGGCATTTGAAATGCTGTCATTTAGGCTGGTGGAGACGGACAGCTTCAAACAGCCCATGTCGCTTGAAATCCCACAGTACGTCGTTCCCAGCCACCACTACTTCTCCAGGAGAGCCGTACCCTCCCTGCACAACCAAGTATAGGATAAAATCAAGTATGCACTGCGCAACGTCATCTGTGGCAAGGTCCACCTAACCACAGATACGCGGACCAGTAAGCACGGCCAGGGACGCTACATCTCCCTAACTGCACACTGGGTAAATGTAGTGGCGGCTGGGCCCCAGGCGGAGAGCTGTTTGGCGCACGTCCTTCTGCCGCCAAGGATCGCAGGGCATCATTCTTTGCCTCCTGTTGCCTCCTCTTCCTACTCGGCTTCCTCTTCTACCACCTCCTCATCCGGTCAGCAACAGACCTTCACCACCAAATTCAGCACAGCCAGGGGTAAACGTCAGCAGGCCGTTCTGAAACCGATGTGTTTGGGGGACATGCCCCACACCACGCAGGAGTTGTGGCGGGGTATAGAACAAAAGACCAACGAGTGGTTGCTGCCAGTGAGCCTCAAGCCCGGCCTGGTGGTGTGCGATAATGGGCAAAATCTCGTTGCAGCTCTGGGACTAGCCGATTTGACGCACATCCCTTGCCTGTCGCATGTGTTGAATTTGCTGGTGCAGAAATTAATTCACAACTACCCCGACATGTCAGAGCTGCTGCATAAAGTGCAGGCCGTCTGTGTGCGCTTCCGGCGTCTCATCCTGCCGCCACTCGGCTGTCTGCTCTACAGCGTAACTTCGGCCTTCCCGCTCACCACCTCATATGCGACGTGCCCACCAGGTGGAACTCCACCTTGCACATGCTGGCCAGACTGTGCAAGCAGCAGCAGGCCATAGTGGAGTTTCAGCTGCAGCACGCACGGGTGAGTTGCACTGCGGAACAGCATCACTTCACCACCAATGACTGGGCCTCCATGCGAGACCTGTGTGCCCTGTTGCGCTGTTTCGAGTACTCCACCAACATGGCCAGTGGCAATGACACCGTTATCAGCGTTACAATACCACTTCTATGTCTCCTTGTGTAAACACTTAGGGCGATGATGTGGCCCAGGACGAGGAGGAGGAAGAGGGGTCATCTCTAACACTTTCAGGCCAGTCTTTTAGAAGTGGCTCAGAAAGAGGATTTTTGCAACAGCAGAGGCCAGGTACAAATTTGGCCAGCCAGGGTCCACTACTGGAGGATGATGAGGAGGAGGAGGAGGATGGGGATGAAGCATGTTCACAGCGGGGTGGCATCCAATGCAGCTCGGGCCCATCACTGGTGCGTGGCTGGGGGATACAGTTCTGCTAAGAGGCACACCCAGCCTCAGCTCCTCACTTCTCACTCCCTGGTTGACAGCTTTCCCTGCCCGTATTCTACACACACACTTCTTCTTTTTTGTAATTCTAGCATTTCTCTTCACTGTCCCTTGCAACAGAATAAAAACTAAATTGTAATTTTTGAAATCCCTGACTTCCTAAGATCATTTTTTTCTGTAAGACACTGTAAGACACATCCACTGTCATTCACTGCCCAGCACAGAATGATGTTCTGCTCATTCTTCTAGGACACCTCCCTGCCTGCTACAGCACTGATTGGCTCATCTAGGCTGTCTGTCTAGACCTCCCTACCACTTCCTCTCAGGGTCATGTGAGCACCCTTCTTCTTCCTCTCTAGTGCTTTATTCCTGTTGACATGTGCAGTAAAATGGTGCTATGAACCTCTGAAAGGAACCTGAAAGGGTTCAGGCTGGCCTGTCATCTGATAAAATGCAAAGTTCGTATCAAATTTGGTTTGCTACAAACTGGTTCATGCCACACATTTCAGATTTTTATTTATTAAAACATTGCATTATTTTCTTTCTGGCCTATCACATAAAATCCCAATTAAATACATTTAGGTATATACTGTAGGTGTAATGTGAAAAATGTGGAAAAGTTAAAGGAGTATGAATACATGTTCAAGGCATTGTAAGTCTACAAATTTGTGTAATTTACTTCATCAGCAACAGGTAGGGTTGAGCGAACCCAAACTGTAAAGTTTGGGTTCGCACCAAACTTTAGGATTTTTGGACGCGGGACCCGAACCTGAACATTTCAGTAAAAGTTTGGGTTTGGGTTCGGTGTTCGGCGATTTCTCAGTGCTTTTTGAAATGCTGCAGAGCAGCCAATCAACAAGCGTTTAACTGTCTGACCTTAGAAGCCATCACAACCATGCCTACTAATGGCATGGCTGTGATTAGCCAGTGTAGCATGTGACCCAGGCTCTATATAAGCTTGAGTCACGTAGCTCTGCACGTCACTCTGCTGTTACAAGTGTAGGGAGAGGATGCTGCTGGACTGGTGTTTTCAGGGAGAGAATAGGTGAGAATCTAACTCAGCGATCTACAGAGAAATAGTTGTGTGGGTGCAGGACACAATCTTTTTACCCTGCCCTGAGCCCATTGACCGAAAAAACAACAACTTTTATCCGTCTGTTAGTTAGGTGAGCGGCGGCGGCGGCAATTTTATGCAAGCTCAGTGCACCAGCACTGCATCTGAGCTTTTGTGACATTATAATCCAAGCTTGAAAAACTGCACTAATAATCTGGTTGTAAAAATCACCCTTTTTTGGCATTTGCAGGATTAGTGTGCAATTTTAGCTAGAAATACAGACATAATTTTCAGTTTTTTTAAAAACACCCTTTTTTTGCAAAATACACAATTTTACATCCAAAACTGCATCTGGACGTGTGAAATTCAAACATTATATACAGCTTTCATATTCTGTTAGTAAAAAAACACTTTTTGGGCAATATCCAACATCTGGATTAGTCAGTGTGCAATTTAAGCTAGAAATACAGCCATAATTTTCTGGGTTTTTAAAAACACACTTTTTGGCCAAAATACACAATTTTACAGCCCTTGCAGCATCAGCACGTGGGAAATTCAAGGGTTATATATTACTGTCATATTCAGTTATTAGACAAACACCCGTTAGGGCAAAAAAAAGTTTATTTGGCAGCCTTTGCTGCATATGTCACTGTGAGATACACCCTTTATATATTTGGGTTATATTCAGGAATTTGAAATACCACCATTTGGTGCACAAATCTGTAATTGAGCCCTAGTGTGGGTCAGGGCGTGTGAGATACACCCTTTAAATACAAGGTTCTATTCAGGTATTTGAAATACAGCCATTTTGTGCACAAACCTTTAAATGCAGCCTAGTGTGGGTCAGGGCGTGTGAGATACACCCTGTATATACAGGGGTTATATTGTTCTATGAATAAAACACCCATTTTTGGGCAAAATACACAGTTGTTGCGCCCTTGCAGTATCAAAACATTTGAAATTCCAGGGTTATATACTGCTGCCACATTCAGTTATTAAACAAACACCCGTTTGGGCAAAAAAAATAAAAAATTGGTCAGCCTTTGCTGCGGATGTCATTGTGAGATGCACCCTTTATACAGTACAGACCAAAAGTTTGGACACACCTTCTCATTCAAAGAGTTTTCTTTATTTTCATGACTATGAAAATTGTAGATTCACACTGAAGGCATCAAAACTATGAATTAACACATGTGGAATTATATACATAACAAAAAAGTGTGAAACAACTGAAAATATGTCATATTCTAGGTTCTTCAAAGTTGCCACCTTTTGCTTTGATTACTGCTTTGCACACTCTTGGCATTCTCTTGATGAGCTTCAAGAGGTAGTCACCTGAAATGGTCTTCCAACAGTCTTGAAGGAGTTCCCAGAGATGCTTAGCACTTGTTGGCCCTTTTGCCTTCACTCTGCGGTCCAGCTCACCCCAAACCATCTTGATTGGGTTCAGGTCCGGTGACTGTGGAGGCCAGGTCATCTGGCGCAGCACCCCATCACTCTCCTTTATGGTCAAATAGCCCTTACACAGCCTGGAGGTGTGTTTGGGGTCATTGTCCTGTTGAAAAATAAATGATGGTCCAACTAAACGCAAACCGGATGGAATAGCATGCCGCTGCAAGATGCTGTGGTAGCCATGCTGGTTCAGGATGCCTTCAATTTTGAATAAATCCCCAACAGTGTCACCAGCAAAGCACAATGTATATTTGGGTTATATTCAGATATTTGAAATACCATCATTTGGTGCACAAATCGTTAATTGAGTCCTAGTGTGGGTCAGGGTGTGTGAGATACACCATTTAAATACAGGGGTTCTATTCAGGTATTTGAAATACAGCCATTTTGGGCACAAATCTTTTTTTTTTTTGGTTTTGTAAAAATTTTATTGAATAAATCAATACAATACAAAAATAGAGCAGAAGAGAAGTAACATACTCCTCTACTCTTACACATAAGAAAAACAGAGTACAGGTCTGTCAAATATTAATTATACAATAAGTATGATAAGACGAAATCCCAAGGGTTAATCAGTAGAAAAACATCTAATGGAAGATATACTTAGTAAAAGCACATTTGATAACCAGGTGGCAATTATTGTCATAAAAATATCTACTAATTACCTTAAGTCTTAGTGTTATGATCCATCCGAGACGGCCCAAAGCGGGAGCAGTAGTACCATCTGAACAACTCAACGTTAATTAATGTGAAGGGGGTTAGGAAAGAAGTAGATGGGAAGATAGATGAGATGGGCCCTAAATTCTGTACCTCTAGGGATAATGTTAATTGTGCTAACCCCCGTCTAATAGCCTCTAAAGGAAATCCATTCGCTCCAGTTCTATAGAAACTTATGATGGGAGCTCAGTTCCCATGAGGATAACTCTTCCAATCGGTAAATTTGATCAATCTTCTGATACCATTGATCCATAGAGGGAACCTCGGAAGATAACCATAATATAGGGATCAGCAATTTTGCGGCGTTCACTAGATGTTTGAAAAGAAGTAAGTTAGGGGGAGAGGGGTCACGAGGGTAAAGATTCAGGAGGGCAACTTCCGGAGACGGAGTGATTTTGGTATTGCAAATCTTATTACAGATTTGGAAAACCTTTTCCCACCAACTAAGTAAAATTGGGCAAGTCCACCATATGTGGATAAAAGCGCCCCTTTCTTTTGAGCATCTCCAACATGTATCAGATGCTGTAGCTGAGTATAAGCATGTCTTGTCGGGGGTTTTATACCATCTTGTGATGATTTTATAGTTATTCTCCTGAATCCTGACACACCTTGAGGTTTTATGTCAAGAGTTATAAATGATGCAGGTATCCTCCGAAAAGAGACTTTTATTTAGTTTTTTTTTCCAAAGTCTTATGAAAGCAGGCGTTAGGGCATCAGGAGATATTCTCAACCTGTTGTACCATTGTGAGATTAGCTTATGTGGGGTAGAATCTCGAGAGATAATGTGTTCAAACCAAGTAATAGGGCGTAGCAGCGTATGTAATTGTATGTTTTGAGACATGTATGCTCTTAAGAAATGGAGCCCAATAAAGCTTGAGCATGGACTTTTTAAGAGATCACATATTTATTTTATAGAAAGTAGTTTGCCTTCTTTGTAAAGATCTGTCAGTTTCAGATTAGACTGAGCAATCTCAATGGGAATGCTGCTCTGTAAGGCCTGGGGGGCTAAGTGAAAAATGTCATCTATTTTAAGGACCGGAGATGGGAGTGGGGAGCTCAAGGGTGATTTTTGTAAGGTGTTCCACGCATTTAGAGTAGCTTTCATAACCGGGGTGATATCAGGATGAGGGGGCAATGGAGACATGCGTCCCAGTAAAGCCGCTCTGAATGGAAGTCCCAGCAAGGTCTTCTCCATTGGGACCCAAGATTTTTGCTTGGGGGCCGTCAACCAGTCTACTACTCTAGTGAGTAAAATAGCACTGCCGTAGAGTTCAGGGTCTGGTAAAGCTATTCCTCCCCTCTCTCTCGGGTAAGACAAAGATTTGCAAGACATTCTGGCCTTTTTCTTATTCCATATAAAGGAACGAAACATGGACTTGAGTTTAGAGTAGTATATGGAAGGGACGGGAATTGGTAAAGTTTGTTGGAGGTAAGTAAGTTTAGGGATGATGAGTGACATTAATATGTTTTTCCTCCCAAACCACGAGAGTGTGGGGATATCAAGAGACGTTAAATCTTCCGCCAATTTATTTTGAAGAGGAATATAGTTCAGATTAAAGAGTTGATTGGGATCTGTACTCATTTTGATACCCAGATAGGTTAAGAAAGGGGAGGACCAGTTAAATGGCGAACATGCTTCTAGATGAATCTTCAAAGACTTTTTAAGTCCTGTGGAAATTATTAGTGATTTATTGTGATTCACCTTGAAATTAGAAAGTGATCCATATGTTTCTAAATGGCCATAAATTTTAGGGAGAGCTATTTCAGGGTTACTTATTATTGAAAGCAGATCATCCGCAAATGCGGCTATTTTGTGTTGCTGGTCACCTAGATTTATTCCCAAAATGTCAGTATCCATCCGAATAGTCTGTAGAAGGGGTTCTAAGGCAAGGACAAACAGGAGGGGAGATAGGGGTCAGCCTTGCCGGGTACCATTACTAATCGTAAATGACTTTGATAAGGTATCGTTGACCCTAACTGAAGCTGAGGCATGCTGATACATTGCTTTTATTGCTGCTATAAAGGGGAGGGGGAAATTACGAGATTGCAACGCCGCGTACATGAAGGACCAAATGCCTTCTCAGCATCTGTGCTGAGAAAGACTAGAGGTAGGCCTTTCCTCTTAGCATAGTGTATAATGTTAAGGATACAGGCCGTGTTATCTTTCCCTTCCCTTTTTTTCACGAAACCCACTTGGTCTCTATGGATTAATGAGGGGAGAAATTTTGATAACCTGTTTGCGAGCATCTTAGCTAAGAGTTTTAAATCTATATTAAGAAGAGAGATGGGTCTGTAGTTGGGACATAGAGAATGGTCTTTGCCTTCCTTGGGAATTAGGGTGATGTGAGCTTTGGTCATGTCAGTCGATAATGGTATACCTTGCAAGGCATTATTGTATACTGGTATAAGATGCGGGATTAGTATTTCATGGAAAGACATGTAGTAGGGTATAGGGAACCCATCCGGGCCTGGGCATTTCCCTTTGGGGGAGTTTTTAATGGCTTGTATGAGTTCTTCAGAAGAAAATGGGGAAGCTAAGTGAACTTTATCCTGTTCCGAAAGAGAGGAGAGGGCCAAACCGCTAAAATATGAAGTAAGGGGTGGCGGGACAACCGTATCACCTGAGGGAAATTGCGTCGAGTTAAGATTGTAGAGGGATTCTGTCATGGTCTTACCTTCTTGCTGTTCTCCTTCGTTTGACATGTGCTGGCGGCCATCTTGGTTTCTGGGTTTCTTGTAGCCTCCCACCCTGCGGCTTCTCCTTCCCACTGGGAGGAGCTGGATGCCTAGCTCATATATATAGAAGGTCAGTGGCTTCAGTTCCTTGCTTGGTCCTCCTGTGTGCACATGCTTCTAAGACTGCTGCTGCTTCTGGTTCCTGATCCTGGCCTCGTCTGACTACCCCGCTGGTTCCTGATCCTGGCTTCGTCTGACTACCCTTCTGGTTCCTGATCCTGGCTTCGTCTGACTACCCTTCTGGCTCCTGACCTCTGGCTTCGCAAGACCCTGCTCCGGTTTAGCCACCCGTTTGGACTTTTGCTTACAGCTTGATTTGCAATAAAGCCTTCTTATTTCCACGTATCTCTTGTTGTACGTCTGGTTCATGGTTCCTTGACATTAGGACCAAGCCATGAATTCTGACGGTACAGGGCCATCCTCGCTACCTACGCTGGTTGCCAGACTTGATCAGCAGGATCACCTGTTGGGTCTGTTCGCTGTGGCGTTGCAAACCCTGCTTGAACGCACGGCTCATTTCGCTTCCGTTGCCGAGTTTTCCGGTTTTGTTGCTTCTCTTCGGAAGGTATTCGATGTGCCGGCTCGTGCTGCCTCTGCTGCGAAGCTCCTTATGTCCATCAGACAGGGTTCACGATCCGTAGCTGAATACGCCATTGAGTTTCGTACCCTGGCAGCAGAGGTGGGCTGGAAAAATGAGGCTCTGGTCGCTGCTTTCTCTCATGGTCTCTCGGATGCCTTGAAGGATGAGGTTGCAGCTAAGGACCTACCAGTGGAGCTCGAGTCTCTTATTTCTTTCCTGATTTTGATTGACACCAGACTCAGGGAGAGACCTTCCTTTAAGGAGAGCCTGCGGAGGTCTTCTAACAGATTGGCGCCTACGTTTGCTGTCCCACCCGTGCCTCCCTCTCCTCCCACGCCTCCTGGGGATGACTTGTCTGGGGGTGAACCCATG
The DNA here is from genome assembly GCF_014858855.1 of Bufo gargarizans. Taxonomy (NCBI): domain Eukaryota; kingdom Metazoa; phylum Chordata; class Amphibia; order Anura; family Bufonidae; genus Bufo; species Bufo gargarizans. Next base: position 675,509,954 of record NC_058081.1, read on the forward strand.
CAGCTGGGGTTTGCTCGCCTGTCCGAGGGGGAGAGGGTACTCCGGAGACGCGAGGGCCGATGCATGTACTGTGGTCTCGGTGGGCATTTTCGGTTGGCATGTCCGAACCGTCCGGGAAACGCTCGCACCTGAGATCCTGTCGGGGGCAGATCTTGGGTGGAGTCTCCTCGTCCCCAGTTTCCCGTGTTGACAAACCACTGATCACTGTTGTCCTCTCCTGGGTCGGGGGCTCGGTGACGACCCAGGCGTTGGTGGACTCTGGTGCTGGTGGTTTGTTCATTGATAGTGTGTTCGCTGCCGCCAATTCCATTCCTCTGCAGCCTCGAGGTTCCCCACTGGCTCTTGAGGCGATAGACGGCAGACCCCTTCTGCCGCCACACGTGACTCATGAGACCCTTCCAGTGGGGATAGCCATTGGTGCCGTTCACAGAGAGTCGGTCTGTCTCCAGGTGATTTCGTCTCCACACTACTCGGTGGTCTTGGGGTACCCCTGGCTCCAGAAGCATAATCCAACTTTCGATTGGAGATCGGCCGAGATCCTCTCGTGGTCACCGCAGTGTGGGGCTAGTTGCATCCATGGGCCTGTCAAGTTGCTGTGTACTTCCTCGGACTCTCTGTTGCCTCCTGAATACGAAGAGTACCGGGATGTATTCGATAAGGTGCGCGCGGTTGCCCTACCTCCGCACCGCCCATACGATTGTGCCATAGAGTTACAATCTGGTGCCGTTCCTCCTCGTGGCAAGGTCTATCCACTGTCGGTAGCGGAGAATGAGGCCATGGAGGAGTACGTGAGGGAGGCGCTTTCACGCGGACACATTCGCAAATCCTCGTCCCCGGCAGGGGCTGGATTTTTCTTTGTGAAAAAGAAGGGCGGTGAGTTGAGGCCTTGCATCGATTACAGGGGTCTCAATCGCATCACGATCAAGAACGCTTACCCGATACCCTTGATTTCCGAGCTGTTCGATCGCCTCAAAGGGGCCACGGTCTTTACCAAACTCGACCTGAGGGCGGCATATAACCTGGTAAGGATCAAGGCGGGCGATGAGTGGAAGACCGCGTTTAACACCAGGACCGGTCATTATGAATCCTTGGTTATGCCCTTTGGGTTGTGCAATGCGCCCGCAGTCTTCCAGGAATTCATCAACGATGTTTTCCGTGACCTGTTGCAGCAGTGTGTGGTGGTCTATTTGGATGACATCTTGGTATATTCTGAATCCATGGAGGCCCACATTATGGATGTCAGACGAGTGTTGCAACGGTTACGAGAGAACAGGCTGTTCGGTAAGCTTGAGAAATGCGAATTTCACCGATCCCAGGTAACCTTCTTAGGTTACATCATTTCCGCTGAGGGGTTCTCCATGGATCCTGAGAAGGTTTCGGCTGTCTTACAGTGGCCCCAGCCCAGTGGTCTTCGTGCCCTGCAGCGCTTTTTGGGCTTCGCCAATTATTATCGGAAGTTCATCAGGGACTTTTCTATGCTAGCCAAGCCTCTCACGGATCTGACCAGGAAGGGCAGTAATTTCCAGGTCTGGCCGCTCGAGGCCATCCGAGCTTTTGAGGCTCTAAAGTCCGCCTTTGTGTCGGCTCCGATTCTGTCGCATCCCAACCCTGGGTTGCCCTTTGTCCTCGAGGTGGACGCGTCTGAGACGGGAGTAGGCGCCCTTCTGTCTCAGCGTAGAACACCAGAGGGTCCTCTGCTTCCTTGTGGGTTTTACTCCCGGAAACTGTCTTCCGCGGAGTGCAACTATCAGATTGGTGACAGGGAGTTATTGGCCATCGTGCAGGCCCTTAAAGAATGGAGGCACTTGCTCGAGGGTTCGGTGGTTCCGGTTCTCATCCTGACGGACCACAAGAATCTGACCTACTTTCTGAGGCCAAGAGATTGACACCACGTCAGGCCAGATGGGCTCTGTTCTTGTCACGTTTTAATTACGTGGTCTCCTACCTACCCGGTTCCAAGAACATCAGAGCGGATGCCTTATCATGGCAGTACTCCGAGCTGTCCGGGGAGGAGTCGATTCCGACTTCGGTCATACCTCCGAATCAGATCCTGGCCGCCATTCGCACCAGCCTGACCTCTCCCCTGGGTGAGCAGATTTTGGCGGCTCAATCTGGTGCTCCCTCTGGGAGACCCAACGGCAGATGTTTTGTGCCTGAGGAGTTGCGCACTCGGTTGTTGCGAACCTACCATAACTCCAAGGCCGCGGGGCATCCTGGAAAGAATCAGCTGTCCTGGGCTGTTTCACGTCTGTTCTGGTGGCCTTCTCTACGTTCCGACATCGCCGCATATGTAGCGGCATGCTCCGTTTGTGCCCAGAGTAAGTCCCCTCGGCACCTTCCGTTGGGCCTTTTGCAACCCATAGCCACCGGGGAGCGCCCATGGTCACACCTGGGGATGGATTTCATTGTGGACCTCCCTGCATCCCGAGGCCATACGGTTATTCTCATGATTGTGGATCGGTTTTCCAAAATGTGCCACTGTGTTCCTCTCAAGAAGTTACCCTCTGCACAAGAGTTGGCCACGATTTTCGCCAGGGAGGTCTTCCGGTTGCACGGTTTGCCCAAGGAGATTGTGTCGGATCGGGGGAGTCAGTTTGTGTCCAGGTTCTGGCGCGCCTTTTGCTCCCAGTTGGGGATTCATCTCTCTTTCTCCTCGGCCTACCACCCTCAGTCCAATGGGGCCGCAGAACGATCCAATCAGGCCTTGGAGCAATTCCTTCGTTGCTATGTCTCCGATCACCAAGACAATTGGGTTGACCTCCTGCCTTGGGCTGAGTTTGCCAGGAACACGGCGGTGAACTCTTCCTCTGGGACGTCTCCCTTCATGGCCAATTATGGGTTCCAACCTGCCGTGTTACCGGAGGTATTCTCTCCCCAGGATATTCCGGCTGTGGAGGATCACCTTTCCGTCCTACGTGCTTCTTGGGTACAGATCCAGAGGTCCCTTGAGGTCTCTGCGCAGCGCCAGAGACTCCAGGCTGATCGCAGACGAGCGCCCGCTCCTTCCTACCAGGTCGGAGACCGTGTATGGTTGTCCACCCGCAACCTCAACCTTCGAGTGCCCACTCCCAAGCTGGCGCCTCGCTTTGTTGGTCCCTTCCGAGTGCTTCGCAGGGTAAACCCGGTAGCCTATGCCCTTGCGCTTCCTCCTGGCATGCGGATCTCCAACGTGTTTCATGTCTCCCTGTTGAAGCCATTGGTGTGTAATCGTTTCACTTCCTCGGTTCCTCGGCCTCGTCCGGTCCAAGTGGGCAATCGTGAGGAGTATGAGGTGAGCAATATCCTGGACTCACGCCTGGTCCGCGGTCGGTTGCAGTTTTTGGTCCATTGGCGTGGTTATGGTCCAGAGGAGCGTTCCTGGGTTCCCTCCGCAGATGTCCATGCTCCTGCCTTGCTCCGAGCCTTCCACGCACGCTTCCCTCAGAAACCGTTCCTTACTCCGTGGAGGAGGGGCCCTTGAGGGGGAGGTACTGTCATGGTCTTACCTTCTTGCTGTTCTCCTTCGTTTGACATGTGCTGGCGGCCATCTTGGTTTCTGGGTTTCTTGTAGCCTCCCACCCTGCGGCTTCTCCTTCCCACTGGGAGGAGCTGGATGCCTAGCTCATATATATAGGAGGTCAGTGGCTTCAGTTCCTTGCTTGGTCCTCCTGTGTGCACATGCTTCTAAGACTGCTGCTGCTTCTGGTTCCTGATCCTGGCCTCGTCTGACTACCCCGCTGGTTCCTGATCCTGGCTTCGTCTGACTACCCTTCTGGTTCCTGATCCTGGCTTCGTCTGACTACCCTTCTGGCTCCTGACCTCTGGCTTCGCAAGACCCTGCTCCGGTTTAGCCATCCGTTTGGACTTTTGCTTACAGCTTGATTTGCAATAAAGCCTTCTTATTTCCACGTATCTCTTGTTGTACGTCTGGTTCATGGTTCCTTGACAGATTCGTAATAGTCTCTAAATAAGGAAGCAATTTTACTTGGTTCAAAGGTTAGTACACCTTCTGGAGTCTTTAGTTTATGTATATAATTATTTAGTTTCCTACGTTTAAGTCTGGACATCATATATCGGGAGGCTTTATTTCCGTGGGCAAATATTTTATATTGGGAATGTAAGAAAAGTTTGGCAGAGGCCGTGTTTAACAGATTTTTGATGGCAGCCCTACATGAAGAGAGTTCCATTAAGTGTGATTCTAATTGGGATTTTTTATGGGCACCCTCCAGATCTAACGTCTAACTGTTTTTGTCTCTCTTTTTTGAGATGAGCCCCTTATAAATGCTTTATGGGCATCCCAAATTGTTTGTGGCAATACCTCGGGGGTACAGTTTGTGTTGAAATATTCTTCAGGAAGGCCTTTTAGTTTAGATTTAGTGGCTGGTAGATTGGTGAGTTGCTCATTAAATCGCCAATGACTAGAGGGTTTATGGTTAAGGGGAGAATTCATATGTAAAAATATGGGAGCATGATCAGATAAGATTATGGATCCTATTTCAGCTCTAGCGCATAAATGAAGATGTTCATTTGAAATGAATAGATAGTCTAGGCGTTGATACGATCTGTGTAGTGATGAATAGAAAGTATAATCTCTGGAATCTGGATGTATGGTACGCCAGACATCTATTAGGTGAGCTTTGGCTAATGACCTCAATAGAGAACGAATTCCCTTTTGGGAGTGGGCTGATTTGTGCGAGGAGGAGTCAATGAAGGGGTTTAGGACCAGATTTAAGTCCCCCCCAACTACCGTAACACCATCTCTAAAAGACTCTATTTTTAGTAGAATTGACTTGAGCCAAGGTATCTGGCGGCTGTTTGGAGCGTACACTACGTGCAGAATTATTAGGCAAATGAGTATTTTGACCACATCATCCTCTTTATGCATGTTGTCTTACTCCAAGCTGTATAGGCTCGAAAGCCTACTACCAATTAAGCATATTAGGTGATGTGCATCTCTGTAATGAGAAGGGGTGTGGTCTAATGACATCAACACCCTATATCAGGTGTGCATAATTATTAGGCAACTTCCTTTCCTTTGGCAAAATGGGTCAAAAGAAGGACTTGACAGGCTCAGAAAAGTAAAAAATAGTGAGATATCTTGCAGAGGGATGCAGCACTCTTAAAATTGCAAAGCTTCTGAAGCGTGATCATCGAACAATCAAGCGTTTCATTCAAAATAGTCAACAGGGTCGCAAGAAGCGTGTGGAAAAACCAAGGCGCAAAATAACTGCCCATGAACTGAGAAAAGTCAAGCGTGCAGCTGCCAAGATGCCACTTGCCACCAGTTTGGCCATATTTCAGAGCTGCAACATCACTGGAGTGCCCAAAAGCACCAGTCCGACTCAGACGCCAGCAAGGTGGAGGTGGAGTACTGGTTTGGGCTGGTATCATCAAAGATGAGCTTGTGGGGCCTTTTTGGGTTGAGGATGGAGTCAAGCTCAACTCCCAGTCCTACTGCCAGTTTCTGGAAGACACCTTCTTCAAGCAGTGGTACAGGAAGAAGTCTGCAAGGTAAGAAAAACATGATTTTCATGCAGGACAATGCTCCATCACACGCGTCCAAGTACTCCACAACGTGGCTGGCAAGAAAGGGTAAAAAAAAGAAGAAAATCTAATGACATGGCCTCCTTGTTCACCTGATCTGAACCCCATTGAGAACCTGTGGTCCATCATCAAATGTGAGATTTACAAGGAGGGAAAACAGTACACCTCTCTGAACAGTGTATGGGAGGCTGTGGTTGCTGCTGCACGCAATGTTGATGGTGAACAGATCAAAACACTGACAGAATCCATGGATGGCAGGCTTTTGAGTGTCCTTGCAAAGAAAGGTGGCTATATTGGTCACTGATTTGTTTTTGTTTTGTTTTTGAATGTCAGAAATGTATATTTGTGAATTAGTAGAATAAAAGAGCGAGCACTCACTCTGTGGCAAAACACTCAGATTTAATATTAAAATTAATAAACGATATCACAATAAAATAATGGCAAAAAATACGATTAAAATCTTACAATGGTAAAGTAGTTGGTCGACCAATTTAGTAACGCATTCCACCTAGATAAAGGGGCATAACTCAATCGTACAATAACAGTGTCTTAAATAAGATTGAACATGATGCTAAACTGTGAATTAAATATAAGAATAAAGATGCAGTGAATATTAAATGTGAAAATAAAAATCAACAGTGCTAGAAATCAGCAGTGCACTAATGTGATCGAACAATATTAATACCATATAATGGAAATAACATATAATAAAATGGATGTGATGAGGTGATAAGACACCTAATTGGCTTTGCGGGCCAAGAAGTTCCTCCTATAATATTAAATGACCGCAACCAAGAGTAGCCAGGTGTACTTACATTGAGGTGAGGCGTCCTCAATTTCAGCTTGCAGCACCGCATCATTCATTAACAGCAGTGAGCCGCGACATTTTGTTAATTTATATTTGTGAATGTTGAGATGTTATATTGGTTTTACTGGTAAAAATAAATAATTGAAATGGGTATATATTTGTTTTTTGTTAAGTTGCCTAATAATTATGTACAGTAATAGTCACCTGCACACACAGATATCCCCCTAAAATAGCTAAAACTAAAAACAAACTAAAAACTACTTCCAAAAATATTCAGCTTTGATATTAATGAGTTCATTGAGAACATGGTTGTTGTTCAATAATAAAATTAATCCTCAAAAATACAACTTGCCTAATAATTCTGCACTCCCTGTAGATATTTACTAAGATGTATAGGTGTTGGCCTATCTTGCCTTTGATCATAATGAAACGACCCTCAGGGTCACATAGTAGATCATCTAAGATGAAGGGTATCTTACTCTGGAAGCCGATACTAACTCCTTTAGAGTTTGACTTGGGGGGACCACAATGAAACCAAGTAGGATAGAATGAGAAGGATAAATTGGGGAAGTGTTGAGACTTAAAGTCTCTCCTCAACATCCCAAAGATCTGGCTCCGCTTAGAAGGTGAATTGCAACCCTTAACATTATAAGAGGCAATGCTAATAGCCATTATGGGGGTGACGAGGAGTGGCAGAGCGACGAGTCAGATACTTATGGAGGCATTTAAGGAAAGTGAATTGCTCAGGGTACTTAGCGTTTAAACGAGACGGTAGTATTAAAAGCCGCTGTCTCGGTGATAGGATGAACCACCACGGATGGATGCACCACTGGATACTGAGAGACCTGTGCAGAACAAAATAAAACAATTATAAATTGAACAAAAGAGAAACTAATGGAACCATACTAAACAAGTCTTGAATGACTTATCAAGTGGGGGGAAGTGGCAGATGCCATTTATAGACCCGATTCACAACTATAACTATCCGCTTAGCCAATGAGTTAAAGCTAATTATCATTAAGGGTAAATAGGATTAGATGGGTTGTGTCTTTAGCACCTAAGGTTGATTCTCACAGGTGTTCCAAAAGCACAGGGGCACTGTGAGGCCGGGAGTACCTTCAAGGACCTTTGAATACCAGTCAGAACTACCTTGTCCCGAAAATAGTATCTGTAAGTGATTGCAAAAATGGCATGCATATAAGCTTAAGGCCTCTGGGTATATAAAGAATATAGCACAGGCAATGTGAATAGGAATGATATTTTGCTGCCGGCTATACACTGAGTCATTGCATACATAAGCAAGTACAGAGGCAATGTGTAGCCGGGAGCACCATTAGGGACTGCTGAGTACATATACAAGGAGAGAGAAGGAAGAGAGAAATTAAACAGAGTACTAAAGGGTGTAAGTAAGGGGTTGAAAGGAGAGATACAGAAGTAGAGGGTTTTGCATCTTATACTCAGCATATGTAACGGAGAGATAAGAGAAGTGTTCTTTTTGTGTTTCAGGCGACATCTGTAGATATACGTCTTGGGGTAAGAGGTTGATTTCTCTTATTCTCCTTTTGTCTTTGTGCTTTAGGTGTGCCTCTCAATTCAAAGGGCAGAATCCTAGGGAGCTCCGGTAACAATGTGAGGTCTTGTACTGTATCCCAGTCCTCAATTTCTATGGGAGCAATGTCCAGGATGTCAAATGCATGGCCCAATTCCTGGTGAGATTTGATAAAGATCTTCCTGCCTTGGAAGGAGAAGGCTAATCCAAATGGAAATTGCCAGCGATATAATATCTTGTGGTTTCTGAGCCAATTTGTGAGAGGCTTGAGGGTCCTCCTTTTCTGAAGGGTCATTGGGGCTAGATCTTGAAAGATGCTTATCGGCACCCCATTGTGTTTCACTCCATTCGGCAATCTTGCTTTATTGATTATGGCCTCCTTGTCTTGGAAGTGGAGGAAGCGGCATATAATATCTCGTGGGGGCTCATTGCCTTTAGGTTTTGGGCGCAAAGCCCGGTGAGCCCGTTCAATGATAATTGAGGCGGAGCGTTCTGGGCCTAGGAGACCTTCACTGATCTCTTTGACTATATCAGCAGAGTCCTGTGGGGCTTTCGTCTCTGGGACCCCTCTAAAACGTAGGTTATTTCTTCTCCCCCGGTTTTCTTGGTCCTCCAGGGCGTTAAATACATCATTAAGGTGCGTTTGGCAGTTTTGTAGGCTTTTAGTTGTGGCCATCTGAAAGTCTAGGATTGCAGCCTGGTTAGATTCAAGGGCTTCTACCCTGCCGCCCACATGCCTAACATCCTGTCTGAGGGAAGATAGCTCACTCACCAGAGGTTCCATTGCTCTTTGTAGAGCTGAGTCCAGATATTTTCTGGAAATCGGGAGGTGTTTACGATGTCTCTGATCCTCCACATCGCTGCCATCAGCTAGGAACTCTGATTCGCTCTCCTCAGTCTCTTTATGGGGATCCGGCGCCATCTTTGCTTCCCCTGTTGCGCATATTGCTGCCGCTTTTTTAACAAATTTATCCATGTCTCCGCAGTTTGTAGTCTGCTTGTGTGAGAGGGACGAGTCTCCCGCTCTCTGCTGGCCTATTTTACCCATTTTTTGAGCCTAGTAGCCAAAGTTAGCTGATGTGAAGCCGGGTCTGAGTTGCAGAGCTCAGACACGCACGTCCATTCCTGTTCGGCGCTAGCTCCGCCCCCCCGGGCACAAATCTTTAATTGAGGCCTATTTTGGATCAGGGCGTGTGAAATACACCCTTTATATACAGGGGTTATATTGTTCTAGTAAAAAAAACACCCTTTTTTGGGCAAAATACACAGTTGTTGCACCCTTGCAGCATCAAGATGTTTGAAGTTCCAGGATTATATACTGCTGCCATATTCAGTTATTAAACAAACACCCGTTTGGGCAAAAAAAAGTTTATTTGTCAGCCTTTGCTGACAGATATTTCAGATATTTGAAATACCGCCATTTGGTGCACAAATCTTTAATTGAGTACTAGTGTGGGTCAGGGTGTGTGAGATACACCCTTTAAATACAGGGGTTCTATTCAGGTATTTGAAATACAGCCATTTTGTGCACAAATCTTTAATTGCAGCCTAGTGTGGGTCAGGTCGTGTGAGATATACCCTGTATATACAGTGCTCATATTCTTCTATTAATAAAACACCCTTTTTGAGGCAAAATACACAATTGTTGCGCCCTTACATCATCAAGACGTTTGAAATTCCCTTTAAAAAAAGGGGACTTATTCAGGTATTTGAAATACAGCCATTTTTGGCAAACTAATTTAACTGAGGCCCAGTCTGGTTCAGGGCGTGTGAGATACACCCTGTACATACTGTCGTTCTAGTCTACTATTAATTAAACACCCATTTAGGGCAAGATCCTAAATTCGACAAATAAGAGGAGAGCATCAAATAAAGGACGTGGACCAGGTCGTGGTGCTGCTGGTGGAGCTCCTGTTGCAGGGAGATGACGTGGTCGATCTGTGCCAGGTACACGCACAAGTGAAACCCCTTGCTCAGGTGTGAGTAGGCGACAGAACCTGCAGCGGTATTTGGTCGGGCCTAATGTGGCTCTACAAATGGTGAGGCCTGAACAAGTACAGGCGACAGTAGATTGGGTTGCTGACAGTGGCTCTAGTTAGTTCACATTGTTTCCACCCAGTCTCATGCTGAAAGACCACAGTTGGCACCTGCAGCCGATGTCCATCAGTCTTTCACCTCACCCCCTTGCAAATCAGCCAAGCAGTCTGAGCCCCAAGTCATGCAGCAGTCTCTTCTGCTTTTTGATGACTCTGTTAGCAGGGTTTTCCAGGGCCATCCACCTAGCCCTGCCCCAGAAGTGGAAGAGATGAGTACATGGGAGGACCATCGGCGTATGTCTTGGATGATGACGAAACACAGGTGCCAACTGCTGGGGCTTTTGAAAGTGTGCAGACCGACAAGGAGGGCAGGGGGGAAGATTGGGTGAAAGATGATGTGGAGATGATGTCCTCGACCCCACATGGAATCAAGGTCATGCGAGTGACATATGTAGTTCGGAGGAAGAGGCGGTGGTCGCACAGAGCACCAGCACAGCAGAAGAGGGAGCAGGGTGCAAAAGCGGAGCGGCCGTCCTCTAAACAGTACGCCTGCTACTGCCCACCACAGCAAGGGACCAAGCACACCAAAGCCAGCTCCAAGGAGTTCCCTGGCGTGGCAGTTCTTCAGACAATGTGCTGATGACAAGACACGAGTGGTTTGCACGCTATTCAATCAGAGCCTGAAACAAGGCATAAATGTTCTAAACCTGAGCACAACCTGCATGACCAGGCAATTAAGTGCAAAGCACGAGCTGCAGTGGAGTAGACATTTAAAAAAACAAGAAAGGTCTCTGGCTCCTCCTGCTTCCTCTTCTGCTGCAGTCTTGGCCTCTTCATCCATCTCTAGTGCCACCTGCCACCCCGCAAACAGAGGATCTTCCAGCAACACCAAAACCTGGGTCACCAAGCATTTCCACAATGTCCCACAGTAGCGTTCAGCTCTCCATCTCCCAAACGCTGGAGAGGAAGAGAAAGTACCTCCGTACCCACCCGCGATGACTAGCCCTGAATACCAGCATTTCTAAATTACTGGCCTTCAAAATGCTGTCATTCCGTGTGGTGGAGACGGATAGTTTTAAAGGCATAATGGTGATGACTGTCCCACAGTATGTCGTGCCTAGCCGCCACTACTTTCCAGACGAGCCATCCCTTCCCTGCATAACCAAGTAGGGGACAAAATCAGGTGTGCACTGCGCAACACCATCTGTGGCAAGGTGCACCTCACTAAGGATACGTGGACCAGTAAGCAAGGTCAGGGACATTATATCTCCATAACAGCACACTGGGTAAATGCAGTGGTGGCTGCGCCTGAGGCGGATAGCAGTTTGGCGCATGTCCTTCTACCACTGAGGATTGCAGGACGCTTCAGTTTGCCTCTTGTTGCTTCCTCCTCCTACTCTTTTTCCTCATCCTCTACCAGCTCCTCATCCGGTCAGCGTAACACCTTCACAACCAACTTCAGCACAGCCAGGGGTAAATGACAGCAGGCAGTTTTAAAACTTATCTGGGGGACGAACCCCACACCGCGCATGAGTTAAGGACGGGCCTTGAACAACAGACCGATGAGTGGTTGGTGCCAGTGAGCCTCAAGCACGGCCTGGTGGTGTGCGATAATGGGCCAAATCTCGTAGCAGCTCTGGGACTAGCTGGTTTGACGCACATCACTTGTCTGGCGCATGTGCTGAATTTGGTGGTGCAGAGGTTCCTTAAAAGTTACCCTGATATGTCAGAGCTGCTGCATAAAATGCGGGCCGTCTGTGCGTGCTTTCGGCATTCTCACCCTGCTCGACTGTCAGTGCTGCAGCGTAACTTTGAGCTTCCCGCTCACTGCCTTATATGGAACTCCACCTTGCACATGCTGGCCAGACTGTGCGAGCAGCAGCAGGCGATAGTGGAGTCTCAGCTGCAGCATGCACTGGTGAGTCGCTCGGTGGAACAGCACCACTTCACCACCAATGACTGGGCCTCCATGCGAGACCTGCGTTCCTTTTTGCACTGTTTCGAGTACTCCACCAACATAGCCAGTGCCGAAAACGCCATTCTCAAAATAACTATCCCACTTCTATGCCTCCTTGAAAAAATGCTGCTGGCAATGATGGAAGAGGATGTGGCACAGGAGGAGGAGGAGGAGGAGGAGGAAGAGGGATCATTTCGTAGGGATTCCGGCCAGTCATTCCCAAGTGGCTCCGAGGGTGGGTTCTGCACCCACAAACCCAAGGTACACAATTGTCCAGCCAGGGCACAGTTCTGGAGAATGACAAGGTGGAGGATGAGGAGGAGGAGATGGAGGAGGAGGAACCATGCTTACAGTAGGGTGGCACCCAGATCAGCTCATGGCCATTACTGGTGCGTGGCTGGGGGGATACAGAGGACACAGACGATACACCTCCCACAGGGAAGCCTGGCACACATGAGCGATTACCGCCGAGTTGCCCACATTCTAAATTGTGCTGATTACTGGGTGGCCACGCTACTGGATCCCAGTAACAAGGACAACGTACCGTCCTTAATTCCGTCACTGGAGCGTGATAGTAAGATGCGCGAGTACAAGTGCATGCTGGTAGACATGCTGCTGGTGAAGGCGAAGGCAGAGGACGAGGAAGAGGTTGCCAACACAGCTGGGGCACCGCCAGCACCTCAGAAGGCAGGGTTAGCATGGCCGAAATGTGGAAAAGATTTGTCAGCATGCCACAACAACCAGCACCACTAGCTGATATGGAACGTCTTAGCAGGAGGCAGCATTTCAGCAACATGGTGGAGCAGTATGTGTGCACACGGCTACATGTACTGAATGACGGGTCTGCCCCCTTCAACTTCTGGGTCTCCAAATTGGGCACATGGCCTGAGCTTGCCCTTTATGCCTTGGAGGTGCTGGCCTGCCCTGCGGCCAGTGTATTATCTGAATGTGTGTTTAGCACTGCAGGGGGCGTCATCACAGACAAGCGCAGCCGCCTGTCCACAACCAATGTGGACAAGCTCACGCTCATTGAAATGAACCAGGCATGGATCCCACAGGACTTGTCCGTACCTTGTGCAGAATGGACATGTATACCGGCACTAACCCACCATTGTTATACTGCAGTGCAATTGCTCATTCTTGTATTTTGGATATTTCACACTCTTTTGGAGTGTACCCTAATTTAAATTTTTTTTATTAAAACCAAAAACCTGTGTTGGCTACCTCCTCCTCCTCCACCACCACTTCCACCTACACCATTACGTCCACCGCCTCCTCAAACTCCTATTTTTTTATTTATTTGTGCGTATTTTATTATATGTAATTTCACTACTTTGTCAGTTACATTTTCTGATGAAATTCACCAATTTTTGGGTGTGATGTACCACTGCTATACCTAATAGACAGGTTTAAAAAAAAAAAAGGTCAGTTACATTTCTTAGTTGAAATTCAACAATATATGGGTGTGATGTACCACTGCTATACCTAGTAGACAGGTTTAAAAAATAATAATTGTCAGTTACATTTTCTGGTGAAATTCACCAATTTTTGTGTGTGAATTACCACTGCTATACCTAGCAGACCGGTAAAAAAATTAAAAATTTAAATTAAGTTACATTTTCAGTTGAAATTCAACAATTTTTGGGTCTGATGTACCACTGCTATACCTAGTAGACAGGTTTAAAAAAAAAACTGTCAGTTACATTTTCTAGTGAAATTCACTAATTATTGGGTGGGATGTAACAATGCTATACCGAGTAGACAGGTAAAAATAAAAATAAAAATTGTCTGTTACATTTTTGGGTGAAATTCACAAATTTTTGGGTGTCATAGACCCCTGCTCTACCAAGTAGACAGGTTAATAAATTTCACAAATTTTTCTGTTAAATACTTGGGTTGACATTATACAAATTTAAATGGTAGGAAGATAAATCAGGAAAAACAGCGGCACTGCTCCTTAGGGCTCTTTCACACTTGCGTTGTCCGGATCCGGCATGTACTCCACTTGCCAGAATTACACGCCGGATCCGGAAAAACGCAAGTGAACTGAAAGCATTTGAAGACGGATCCGTCTTCAAAATGCGTTCAGTGTTACAATGGCAGCCAGGACGCTATTAAAGTCCTGGTTGCCATAGTAGTAGTGGGAAGCGGGGGAGCAGTATACTTACCGTCCCATGCGCCCCATGCGCATGGATGACGCGCCATGTGATCATGTCATCCATGTGCGTGGGGCTCCCTGACGTCACTCTGGAGCGCCCCGGGAGCCGCACGGACGGTAAGTATACTGCTCCCCCGCTCCCCACTACACTTTACCATGGCTGCCAGGACTTAAGTGTCCTGGCAGCCATGGTAACCATTCAGAAAAAGCTAAACGTCGGATCCGGCAATGCGCTGAAACGACGTTTAGCTCAAGGCCGGATCCGGATTAATGCCTTTCAATGGGCATTAATTCCGGATCCAGCCTTGCGGCAAATCTTCAGGATTTTTGGCCGGAGTAAAAAGCGCAGCATGCTGCGGTATTTTCTCCGGCCAAAAAACGTTCCGGTCCGGAACTGAAGACATCCTGATGCATCCTGAACGGATTTTTCTCCATTCAGAATGCATTAGGATAAAACTTATCAGGATTCTTCCGGCATAGAGCCCCGACTACGGAACTCTATGCCGGAAGACAAGAACGCAAGTGTGAAAGAGCCCTTAAGTGTAATCACCCAGACGCCTCCTGAAATCCAGGAAATCCTTGACCTATGGCTGCACAAACGGACCCAGACAGTGCAGTGCTCAGCGTGGGAAGAGTAATGTATAACAGGGAGTGTAGATAAAAGATACGCGGCACTCACCAGGGTCAGATCTGAAGGCTGCCATTTGCAGCCCTCTAGCCCTTTCCATGACATTTTTACAGCCATTTTATTGCTCAAAAGTTTGGGTCCCCATTGACTTTAATGGGGTTCGAGTTCAGGGTCAAGTTCGGGTCCCGAACTCAAACTTTTTTCCGAAGTTCAGCCGAACCAGTCGAACCCGAACATCCAGGTGTCCGCTCAACTCTACCAACAGGATATATTTTGGTTGCAGATGAGTGAATCAATTCCAAACTAATCAGATTCATCGCTAATTTGACAAAGATTCTTCTTCCAAATCAATGTAAAGTTTTGTCAATTCGCTTCAGACAGATTGCGCAAAATGCCACCTGCCATTACACGCTTAAAATTCAGTACACTAGTGAGAGAAACAGGGCAGGGAAGAGGAAGACAGAGGATGACATGACTATAGGTCGGGCCCTGTCCAGAAAGCTTGTCCTCAATGCTTAGTCAGCCTGCAAGCTAATCATAAGCGAGATATTGGGTGGTCTATCAGGCCCTATGTTAGCTTTGAAGCACAGATGTCATTCTGAGTTTAGCTGCTGGCGTGATAGAACATTTATGCCATGTCTGTGACAGACACAGCAATATAACACACAAGGCAGCAATTTTTAGAGTCTTGCAGGGACAATGTAGGGCTTTTGAAGAAGATATTCAGGCTTGCCTGTCATCTGAAAAAATGCAACGTAGACTGAATTTCTGTTCAGAAATTCTGGTTTTACCTTTAGGGACAGGATAGTGGCAGTAAGTGTACTGTTGGAGCTGTTCATAACTTTACATGTGTCATTTACTAGCTATAAATGCACAAATATTTTAGTGTGCAATAGCAGTGTATATTTTGGTCGCAGGTAGGCAATTTCCAATTGCTCATTTTTCTGTTTTCCCAAAAACCTGGTCAAATTTTTATACAGTTCCTATATGTGCATCGCAATAACTATATTTTAATGTGTCAATACAGCAGTTTAATAGCATACATTTTTGTGCTCTAATTTTCTTTTAAAGCCTTTGCAATTTTTCTACAAAGTATTTAAATAAGCATAGTTTACTGTGTTTACAACAAATATTTTGGTCATGGGGCAAGCCAATGGCAGCTTTTCCCCCAAAATACCTGTTGCAAAGTCAGGACGCGTCCACAGTACAGTGCCCATGTCATCAGCATTATCGGTTACTGTTTCTTCCATCTTTCTCCTCTTTGTCCCCCTCTCTGTCATCAGTCATCAATAATGGAATATGTGGCCATGAAACAACTACACACACCCAACAATTTGCTTATCTACAAGCTGAACTTCCACCTGGCCAAGTTGTTGCTGGTGCAGTTGCTTCTGTACTACTTAGTGGATTCCACTGCCTTTACTGGACTGATGGCTTGCATTCAGCCTGCATTGAAGATACATAGACTTAAAATAGTCACTGTGTAGCAAGGTGCGGTCCATCATTGAAACTTGGTGCATAAATTATGGCAAGGGACAATACATGTCTGCCCTAGCCCAATGGGTCAATATTTTGCAAAGCAGCAGCACACCATCACAGCAACAAGGCAAGGGCCTATTGAAACCTTCAAATCTGAGTAGGTCTGATTCCCACACCAGGCACATATCTACCTCTTTTACATCATCCTCCATGGTCATTCTCCTTTCCAAAACAGAAATAGGGCAGAGCATGGCTTCCACCCCGCCTCCCTCCTTATATATGTGAAGCATAAGAGTTGCCAAGAGAACTGATTAGCCTGGACGAGAGAAGCCACATAGTGGACCAGTTGCTAATATGCATTACATTTTCTGCAGAATGGCAGGAACATGGTGGCTGCACTGCATTTTGGAAAATAACACATGCTCATGCATGGTGCACATGATCAATTTAGCATGCAACACTTTTTTTTAACATGTATTGTGGCTTGTAGAAGATGTTGGCTATGTCCAAGAGAGTATGTGCAAATTTCAGACATTTTTATGTGGCTATGAGCACCCTCATGTACTTCAGTATCAGACCTTATTCACACAATCAGTATTTGGTCAATGATTTCCATTACTGATTGTGAGCCAAATCCAGGAGTGGACCCTCCACAGAGATAGGGTATAATGGAAAGATTTGCATTTGTTCTGTGTTTCTGACCCGCCCCTGGTTTTGGTTCACTCTAATATTATTTACTATTACTATCATTATGATAAAGAGCTTAAAATTAAAAGACAAACATTTGAAAACAAAACTTAAAAGATAAGAATGTAGAAAAAAAATAGTTCTGGGAGACCTCAGCATGCCATGTACCAATTTTCAGGCCATTCGGAGCACTTTTGATTCCGGTAAAACTGTTTTTGAGCCAAATCAACATTTTTGACCGATACGTTCAAATCAGACCCAAAACGAATATAAATAAATTTGCTCTTCTCTAGATTATTCAAATTCAGTCTGCTCTTTAGAACTATCCACTTTGTTTGTAAAAGAAGACTGCGTGCTTGATTTTATATACCTGTGGCAATGAGGCTGAATAAATTACCTGAATTTGCTGCCTGAGAAGTGTGTCCCAATGGTTTTATCCATATAGTCACAAGCAGCACAGTGAGCACCATCAGTGGAGTAGCTATAGGGGGTGCAGAGGTAGCAGGCCCAGTAGCCTGAGGGAGCACAAAGACCCTTGTAGTGCACAAGAAAACACTGGTACTATAAAAAGTGCATGCTGGTCAAGTTACACCTGGAAGCAAGGGGGTAGGTCTAGAATTAAGCATGGCGGTGGAGCTGCCCTTTAAATTTTTCCTCAGCCAGCACGAAGGGTATGTGCTTCCCTACCTCTGGCCACAAAGCACTGAGGAAAAGAGGGGCCCAAGCTGAACTCTTTGGCCCCTTTCACACAGGCGAGTATTCCGCATGAATGCGATGCGTAAGTTGAACGCATTGCACCCGCACTGAATACCGACCCATTTATTTCTATGGGGCTGTTCACATGAGCGGCGATTTTCACGCATCATTTGTGCTTTGCGTGAAAATCGCAGCATGCTCTATATTCTGCGTTTTTCACGTAACGCAGGCCCCATAGAAGTGAATAGGGTTGCGTGAAAATCGCAAGCATCCGCAAGCAGGTGCGGATGCGGTGCGATTTTTTACGCACGGTTTCTAGGAGACGATCGGGATGGAGACCCGATCATTATTATTTTCCCTTATAACATGGTTATAAGGGAAAATAATAGCATTCTGAATACAGAATGCATAGTAAAATAGCGCTGGAGGGGTTAAAAAAATTAAAAAATAATTTATCTCACCTTAATCCACTTGCTCGCGCAGCCCGGCATCTCCTTCTGTCTTGATCTTAGCTCTGTGTAGCAACAAGGACCTTTCGTGATGTCACAGTCATCACATGATCTTTTACCATGGTGAAGGATCATGTGATGACCGGAGTGACGTCACCACAGGTCCTGTTGCGACACAAAGCTAAGATGAAGACAGAAGGAGATGCCGGCTACGCGAGCAAGTGGACTAAGGTGAGTTAAATTATTTTTTATTTTTTTAACCCCTCCAGCGCTAGTGTACTATGCATTCTGTATTCAGAATGCTATTATTTCCCCTTATAACCATGGGTACCAAACATGCACGATTTTTATCACACGAGTGCAAAATTCATTGCAATGTTTTGCACTCGCGCGGAAAAATCACGGGTGTTCCCGCAACGCACCCGCACATTTTCCCGCAACGCCCATCTGAAAGAGGCCTTTCACTAGGGCCCATGAACCTTTAGCTACGCCCCTGGGCAGTATCGTGGCTCAGTGGTTCGCACTGGTGCTTTGCAGTGCTGGGGTACTAGGTTTAAAGAAAACGTGTTATGTTGAAAATGGTGTCTGAGATAAAAGCGGCATGTTATAGGAGGAGCTGAGCAGATTAATAGGGAAAAGATTCAATAAAACTTGAGCTTTGGATGAAACTTCAATAAAACTTGAGCTTTGGAGTCAAACTTGAGCTTTTAGTGATTGACAGCCTTCTCTCTATGACTGTGTGATAGCTGTCAATCAGTGATAGGACCACCTTCTAGCCTTCAAAGCCCAAAAGGAGCTGGAATTTAAATCAATGAAAAACAAGGTTACTGAATCTTTTCTCATGAAAAACCACTGACCTAAACCTAGAAAAGTTGACTACATGCCTGAGCACAAAGCTAAAGAATTAATGTAGACCAATTATTAATAAAAATGCACAAACTCTTTATTACTATGAAAACACAATAAAAAGTGCCACACAAAAAGATGGAACAGCAGGTGGACACCTGGTGGACAATAGATGTAACACTTCCCACCTAAAGGTAAAAAGTCATATAAGTAACATAAATTGGATAATGCACCACACCCCCATATAGCCTTATGAATTGTAAATGAAAAAGCAAAACACCCCTAAAAATAATTAGGCTAAATAGCACATTGCAAAATACCAGAAGCAAAGGGGATGCTGGCTACCAGTAGTGTCCCACTCCAGACACTGTTTGCTGTTCATTAGTGATGAGGGGCAAGGGCAATATTCGAATTTGCGATATTTCACGAATATTTTGTAGAATATTCATCATATATTCGTGGATTTGCGAATTCGAGATTATATTCTTTTTTTTTTTTATAAATTCTTTATTTTCAAAATTTTTCAATCAAATATGAACAAACATTGGTCAGTTGACCAAAAATTTGTGGTATACATTGATGATGTCACAGGTCATAGACACACCATTTAACAAATGGATGACGCGATATCTCCGGCCATAACCAGTAAATCATGGCATGGCAAGCCGCGGTCTCCTGTGTGGCAGCTGAAGCTATGAGATGTTCTACAAATTGTAGCATAGTACTTCAGGGAAGACAATGGCTACCTGGATCATATACCATTTATATATAACAAAGAGAAAGAAAAGAAGAAAGATAAAAGAAAAAAGGTGGGGAGGGAGAGAAGGGAGAAGAAAGGAGGGAGGAAAAGAAGGGGGGGGGTAGGAACCAGGTTGAGCTGCCTCGACGCTCGTTGCGACTGAGTTATGGGATGGAAGATTAAACCCGAGAAAAGGTATCAGTCAGGTTGCGTAAGACTATCTACGCCAAGTTGCGTTGTGGGGTTGATAGTATGTTACCCATCACTGCGCCCCGATACAAGACCTCCAGGGGTGCCAAGTTTTCAGATATTTTTCGTGGTTTCTGTTGATCCAACTTGACATTTCTTCAAAATTACATATTTGATTCGCCTTGGCTATCCACTCCTTCAATGAGGGGGCCTGTGTGTCTTTCCAGTGGAGAGGAATGATAGATTTGGCCGCTGCTATCAGATGAGTCACCAAATTGTGCTTAGACGGTCTGTAGAGGTCGGAGGGGAGTGAAAAGAGCAGAATTTCAAGAGTGATCTTTAGGTCAGTGACCAAGACTTTATTAATTGTCTTATTGACGTTTTCCCAGAATGGGACGATTAGAGGGCATGTCCACCAAATATGGGACAGAGACCCCTCTCCATCGCCACACCTCCAGCAAAGCCGATCGGGAGACAAGCCACATTTGTGCAAGAACTCTGGGGTTCTGTACCACCTGGTAAGAAGCTTGAAATGATTTTCCTGTAATCGTATACAAGGTGATGGTCCATGCGAGAAAGCCAATAGCTTTTTGAGGTCCTGATCTGTGAAAATAATATCAAGCTCCTTCTCCCAGTCTCTAATATATAGAGGTTTTCTGGCCTCACTCTCAGCAACCACCAAGGAGTACAATGCCGAGATTTTTCTCTGTTTGCGGAGTGGGGACAGAAGAGTTTTTTCAAACTCTGTCAGTTGTCTTGCTGGGTTGGACCTCTCTCTCAATTCCCTGCACACAGCACCTATGTAAGCCCTTGTCAGAAAGAAGTTAGGGGAATTTTTTATTCGTTCTGGTAATCTATTCACTATGGATGTTTCTGTGTCTGGGGTTAACTCCCCCAGTCTTGCTTGCGCTAATGGTGACCACACTTCCTGGTGAATGTCCCCATTTTTCCCTAGAAGGTCTGGGATAAGGTTTGCGGGCAATAGGGGGGACGGCTCTGGTGCTAGTTTTTTACTCTGTTCTTTCCATGTATCTCTTATCCCTTTCAGTAGGGGTTCACCCTTCTTGTCCTTAGTTTGACTGGTGTCATTTAACCAGAGAAGCTGTTGGAGCGTAGGCCCTACACTATGTCGCATAAGATCTGCTACATCTGGTTGTCTCTGAGGGTCTACCGACTCCAGCCATCTATTTAGCTGTATTGCTTGATAGTATCTCAAAACGTCTGGAAATCCCAGGCCACCGCCCGTTTTATTCCTAACCAAGAGATCATGTGCCAGCCTGGGTTTCTTCCCATTCCATAGGAACTTCTGAAAGAGTTTCCTGATCTCTTGGAAGAATGTTTTTGGTAGATTTATCGGGACCAGTTGCATGACGTAAAGGATCTTGGGGAAAACGTAGACCTTAATCACATTTTTCCTGTCCATCCAAGACAGATAAGGCAGGTTGTATTTCAGTAGAAGTTGTGTTATATCCTTTTTAAGGGGAGCATAATAACAATTAAATAATTCGTCCAGATTCCTTGGGATCTTTATTCCTAAATATTTTATTGGGCCCTTGGTCCAGTGAAAGGGAAAGCGTTTCTGTAGAGAGGATGCTCTAGAATCTGAGAGTGAGATGTTCAATATTTCAGACTTAGAGTGATTGACCTTAAAGTCTGAAATCTGGCTAAATATCTCAATCTTTTGGGCTAATTGGTCTAGTCCTCTATCCGGATTAGTCACCAGGAACAAAAGGTCATCAGCAAAGGCAGTGCATTTGAGCTCTCCCCTGTCATGTTTTACTCCCTCAATTTCTTGGGTCTGTCTAACCAACTGGATAAGTGTCTCCACTACCAGAATAAATAGTGAAGAGGACAGCGGACACCCTTGTCTTGTTCCATTGGATATCTCAAAAACTGGGGATAATGTTCCATTGACTTTTAGTCTAGCATGCGGTTGTCTGTAAAGTGTAAAGATTGAGTGTATGAAGGGATCTGGGATGGCAAATCTTTCTAGAGTTAGCTTCATGAAATCCCAGTTGACCCTGTCAAACGCCTTTTCGGCATCAATGCTCAACAGGGTCAACGGGAATCCCCTAGCCCTGGCTGCCTGGATCGCGTGGAAGATCCTGTGCGTGTTGTCCCTTCCCTCTCTGCCTTGTATGAACCCCGATTGTTCTGAGCCTATCAGGTAAGGCAATATTTTGTTTAGTCTGGTAGTGAGTATTTTGGCCCAAATTTTCAAATCCAAGTTCAGGAGGGAGATTGGCCTATAGCTTCCACAGTTCTGGGGATCCTTGCCCTCTTTAGGGATAAGTGTTACATGCGATTCCTGAGTCTGTCTAGGCAGTGACCCTCCTTGTAGAAGTGCGTTACAAACATCAGTAAGTCGGGGGGTTAAGATGTCCTGAAAGCTTCTATAATAGAGTAGGGGAAGTCCGTCCGGTCCCGGGCTCTTGCCAGGGGGGAAACTGCGTATGATGGTGGCTACTTCCTCCAGAGTGATTGGGGTGGTTAAAAGGTCTATGTCAGCTTGTTGGACTGTTGGAAGTTTGAGGGAGCTTAGGAATTCTCTAATATGTGATTGTCTGGAATCAGATTGGCTTGGGGACATTGACTTGTTTAGGTTATATAAACCTTCGTAAAATTGTTGAAAAGCTTTTGCTATTTCTGGCGTGTCTTGGGCTAGTTCTCTATTGGAGTGTTTTATTTTGGGGATATAGGTTACATTTTTTGTCTTTTTTAGAAGAGAGGTCATCAGCTTGCCCCCCTTGTCCCCAAGCGCATATACTTTATGTTGAAAGTTTAGCATTTGCTTTTTCACTTTCTGAACTAAGAGATTTTTAAGTTGGAGACTAAGGTCTGTTAATTCCCCCTGTTTCTGTTTACAAGTGGATAGTTTGTCTATTTTCTCTAAGGACATTATCTGAGTTAGTATGGATTCCACCTTTTTCTGATGTTCCTTTTTTACCTTAGTACCAATCGAGATAAAGTATCCCCTCACGTATGCTTTGTTTGCTTCCCACTCCATAGGTGAGGTGCTGTGTGCAGAGGAATTGATACCGAAATACAACTCTAAGTGAGATCTGACCTGTTCCCGATGTAGTTTGTTGTTCAACAAAGATTCGTTGAGTCCATTCCCTCCTTGGCAGGGAGGCCAGGGCGAGGGTTAGATGACATGGTGTGTGGTCGAAAATGGTGATGCTCCCAATTTTTAGCGTCGCTAGAAACAGGCAAAAGAAAAGAGGATGTTAAGATGTGATCAAGTCTCTGATATGAGCCATGTGGGTTAGAAAAGAAGGAGTAGTCTTTAACTGTCAGATTGCTATTTCTCCAAACATCTATCAGCTTGAGGTCCTGGAACTTTCTGTGTAATCTACTGATATGTTTCTGTGCAAATTGAGACTTAGACTTGGAGGAATCAAGGATTGGGTTTAGCACCAGGTTAAGGTCCGCGCCCAGAATCACCTGTCCTTCTGCAAACTGCTTAAGAGTGTCCAGAGCTTTAAGAAGCCATTGTACAGTGGCTGTATTTGGAGCATAAAAATTAGCTAGAGTGTATTTGAAGCGATTTCCCCTTTTATTATCAAGAGTCTCCCTTCCTCATCAGAAAGTTGATGAGAAAGCGAGAAAGGTATGGACTGATGGATGGCTATGGAAACGCCCTTAGAGACTGAGGTAGGGTGGGCACTGTGGAACCACTGGTTGTATGGTCGGGAGGGCAATTTTGGCAACTTTTTCTGGCGCAGATGTGTCTCTTGCAAGAAGACTATGTGTGAGCCCATTTTTCTCAGGGCTAGCATCAGCTGACCTCTTTTCTGAGGTGAGTTGAGGCCCTTAATATTGTAGGTGGTCACCTTAATCTCTGCCATATTCTGCTGAGTTTGGATCTTCTACCCTTATTTACTAGAGTTGGAGGCTCACAACCTGTTCGATATGGAGATTGGGAGAGGTAGGGGGAGAGGAGAGGAAAGGGTGGAGATCAGAAAGAAGAGAGGAAGATATATAAAAGAGGCGAAAAACAAAAATAGAATACAATTAACACGCAATGTAACAGTAGCTTAGCCTACTAATAATTGTCAACTTGAGTCGTCCAAGTCAAAGGCAAATAAGGGGGGGGGAGGAGGTTGGAGAATGGTGGTGCGAGCGTAAAAGAGATGGGAGTGGTGTGGCCTACACACCCAAGCTCGCAAACCAGAATGTGAAAAAGTGTCTGGTTGGTGACCCTGATGCTTTGTTCTAGGCTTATCGTCTTATTTTTTATTTTTTTGTGATATTACGGGGGATTAGTAAGTAAAGGGGGGGGGGAGGAGACCTAGGAGAATACTTCATTGTAGGGGGGTTATGCTGAGATTGTGGAGCCGTCTAAGGACAGCGGGAAGGACATATCATAAACTGGGAAAGACTATAGAGAATATACACTGTAGTGAGTAACCTAATAGCATTTTTACCCCTCTTTTTCATTGGTATTGGAGAAATGATCAGGGAGATGGTGGAAGATGGTAAGGAATAGGGGGGGGAGGGGGGAGGGGGGGGAGACGATGTCACCATATCTAGAAATTGGGTCATGAATGGGGGAGAAAGAGGCAGTGAATAAACAGTAACATGAGACCTTTATCAGGTCTAAAGCATTTCAAGTTTAAACAAAATGGGAACATAACGGCTCGTTGTTGTAGGCGAGCCAAAACCCTGGCGATTTTCCTCAGGGTTTCCCTATGAAATCGCAATGTATAGCGGGAGAGATATATTACGTAACCTGAGTCCCGAACGCTGAGCTTTAGTTATAACATTTTCAGTACAGTTCTTTGCAGGATACCTGTTGTGGACGAACACCTGTGGCTCCTGATCATAGCTTCAAAGTGGAGGGGATCGTACTTCTGCTGCCGTTCTGTTCACCTTGGATTTCCCCTTGGACACTTTCTTCCAGGATTCAATCCGCGTAAGTCGGGGCAGGTCTGCAGGATGGGCGATTGGCATCCATGATGGTACTTCTAACAGGTGGATACCTATGGTTTCCCAGGCTCTCTCCAGGTCGTCCGGGGTATGGATCGCTATGCGTTTGCCATTCTTTATGATCGCAATACCGAAGGGGTATAGCCAGGCATATTGTATCTTCTGGGCTCTCAGTGCATCCAACAGGGGCTTCATGGTGCGCCGTTTTGCGAGTGTGGAGGGCGCTAAGTCTTGGTAGAGGGCAATGTCCACCCCATCGTACGATATTTGCCTTTTTTCTCTGGCTGCGGCTAGTATACGGGCGGTGTCTACAAACGACAGTAGGCCGCAAACAACGTCTCTGGGTCTCTCGTTCGGCCTCTGAGTTGGTCTTAAGGCCCTGTGTATCCGCTCTATTATAATCGAGGCAGCCGATTCTTGGCCCAACAGGTCAGCGAAAATCTCCATGGCCACTTTATTCAGCGCTTCGGCGGCCCAGGATTTAGGAAGGCCCTTGAGACGGATGTTCTGTCTTTTACTTCTGTTTTCTTGGTCTTCCAGCATTAGCATCGCCCTGTTTAGCTCTGTAGTGTGGAAGTTGAGGTACTCCTCCACTCCCGTAGCGTGCGACACAAGCTGTTGTGCTGCCGTTTCCAGAGACTCGACTCTGTTCCCCACCTGAGTGATCTCTGATTTTATATTGGAAAGTTCCGACAGTACTGGCTTTATAGCTTTTTCTAATGCTTGCCCCAGTACCTTGGTGAGGAAGGACTTCGAGACAGGTGAAGGGTCTCAGGATCCTGCTGTATCTCCCTGCGCGCTGTCTGCATCGGAGTCCTCTCCTTCTTCAGCGCTTGCAGCTGCCGCCGCCATCTTAGAGCCCACGCTTGTTGAGAGGAGCGCTTTTTTCTTGAGGAAGCGTTGCACTGCTTGCTGGCTTTTTTGTGTTCTTGGGGTATCAGGAGCGTCAGAACTCCTATCTCTCCCATATTTGACCATTTTGGAGTTGGTCACTGCTAATTAAATGGTTTTAATCGCTTGAGTGTAGAGGAGCCGAGGTCTCACACAGCCATCTGCAGTCACGGCTAGGCTCCGCCCCCTCTCCGAGATTATTTTCTTGATTGCGAAAATCGGCAATGCATTATTCACATAATGCGCGCTAAATATCGGCGTGGGGTAGGTAACTTTTCTATTGGTTGCTAGGGATGTTGCTAAGCTTTGACAAAACCTTCTCATTTGCCCACAAGCTAGAAGAATGGAGGGATGATCACTTGAAATGTACTGTGTTAAAAAACAAACAAAATAAAAACTAATATTTGTCATTACGAATATATAGCACTATATTCTAAATATTCGCAAATTCTTGAAGTGCCAATTTTTGCAAAAAAAAATTGCTTTTTGAATATCCGTGCTCAACACTACTGTTCATTCGCAAGAGCAAGCATGACCACCGCTGCTGAGTGGTCATAAGACTCGTAACCCTTGGAAAAGAGCAGTGTTTGATGTGAGGGAAAAATGAATCAAGTCAGCAAAGGAGGGAATATGGACAATCACAATACATTAGTAAGCAGGGGAGGATTGGGAACCTAAAATCTCCCTGGAAATAAATACCTAAAAGTGGAACCATATTGTAGGAGGGTCTAAACATGTGGCGGGGCAGCGAAAGTATAGCGCAAAATACCACATACCACATAATATATTGCCCCAAAAGCTGTCCCTATGAGTTGGCCATCAACAGAGGCCATTTTTTCTCCTCTTCCATTTGTCTCTGATTACGATATGGAGCAGGGGTCTTAGGAGGTAAGATGTGAGACATAGTTGAATTCAGTAGAGCATTTGCGGTCACTGGCCGGGTACATGAGTACCAGATTCTCAAAGAGTTAATTACCAGGGATAGCTTATTATGTACCCAGCCCGCCTCAGAGATGGGGGCTTGGGTCGCCCCCTGGGCATCGGACCATCGTGAAATTTCCCTGTAAGGTCTATGGCCAATCCACCCCTGTTAGTAAGTGCCTTGTTTTAACTTTGTTGATAAGATAAATGCCAGTTGCTGGTGTGAGACAATCCCTTTAATTCATTCTGGATTTATTGTAAAGATCTGTATATATTTGATTTAAAGCCTATTATTGTATGTGGTTCTTTTGTGCAGATTTCACCTTTTTCAATGTATGGATGAGATCTGAGGTAAAAGAGCATCAAATCTGAACCACAAACGGCAATTAACGCATGCGGTTTTTGCAAAAAATGTATTGCGGAAATGCACAAAAATTTGTGCGGAATATCTGCAAGTCAGCTGGCAGCCGTGTGCATGCAATCGTCATTTCTTAGAATAGGTTATTGTTTATCCATTGTAATTGCAAAAAAAAAAAAAACTGTAATAAAAACGCTAAATCTAAAATGACATTTTATGTATCTCATAAAAAGACGCCTTAGAGCTGTCTTAATGCAGCCTTACTCTTTGTGTGGTTTACGAGCATGGATGCAGTAATAGCCATCAGAATTACTGATCTCCATTTCTGACTTTACAGACCGTGCCAGCACCTTTATTTTAACAATTTCATACCCGGCCTCTTTAAATGATTTTTCCACGTCATCCTTAGATAAGGGCAGATGGTAAAAACAGCTATTACCAATATGGTTGTATGAACAGTTAAGAATACTCTGAATTATAATGTGAGCACCGGGTTTAAGTAGCTCCTTAAGCTTTTGCAATACATTGATGAAAGCTTCCCGGTCTTGACAAACACTTTCTATGCAGAGACAGCTAATCAGACAGTCAGCTTCTGGCATAGGTACGTCAAATGGCTTCTCCGCAAGAGCATCACACTTCAACACTTTGGTTATTTTTCTCCTCAGCGTTTCTTCCTTTTTTTCCCAGTTATCTCTATAGAGAAGAATAGACAGAAACGTTTTTAGTCAATGCTTCACCACATTAAAAAGCATCATATTAAAAATGATCAGTCCTCTATAAACTTTTTGCAAAAATTTGCTGCAGAATATACATCCTTCATGTATTGTAGGTAATCTCCCATTTCTATATCTGTGCTGTGCTCTTTTAAGTTCTATATAAAGCAGTATGGTGGCTTCTTGTGAAGCAAGCACTGTTTTTCTTTAATTGAAAGGACTATCTATTTGTAAAAATTCTTTTTGTTTGAAGGCTCCGCTGAAAGTTAACTCATCGCAGGGGGTCCCGCGCTGAAACTCCCAAACTGTAATCCGTGAGATAATTATACGCAAATTGAGAATTACATGGCGTGCATTTAAATTCCTAAAGTAGACAATTCTTTTTTTGTTAGCAATGTCCCCCAAAATAAGATAATGAAAAGGAATTTTATTACTAGGGTCCCCACTGATTAACCACAATCTGTGCAGAAACAAGTAACACGTTTTCAAATCTCCTACAGTGAAAATGAAGCATTACATGCATGCAATAGAGGATTACAATGCAGGCTTTGGCACCATAACAAAAAAGCTTTGTGCACATATCTCTGACTTGATGACAATTTTGTGATTTTATGATATTTTGAGAAATGTTGCAAAACTGCTTTATTACTTTCTATATAGGACCCTCTCTGGGAAGGGTTTATTTATACTCAAACACTAATGCCTACACGGCTACTAACCACTCTTGTCCCAGATTGAATAAAACATAACTTTTACTTTTGACCTTAAAGTGATGAAGGAATAATTTGTGAGCTACCTATAAAGTTAAAAAACACTGAGCCCCAAGGATAGGTGCTGTGAATAAGGGGTCGGTGCGGTATATTAGTAGGCGGGAGTGCACATCACCGCTCAGTCACACACCTACCATCCCAATTGTTACTATACTGTGCCTAAAGACTACTTGGCCCCCGAATGTGGGGTGTAAGCACAAAAAGCAAGTGAGCCTGATGGCAATGTGTATTAACACTTTAGGCACACTGACTGCAACATTTACTCAATGGGGTCCAGCAGATTAAAACCTAAGTTCCGCCCCCCAACATGTTTCGCCAGCTATTCTGGCTTCATCAGGGGTATCGGGCAGACTTAAACTGCTTTATGGGATGATCCTAAGGAATTACAGTAGGACCTGTGCATGTTCATGTGAACTCTGCATGTCCTCAATCCATAGATGAGAGCAGCAAGGAGACAGAGGATTGTGATCTGCATACAGTAAATACATGGGGTCTGTTCCGGTGTATTCGTTTAGGGTTTCTGCCCTGGATCTGCAATTATGGGGTCTGCCCTGGGCCTGTATTTATATATAGTATCTGTTCTTCGGTCAGTATTTGTTCAGGGTGCTTGGAATGGGGAGTGTAATAATATATAAGGTCTGGGGTCTGGGTCGGAATTTAAACAGTCTGGTTTGGGGGCTTGTATTTATTTAGAGGATCTTTTCTGAAGTTTATATTTATCAGGTTACTATAATAGTTTAAGAATTTGCAGTCTGTTTTTGTTTAGTGAGGTCTGTATTCTTGAGTCTGTATTTATTTTGGTCTTGGTTCTCATTAGAGATGAGAGATTTCTTGAAATTTGTTTCATGCCCGATTTGTCTATAAAAAAATAAATAAAATGATTCATTAAAAATCACTAGTCCGATCACACATGGAGGACTGTGTACAGTTCTGGGCTTCTGTGAACAAGGCAGACATAGCAGAGCTTTAGGGGGTTCAAAGTAGCTAAAGTAATAACTGGAATGGGGCAACTACAGTACCCTGAAAGATTATCAAAATTAGGGTTATTCACTTTAGAAAAAAGACGACTGAGGGGAGATCTAATTACTATATATAAATATATCAGGGGTCAGTACAGAGATCTATCCCATCATCTATTCATTCCCAGGACGGTGACTGTGACGAGGGGACATCCTCTGCGCCTGGAGGAAAGAAGGTTTGTACACAAACATAGAAGAGGATTCTTTACGGTAAGAGCAGTGAGACTATGGAACTCTCTGCCTGAGGAGGTGGTGATGGGGAGTACAATAAAGGAATTCAAGAGGGGCCTGGACGTATTTCTGGAGTGTAATAATATTACAGGCTATAGCTACTAGAGAGGGGTCGTTGATCCAGAGAGTTATTCTGATTGCCTGATTGGAGTCAGTAAAAATTGGTTTCTACCTCACTATGGTTGTTTGCCTTCCTCTGGATCAACATATATAAAGTGAAAAGAATGGTGTGGTATTAAACAGGCAGAAAGGGCTCAAACCCACATGCAGTTGTGCATATATATACAGGGGAGCAAATCCTGCACTTGTGGCCCGTTGCTAATGACGATCCCCAACAAAAATGCATGCAGTGGGCAACGGGCCACAAGTGCAGGATTTGCTTCCCTTTATATATATGCACAACTGCATGTGGGTTTGAGCACTTCCTACCTGTTTAATACCACGCCATTCTTTTCAGTTTGTATATATAGAGATGCCTGGAGGTGTATAAACTCCGATTTAAATGTGCCTGCTTTCCATCCACAGGCTACATTTAGGTGCACCTGTGAAGCCATATCAGCCAGTGTTGAGTGGGACTTGCAGACTCCTCCCTCCTCCCATTGCTAGCATGGTTGCATGCTGGAGGTAACGGGTGAGTTGTCTGTGAGTCGGCCTCATGCTCCTCTAATTTGCCCACTGGCTCCTGGTATTGCCCATAGGGCACAGGTAGGTGAGTGTTAGGTCCCGAGCTACTTGAGAAACCTTGGCGCGGTGCTCGGGCTCAGACATGTCCTACACCGTAGGGCATGTTGGCTAATCGATCAATTTTAAAATCAGTTTGAGGGTTTAGTAAGACCGCAGAGTGCACCTGTTTTTGCTATTATTATATTGTTATATTGTTCCTCTGGATCAACTTGCAGGATAACAGGCTGAACTTGATGGACAGATGTCTTTTTTCAACCTCATAAATTATGTTACTTTGTTACTATTCCCGAATCGATTCTATACTAATCAAATTTGCTCCAACTGGCCTGAAAATTGGTATATGATACTCTAAAGACTCATAGGATTTGATTTATTTTGACTTTTTTTTATATTTTGTTGTTCTCTCTTATCTTTTTTTTATTTTTTATGTGTATTTGCCAGATGGTGTTTAAACACACGCTGTGTTAATTGACAAAGGAAATACTTGGCTTGTTCTCAACTAGCAATTCACAGTAAAGGGTAATATTGGCGGTACACGTTCAATAGAAAATATGATTCTCAGCCTGAAGGAACGTTAAATATGAAAATAATGAATATTTTAATAGAATAAATGGGTATAGGTAAAATCAGGCATACAGGAAATCAGAAATGTGGATCAGGTAATAGTCCATCCAGCACTCTGAGAGCCTGACTAGTAACCTGTGTATAAGGCCAGCGTCCAGTGTTGGGGCGCACTGATAGACGTATTTCCACAGGGTATTATGACCGCACCACTCAGTGCAGGGACTGACACTATTGGTCTACTCCACTAATCATTTGCATATGCTCCAGGTTCCTAGCAATGCCGTGGACAATCAATGCAGTAAAAGCAGCTCTAATGGGTTATGGTGCACCCTAACGCTGCTGCTCTAACAGATGAATGATGCGTCTACTTAGATACGCTCACATGCAGACAGTTCTAGTGACAAGGTTATCACTTAATGAAACTGCCCTATTGAGTGAGCGATCGATGACACGGCAATCGCTCTACACGTTTCAACATGAAGGATGTATCTCATGTTTCATCAGGAGCGAAACTGCTTTATTACAGTGTCAAGTTAAGTGAACCAACTGCACTGTAACGTGCATGCATCGGCGCTGTGATGGCCGTGTGCGGCCAGCTACACACCGGGTATAAGTGATCTAAGCCCCGCCCCCCGGGAGTGGGCGTCGGCTCTGGTCTCCAATCAGGGACGGAGGCGCGTCCTTTGACGCGCTCCCTGACAAAACCGTCGCACAGTGCAGCATTATACATTCTCGAGGAGGAGCATAACTATGCTCAATTATATAGGGGAATATTCAAATGCGGTTTAAATCGTCGAATAACCACACTTAAAAGAATTATTCAGGGTATACAAGGAGGATCAAAACATGAGAAGTGCCATCAAAAAGTGGCTTAGATGGTCCACACAGACAGCATATAATTAAGATGAGTAACTATAATATGAGCCACAATTCCACAAAACATACGAGATGGTGGCATCAAATAATAGACACTCTAGAAGAATGCCACCCACAATCACGGTGGCAGAATAATAGACCACGTATCCTAGTATCTTAAATAAAGCAGGAAAACAAAACTGCTTCATTTAATCCCTTGGGATGTACTGTGTCCAGTTTGAAAATACATTCGGTCTCTTTGCGGAGCAATGGCACATCAATGTCCGCTCCGCGAATGGATGTGACAATGTGCTCGATCCCTTGGACCTTCAGCACATCTGGGTTGCCCTCATGATGATTAGAGATGTCCCGAACTATTCGCAAATAGTTCCCGGCGAACATGGCTTGTTCAAGTTCGCCGCTGCGGGCGAACATGTGCGATGTTCGGTCCGCCTCCTTTACGTTATCTTTGAGCAAACTTTGACCCTGTACCTCACAGTCAGCAGACACATTCCAGCCAATCAGCAGCAGACCCTCCCTCCCAGACCCTCCCACCGCCTATCAAAAAGCAAGGACAGAATCCATCTTAGATTAATTCTGAAGCTGCAGTGTCACAAAGTTGTAATCGCAATGCGATTAATACAGGTTATATTAATCGCATTGCGATTACAACTTAGAGCTGGGTTCCTAATGGTTATATTGATAGAATATAACGAAGATTGAGAATATAGTGCTATATTCA
Source organism: Bufo gargarizans (assembly GCF_014858855.1). Taxonomy (NCBI): domain Eukaryota; kingdom Metazoa; phylum Chordata; class Amphibia; order Anura; family Bufonidae; genus Bufo; species Bufo gargarizans. The sequence goes on from NC_058081.1 coordinate 675,542,375, forward strand.
TTGTCAATTCTAGCAATACAACCATTAGGAACTCAGATCTAAGTTGTAATCGCAATGCGAATAATGCAGGTTATATTAATCGCATTGCGAATGCAAGCTAAGTTCCTAATGGTTGTATTGCTAGAATTGACGAATATAATGAATATAGCACTATATTCTCAATCTTCGTTATATTCTAGCAATACAACCATTAGGAACCCAGCAGCTCTAAGTTGAATTTGCAATGCGATTAATATAACCTGCATTAATCGCATTGCGATTACAACTTTCTCAAATCCGACAGTACATTCTAGCATGGAGCCGTTCCCATGGTGATGGGGACGCTCCATGAGCACGGAAGTCGGCAGAAGCTCCAAGTTGAAATCGCAATGCGATTAATTCAAGTTCTATAAATCGCATTACGATTTCAACAGAACTTCTGCTGACTTCCATGCTCATGGAGCGTCCCCATCACCATGGGAACGACTCCATGCTAGAATGTACTGTCGGATTTGAGAAAGTTGAAATCGCAATGCGATTAATTCAAGTTCTATAAATCGCATTGCGATTTCAACTTACCACACTCTGCATCAACTACGTAATTTTCCATGGGTGTTTTGCCATGGATCCCCCTCCGGCATGCCACAGTCCAGGTGTTAGTCCCCTTGAAACAACTTTTCCATCACTATTGTGGCCACAAAGAGTACCTGTGGGTTTTCAAATTCGCCTTCCTATTGATGTCTATTGCGGTTTGCCCGGTCCGCATGTTCGCGAACATTTGCGGAAATTCACGTTCGCCGTTCGCGAACGGAAAATTTTATGTTCACGACATCACTAATGATGATCACACACGTGGCGTGCCACAGATGTATCACTCTTATTTTTGATGTTCAGTAGGTGTTTACCAATACGTCTCCGTAATTCACATCTGGTCTTCCCCACATACTGTACACCACATTGGCAAGTCAAAAGGTACACCACTCCCACTAATGTACATCTAATACAGGATCTGATGGAGAATCTTTCCTTAGTCACTTGACTAGTAAAATATGCCCCCTTCATGATGTTACCACAAATGATACATGTACCGCATGGAAAGGTACCAGTGAGTGTTATTTTTAGCCATGTGTCAGATGTTGGATGTGAGTAAATACTGTGGACCAGACGATCACATATGTTGGAACTACGGCAAAATGTGATGGAGGGACGATCTAACACCAACTCGCCAATATCTGGGTCAGACTGCAGAATTAGCCAATGTTTCTGAAGGATGTCACGTACACGTTTCTCTGCTTTGTCATACGTTGCTATAATCCTTGGAAAATTATGGCCCTGCGGCCTCTGTTTGGGAATCAGTAGTTGATCACGGCTAACACTCATAGAGTGATGGTATGCTCTCTTGAGTGTTTGCTCAGGATATCCCCTGCGCTTGAATCGTGTCCTCAGGTCATTAGCAGCCACCTTGAAATCCCTAATTTCTAAGACGTACCTCCTGGCTCTCAGGTACTGGCCTTTGGGAATGCCACTCCTGAGAGCCAGGGGATGTCCACTATCCCACCTCAGTAGGCTGTTAGTGGCAGTCTGCTTGCGAAACAGATTTGTCGTGAACTTCCTATCTGACCCCACCGCAACAGTCAGGTCCAGAAAAGTGATGGCCCGCTCATTAATCTAAGACGTGAAGAATAAACCTAGCTGATTGTTATTCAGTTTAGCTACGAATTTGGTGAACAAATCCTTGGTCCCCTTCCACAGTAAAAACACGTCGTCGATATACCTGATCCAGATTACTATCGACGACGTGTACTGCTCCATGGCATCACCAAAGACGACCTCTTTTTATCAACTAGCCTGGAAAGATATTCCCTTTTGTTTAGGAATGGCAGCAGTACAGTGTGAATGTGGAAAGGGTAGATTAATAGAGAAATGTGACTATAATAGTAGCAACAGCAGTAGTAGCATAGCATGGAACTCCTAGGACTCAGATTTTTCATTTTTTATATTTTTTGTTCTCTCTCATCTTAAATTTTTTTATGAGTTTTTTTGCCAGATGATACAGACACTGTTATGGGGGGGGGGGGGGGGGGGGGAACTGGCTTGTTGGGATGAAGCGTCCAATAATTATGCCTGAAAAGGGGAAAATCCCTGCCCCTTTTTATACACATAGGTAAATGTCAGAAAGGAACAGTGGCTTGCTCTGCACAAGCATCCAAAAATTATGCCTGCCAGTATTTATACACACATGTGTTAATTGACTAAATAAATACTGGGCTTGCTCTCAACAAGCCTGGAAGGCATGTGACTACAATAGTAGCGACAGCATTAGCAGCACAACATGGAACAGACAAGGCAGACAAGTATATGTGTCTGCAGCTGTGTTGGCATAGTAGTAGTGGCAGCTTTGTAGTGGTAGTGAAAGTAGGGTAATGGAAGTGGCAGTAGGGGAATTAGCAGTTTAACGTGATAGTAGGCAGGCAGAAAGTCAGCACTGTCAGCAACAGCAGATCTATTTATAGGCTTCGACCGGAAGTGTGTTAAAATCTTTACAGATCCGTGAGTGATGTATTTTATTTAATGTGATTTTTTTTTTTACCATGGAAGTAGAAAGAATTGGACAGCTGGGCATAAGTATGGATATCATACAACAAAATAATCAATTAGGGGAAGATTTGAAACTGTGCCACAATGTACACTATGCCAAAAGTCAGACTGATGGCATATGACAAAAACTGCGGCTGATGACATAGAGAATTCAATTTTAGAATAGGATAACATTTAGATTCAGATGCGGAACTGCACCACCTGGTCAAAAGTCCAACTGATGGAACATGGCAAAAACTGCAGCTGATGACAGAAAATAGTTCAATTTCAGAAAAGGATTACATTTTGATGAAGGTGTGGAACTGTGCCACTACGGACACCTGGCCAAAAGAAGAGTCTGAGTAGAAGAAGCAGCTGATGATGATGACAAGGACACTGTACTGCTTGGGAATGCAGGCTAGCTGCCACAAAGAAGACCATAAGGCGGATTGACTAGTTCTCATCTGGAATGCTGGCCACTATTTTCCCACTAGGTGCAATAGAGCCCTGATACCTAGATTTGTCTTTGAATGCCATTGCTTATTTTAATCCTGCAGATCAAAACATTTTACAACAGTAAATAATGCCATTATTATACCCCTGGTATCAAACACACAACTTGGTGACCGGTCCCTCACTCCCATAAAGCTTTCCCCTGATTAAATTACCTAAAATCTACCCAATTACCACTATTCTTTCCTTATAGTACCACTATCACACTATATTAGTGGCGTTTGTCTGTGATCCTTTTTCTTCCTCCCCCATGATTTTCACTGTCAATATTCACAGTAAAATGGTGCCGGGCGCTGTTTTTATGCAATTTTTCCAGAATGAATCCCAAAAAGCTTTGGATTCATTTTGCATTCACATGTATGTAAAATTCTTAACAAATCTTATTAATTTAGGATTGATTAACTCATCGGCAGTCTGATTTTATTTGTGTTGCCAAGTTTTGGAATAGGCCAGAACTTATAGTCTACTTAAATATGCCAATTCTTACATGGTACTCATGGTGCAGTCAATGAGCTGTGTAATGCACATATGTGTTGGCTCATCAAGAACGAAAGAAACTCTTGATACCTGCCATAAGCTATGGCAAACTGATGAAAGTCCACAAATAAGGGCCCCTCCTGTATTTACTCAGAATGCCCCAATAAGATATTTGAAATGGGTTTCTCACCTCTGACCTAAAAATATGTGGCTTCATCAAATAACTTTCAAATTCTATATTGTTTTAATATTTTATCATTTTAATTCCTATGATGTACCTGTTACCTTCCAGTTCACACACATATTTGGCAAAATGAGACCAGTCTAAAGCAGCTGGGTCCTTTTTCAGCCATTTTTCCAATTGCTCTCGGTTTTGCTCAAGAAAATCAGAGGTTATGATGCTGTTGAACACTTCACAAGAAGAGAACAGATGATAAAATCCGGGTCCAGCTCCGAAGTCAATTAGTATGTCTCCTTTCACACCTGCTTAGAGATAAAACACAGTATAAGCTTCTGATGAGCAACTTGGAAACAAAGAAAAGACCAAAACTTTAATTTCAGCTACACATAGATGAAAACACATTACAACAATTTCTCAAAGCACGGGTTAACAGCCAAAAAAATCTTAATATTTATGGTTCTGATTCTGTAGTTTGCAGAAACAACCCATATGTGGTTGTAAACTGCTGTACGGGCACACGGCAGGGCGCAGAAGGAAAGGAATGCAATACGGTTTTTGGAAGGCAGATTTTGCTGGACTGGTTTTTTGACACCATATCCCATTTGAAGCCCCCTGATGCACACCTAGAGTAGAAACTCCAAAAAAGTGACACCATTTTAGAAACTACACCACTCAAGGTATACAAAACTGATTTTACAAACTTTGTTAACCCTTTAGGTGTTGCACAAGAATTAATGGAAAATAGAGATAACATTTCGAAATTTCACTTTTTGGGCAGATTTTCCATTTTAATAATTTTTTTCCAGTTACAAAGCAAGGGTTAACAGCCAAAAAAATCTCAATATTTATGGCCCTGATTCTGTAGTTTACAGAAACACCCCATATGTGTTCGTAAACTGCTGTACGGGCACACAGCAGGGCGCAGAAGAAAAGGAATGCCATACTAATTTTTGGGATGGGAGATTTTGCTGGTCTGGTTTTCTGACACCATGTCCCATTTGAAGCCCCCCGATGCACCCATAGAGTAGAAACTCCCAAAAAGTGACCCCATTTTAGAAACTACGGGATAGGGTGGCAGTTTTGTTGGTACTATTTTAGGGTGCTTATGATTTTTGGTTGCTCTATATTACACTTTTTAAGAGGCAAGGTAAAAAGAAATAGCTGTTTTGGCACCATTTTTATTTTTTGCTATTTATAACATTCATCTGACAGGTTAGATGATGCAGAATTTTTATAGAGCAGGTTGTCACGGAGGCGACAATACCAAATATGACCAAGAAAATGATTCTTTAGTGTCTGCACATTTTGAAAGCCATAGTTTTATTTATTTTTTGGGCGACTGTCTTGTGTTGGGGCTTATTTTTTTCGGGAAGAGATGATGGTTTGATTGCCACTATTTTGGGGTGCGTATGACTTTTTGATCGCTTGTTATTACACTTTTTGTGATGTAAGGTGATAAAGAAATTGCTTTTTTTACACCGTTTTTATTTTATTATTTTTAGTTAGGTCATGTAATATTTTTATAGAGCAGGTTATTACAGACGCGGTAATACCTAATATGTATACTTTTTTATGTAATTTTACACAATAATATCAGTTTTGAAACAAAAAAAATCATTTTTTTGTTTCATATTCTGAGAGCCATAGTTTTTTCAGTTTTTGGGCGATTATCTTAGGAAGGGTCTCATTTTTTTGCGGGATAAGATGACGGTTTGATTGGCACTATTGTGGGGTGTTTATGACTTTTTGATCGCTTGCTATTACACTTTTTGTGATGTAAGGTGACAAAAAATTGCTTTTTTTACACAGTTTATTTATTTTTATTTTTTACGGTGTTCACCTGAGGGGTTAGGTCATGTGATATTTTTATAGAGCGGGTTCTTACAGACGCGGCAATACCTAATATGTATAGTTTTTGTTATGTATTTTACTTTAACACAATGACAGCATTTTAGAAAAAAAATAAATAAGAGGTTTTAGAGTCTCCATAGTCTGAGACCCATATTTGTTTTTACTTTTTGGGCAATTATCTCATGTAGGGACTCATTTTTTGCGGGATGAGGTGCCAATTTGATTGGTACCAATTTGGCGTACATACGACTTTTTAAATCACTTTTATTACTTTTTTGGGGAAGTAAGGTGGGCAAAATTTCAATTTTATCATAGTTTTTATTTTTTATGCCGTTAGTAACATGACCGTTTCATAGATCAGGTCATTATGGATTATTTTTATAATTTTTAAACAGTGATAAATGTGTTTTTTTATTTTTACATTTTTTTCACTTAAAAAAAATATTGGACCCACTTGGTTCTTGAAGATCCAGTGGGTCTGATGTCTGTATAATACAGTACAGTACACTATATAGTGTACTATACTGTATTTTCACTTTAATATTAGTCTGATCAGACTTCTGCCTTTAGCAGAAGTCTGATCAGACTTAGCCTTACCATGGCAAGCCTGTAAAGGCGTCCGGTTGCCATGGTAACCATCACCCTCACCCGCCACAACAGAGCAGCGGGTGATGGGGAGAGAGGGGTGCCCCCTCCCTCTGTGATCCCATTAAGAATCAGGGTATGAAACGGCACAGGGGGAGCTCCCTCCCTGTTAACCCCATTCATACAGCGGTCCCTACAGACCGCGGCATGGAGAGGGTTAAACGGCTGACATCGCAGCACAGATGTCAGCCGTTTCAAGCAAAATGTCAGCAATGTTCTGACACTCTGGCTAAAACTGATTTGCCATCCTGGAAATGAGAGGGGGCGGGCGGAATGATCACGCACCTGCACCACCTGCACCCCCCCCGCACAGCCCGGCAGATGACAATAAGGGCTGCAGGGGGGGGGGGGGGGTTAAAAATTAAAATATCTGTCACGGACCGCAGGGATCAGAAACTTCCGAAAGCGCTGCAAATCGCAGGTCTGAATTGACCTGCGGTTTGCAACGATTGACGATACAGGGGAAGGGTCACAGGACCCCCCTCGGCATTGTCACAGAGTGCCTGTTGAATGATTTCAGCAGGCACTCTGTTCCGATCACTGCCCGCCGCACGGCGGTGATCAGAAATACACAGGGCGTACAGGTACATCCTGTGTCCTTAAGTATCGGGACATTAGGGCATACCTGTACGCCCTGTGTCCCCAAGAGGTTAATAAGCCCTCTACCTGGCAGTGGATCGCCAGAGCTATGAAGAGGTGCTGGCCTCTTCATAACTTTGGGGAATCCACCGCTGCTTCTAAATGTAAAACAGCTTTCGAGCTGTAGAAAATGGTAAATGAGATGGGCCTGCCGACCCATCCCCTTCCCTGCCCACGTCCACTTTTTTAGACTTGCAGTGAGCAGGCAACAGTCACAGATTGCGGCACAAAGGACCTTTTGACCAGAAATATGCCTAATTAAAGTGTATTTCTGTTTAATAAATGACCCCCTATGTTCTGCCATTCCTGTATTATCCCTTCTAGCAGTTAAATAAATAACCAGCAGTCTGCAGTAAAGTATTCTTGTATGTTACCAGTAGTGGGTGTGTCTGATTCTGTCCAATCGGTGCTGCTGGTGTCAGACTGTGCAGAGACACACACTCAACTGGTATCACCCATCTGTACCTTTGCTACAAGCTGCTAGCAATTCATGCATAACATCTAGTAGAAATTACAAAGGAATGACACAAGATATATCTGTTGGAATAAATGCTCCAGAATTGTTATAAGCTGCGGGCTGCAAGTTGTTGCTAAAACAGACATGTCAGCGGAGGTGACAGGTCCTCTTTAAGTTGTATGCCTATTAAGTTTCTTCAATAATAATACAAATTTCCTTCTTCTGCACCTGATTATTAAAAAGTCTGCAAGGAGGTGTCCCAATGAGGATTGTACGAGTATTTAACCCTTTCTTGAACAAGGGTCATTGATGCCAGGTCAAAACTTACAAATCTGACATGCGTCACTTTATGTGGTAATAGTTTTGGAACACATTAATTTTTCCAAACCATTCTGAGACTGTTTTCTTATGACACATTGTACTTCATGATAGTCATAAATTTGAGTCAATATATTTCACCTTTATTTATGAAAAAATCCCAAATTTACCCCAAATTTAGAAAAATTCACAATTTTCTAAATTTCAATTTCTCTGCTTCTAAAACCGAAAGTCATACCTAATAAAATATTTATTACTTAACATTCCCCGTATGTATACTTTATGTCGGCATCATTTTGGAAATGTCATTTTATTTTTTTAGGACATTAGAAGGCTTAGAAGTTTAGAAGCAATTCTTAAAAAAAAAATTTCAAAATTCCAAAACCCACTTTTTAAGGACCAGTTCAGGTCTGAAGTCACTTTGTGGGGCTTACACAGTGGAAACACCCCATAAATGACCCCAATGTAGAAACTACACCCCTCAAGTTACTCAAAACTGATTTTACAAACATTGTTAACCCTTTAGGTGTGCCACAAGAATTAAAGGCAAATGGAGATGAAATTTCTAAATTTAACTTTTGGCAGATTTTCCATTTTATGAAAAAAAAATCTTTAACACATTGAGGGTTAACAGCCAAACAAAACTCAATATTTATTACCCTGATTCCGCGGTTTACATCTAAAGGGTTACAGCAAAGTGTCAGCATAAAGCTGACACTCACTGCTGATGGCGGCGGCTCAGGAATGGAGCCGCTGCCATCAAACACAGCAGGGGGACCGCACCGCAAGGGGGCAAAGGAGGCAGCGCTGGAAAGGGGGAGGGGGAAGGTACGGCCAGCAGTGAGGGGGCAGGAGCAAATGGGGGCAGGATGAATGTATGGGGCGGGGAGGGGACGGACCGCATCAGGGGCAGGCTCCATATTCATTATGAATGGGGGCGGGGAAACTGCATCAGGGGCAGGCGAGGACAGGAGGCGCACAGGAAGGGGGCACAGATCGGGTGGCATGAGGACACATTACCTGATTTCAGGCTCTGATCTGCAGAGCGTAGATCAGAGCCTGGAACAGATATTTTTACTGCCACGATCCGATTGGTTAGTCTGCACAGACTAACCAATTGGATCGATTGCCGGCAAGGGACCACTCTAATTGGTCCCTTGCCGGCATTACTGCACTGTATGCTGTCCGTGACAGCAGCAGGGCAGGGGCAGAAGCTTTATTCCAAGCGCTTTGCAGCGCTTGGATTAAAGAGCTAGCTTGACGTGGCATGTACAAATATCACGTACATAAACGTATTGCAGTCAGGAAGGGGTTAATCATCCCCGAACTGTTATACCTTATTCACACATCAGTGTTCGGTCAGTGATTTCCATCAGTGATTGTGAGCCAAATTCCGGATTAGGCACTTACTAATATATTGTTATTATCCATATTGCTTCCTTTTCAGTGACAGTCGTGCTTGCACATTATAGGAAAGAGCATCGGCCTCTTGTGGCCGGGACTGTGGGAGCGCACATAGGCTAGTGCTTTTTTCTATAGTGTGCAAGCACGACCACCACTGCTGGATTGCAGGGTGGTTATAACCATCGAAACTAGCAGTGTATAATGTGATGGGAAAATGAATGAAGCCAGCAGAGGAGGCAATATGGACAATCACGATATACTAGTAAATGCCTTGTATTAACTTTCTCGTCCTGACAAATGCCATTTGCTGAAGTGAGACAATTCTTTTAACATCACACATAACAGTGATAACTCTCTGAGTACAGATAATGTAGTAGATGTCACCTGCAGTCCTGTGTAACACCATAAATAAAATAGTGATGTGTATTTCTCTGAGCACATATAGTTAATAAATGTCACCTGCAGTCCTATGTAACACCACAGATAACACAGTGGTAACTCTCTGGGTACAGATAATGTAGTAGATGTCACCTGCAGTCCTGTGTAACACCATAAATAACAGTGATAACTCTCTGGGTACAGATAATGTAGTAGAAGTTAGGCCGGACAAGTTAGCGCAGCGGTAAGGGGAGGCCGGTCATGAAGAGGGTTTTGGGGGTGAGGTAGGGGTTAAGGTTAGGAGGCAGGGTTCTAGGAAAAGGCGAGAGTCGCCATGTGAACGGGGGGGGGGGGTGGCGGGCGGTTTAGAGCGAAGGAGGAGGCGGGGCCAGGGGCAGTCGGCCAGGGGAGAGCAAACGGAGCAGTCAAGCGGTACGATGGCAGCGCAGGCTTTAGCAGTGGAGAATTTATTGGAGCAGCTGCATCAGGAGGCGGAGGTGCGGGGGCCTGGCTGGTTGCAGGAGCAGGTTGGTGCGTGCATTCTGTCGCCTGCTCCTGTAGCTACCCCCCCTCAAGGGACCCTCCGCAGCGGAGGTTTCCTGCTCAGCCTGTGGCAGGGCGCTCTCGTTGTGGGAGGAATCCCACTGCACGGCAGGGCCCAGAGCAGAGCGGGACGCCCCTTCCCCCGCTCTCTGCTGTCAGACTTGAGGATGCAGGACCTGGAACGGTGGACCGGCCCAGTCCTGGCTCTAGCGGGTGGTCCACTCAGCGAAGTGAGGAGATCTGGGTGCCTCGGGCTGCACAGAGTGGTGGAGAAGAGCTGTGCAGGCTCAGTGAAGTTCCGTGCGGAGTGGAAGGATATTCCCCTAGGTTGGCGGGTGCCGTGTCGTCGTGCCAGAGGCCTGCCAGCATCATCCAGAGGGCCGTGCAATTCGTCCGGGAGGATTTGCCGTCGACGTCCAGGAGCTACGCCAAGGGAGAGTCCGTGCAGCGGGAGTCAGGATCTGCGACAGCGGGAGTCACAGCGCCCGTGGTGCCTGGTGAGACTACTTGGGGTCCCTTGTTAGCGCAGGGCTTCCCGGTGGGATGTGTTGGGGGGGTGGCCATGGGTGAGTTAGGAAAGGGGTTGGGGCAGTTTTTGGGGGGTTTGGGGGTTGGTTGTCTAGTTTGGGGCGACAGGGGGGGTCGCCATTGCCGGCATGGGGTGTGTTGCCAGGGCCGGTGGCTGGGTCGAGTGGGGGGTCGGTGTCTGTGGAGACGCAGGTAGATGGGGAGGAGGAGGGGCAGAGGCTGGATGATAGAGCGCGTGGGGAGGAGTATGTGTGCTTTGAGGGCCCTTTGGGGGCCCATTTGAAGCAGGAGGTAAAAGAGAAGATCTGGAAAGGGGAATATGTGGAAATATTTTCACTGCTCCCCTTGCAAAGGTTTAATTTGGATAGGGGTAAGAAGGATGAGGGTAAAAAGGAGGAAGAGGAGAAGCGGCGCATAGGTTGATTCCTCGTACATTTGCTAATTGGCTGCAAGCTTTTGCCATATTAGCAAGTGTCATTGGGGAGAGGTCCCCAGAATGTTGTTCGGCGTTGTTCTGTTACCAAGATGCCATAGGGGAGGCGTATTGGGTATACGGCGGGGTGGGATGGCTCCGGTATGACGAGCAGTTCCGGCAGCGTAAGGCGGTTAGGTCTGCTATCCGGTGGGATCACAAGGATATTGGGTTATGGTTGAAGGTAACGGCACCGCCGAGGGCTGGGCAGTCCTTTCGAGGGGAGCCCGGGGGGTCGTCTCCGGGAGCACTGGCGGCCGCATCGGCGAAAGGGTTGTGTTTCCTCTTTAATGAGGGAAGCTGCAGATTCGGTGTTAAGTGCAAGTTTAAGCACAAATGCACAGTGTTTGGGGGGTCCCATGGAGCTAGCCGTTGCTTTAAAGGAGGTAGACAGAGGGGGGGTGATGGGGTTGGAAAGGGGTCGGACGCCGGTGCGGGTGGAAAGGATGCAGGCGTTTCTAGATAGGTATCTGGACCGGGCGGCGGCCAGGTTGTTGGGGGATGGTTTTCGGTTTGGTTTTCGCATTCCTGCGGTGGTAACGGCGGGGCCTGTGGTTCATAGGAATCTTAGGTCTGTGCTTGAGCATGCAAAGGTGGTGACTGAGAAATTGAAAAAAGAGGTGGAATTGGGGCGGATGGCGTGCCCATTCAGGGATCCGCCGCTTCCGAATCTTACAGTGTCTCCACTGGGGGTGGTTCCAAAGAAAGAGCCGAACAAGTTTCGGGGAGTATTTTGTGGTCAGGTGTTTGCCTATGGGGTGCTCTCTCTCGTGTGCGTATTTTGAGACTTTTAGTTCGTTTTTGGAGTGGGTGGTGGTGGAAGTTTCAGGTTGTTCATCAGTGATTCATTATTTGGACGATTTTTTGTGTTTGGGGCCGGCGAATTCTCGGGTTTGTTCGTTGTTGTTGCACATGGTGCAGTTGGTTTTTTGTGCGCTTTGGGGTACCGTTAACGATAGAAAAGACGTTAGGTCCAGTGACGGAATTGTGTTTTCTGGGGATCGTCATAGACACTGTGAGGATGGAGTGTAGGCTTCCTGAGGACAAGTTGCTGGATCTTCGGCAGAACATTGATAAGGCCATAGGGCGGGAGAAGATTAGGTTGAGGGATTTACAGTCGTTGTTGGGGAAGCTTAATTTCGCGTGTCAGATCATGCCGATGGGTAGAATTTTCTGTAGACGTTTGGCTGCGGCGACAGCAGGGGTGTCGGTGCCTTATCACTTCATTAGGTTGCGGAACGAGTTGAAAGGGGATTTACGGGTTTGGGCAGAATTTTTGGGGCAGAATTTTTGGGGCAGTATAATGGTCGGACATTAGTCATGGGGGAGGTGTGTGATACGGCGGATTTTGAGTTATATACGGATGCGTCGGGGGGAGTGGGTTTTGGAGCTTACTGTCAGGGGAAATGGTGTGCGGGCGGGTGGCCGGAGTCGTCGGTGGGTCGGGGTTGGGTGAAGAATATTGCATTGTTGGAGTTGTTTCCCATTGTCATGGCGGTTGTGTTGTGGGGGGAATGATTTCAGAATAGGAAGGTGCGCTTCCATTGTGATAATTTGGGGGTAGTCCAGGCTATCAACAGTTTGTCAGCGTCTTCCCCTCTGGTGGTCAGGCTTTTGCAATTTTTGGTTTTACGTTGCTTGTCAATTGACATGTGGTTGGTGGCAGAGCATGTCGCTGGAGTGTCTAATTCTGTGGCGGACTCTCTTTCTCGTTCACAGTGGGATCGGTTCCGGCTACTAGCACCAGAAGTGGAGTTGGAGGGCCTGGAGTGTCCGTCATGGCTGTGGGGGATCTTGGAGGAGAGGTGATGGGGTTGCTGAGGGATTCACTGAGTCCGGGTATGTGGAGGGAGTATGGTAAGGCGTGGGAAATTTGGGAGAGGTGGATCGGTAACTGGGGTGCAGGTGGGGAGGATGGGGGTGTTAAGTTGGTGATGCTGTTGGGGCACTTGAAGAGTGAGGGTCGGTGTCTAGAGTAAATCATTTGGTTGCGGGGGTGGCGTTTGGTTTCAAAATGCGGGGACAGTTGGATTTGACGAAAGGGTTTTTAGTGCGGCAGGTTTTAAAGGGATGTCGTAGGGGGGCCGGTAAGGTGACGGATTGGAGGAGGCCAGTGTCTTTTGAGTTAGTGGTACAGATGGGTGAGAAGTTGAGTGATGTGTGTAGCTCGGGGTGGAAGTTGGGGTTGTTTAGGGCGGCTTTTGCGTTAGCGTTTTTTGGTGCTTTTAGATTGGGGGAGTTGATGAGTGGTAGTATCAACCGGGCGGGGGGGTTGAGTGGTGTGGATGTGGAGGTGTGCGAGGATAGGGTTTTGGTGCGGATTAGCAGGTCTAAAACGGATCAGGAGGTCAGCGGTTTGCATTGTTTTCGGTTCCGGGATGTGGCATATGCCCGGTTTAATGCGTGGGGCGGTATGGGTTGGGTGTTGGTAGGGATTCATTGTAGTTTTTCCGGCATGATGATGGTTCGTTTTTGTCTAGATTTCAGTTTTTGGCTGTGTTTAGAAAGTGCTTGAAGGCGTTGGGGGTTCCGGATAAGGAATATTCTGGACATTCTTTTCGGATTGGTGCTGCGACTGAGGCGGCTAGATTGGGGGTCGGTGAGGAGGTGATTATGAGGATCGGGCGCTGGGAGTCAGTGCGATTTAAATCTTATGTTCGGCTGGGGTTGTTGTAGTGAGGTAGCGGTATGCAGGGGCCTGAGTTAATTATGATTTTGTTTGTTTGCAGGTTTTCCTGTTGGATTTTGGGTCACTCCTATGTTTTTTGGGGGGCACTCAGAGCAGATGTTAGGCCGAATGGGCGACAGCTGGGGCTGAGTTTGGAGGTGGCTACAGTTAGGTGGTTGGGGGTTAGAGGTATGTTGTGGGGAGGTGTGTTGCGGGAGGTGCAGCGGTTCGCACGGTTGGATCGGCCTCCGGATGTGTTGGTGCTCCATGTTGGGGGCAATGACTTGGGTAGGTGTCCATTTAGGGAGTTGATTAGGGATGTGAAGTTTGACCTGCTGAGGATCTGGGCGTTGTTTCCTGGTGTGGTTACAGTTTGGTCAGATATTGTGCCGCGTAAGGCATGGAGGGAGGCAAGGTCTGTGGAGAGCATTAATAAAGCCCGGATAAAAGTGAATAGGGCAGTGGGCCGGTTTATATCGAAGAATGGGGCCGTCGTGGTCCGTCATGAAGACTTGGAAAAAGGAGTTGGTGCATTTTGGATTTGTGGTCTTTGGGGATCCAGAGTGGAGTGGAGATAGCGTTGAGGATGTGGAGGGACGCACAGGGGTGAGGAGGTCAATCTGCGCGTTCTTGGAGGCGGGGGAGGTCCTTGAAGTGGGAAAATATGGTGGTATCTGAGGATGGGAGGGCCCCGCGGGAGGGGCTGGACTCTCATGGAGGAGCTGGTATTAACGAACTAGGCGTCCATCAGTTGCTGGTTGGATTCATTTTTCCATCACATTATACACTGCTCGTTCCCATGGTCATGACCACCCTGCAATCCATCAGTGGTGGCCCTGCTTGCACACTATAGAAAAAGGACCAGCCCGTGTGAGCTCCCACGGTCCTGGTCACCAGAGAGGCCGCTGCTTTTTCCTATAGTGTGCAAGCACAGCCACCACTGCTGGATTGCAGGGTGGTCTGTAACCATGGAAACAAGCAGTGTATAATGTGATGGAAAAATGAATCCAACCAGCAAAGGAGGCAATATGGATATGGATAGTAAGTGCCTTATATGAACGTTCTCTACATGACAAATGCCACTTGCTATAGTGACACAACCACTTTATGGCTAGGTGATTTTTTTTATATATATTTTTTTTATCTCCACCTTTTCAAAGCCATATTTTTTTTTCTTGATTAATATAGGCATTTGATGGCTAATTTTATATAGGATAAGTTGGATTTTTTAACCATACCAATTTATTGTATGGTACATCAGGGGAATTTTATAACTTTTTTTTTTAATAATGGGGACGGGGTTGTTTTTTCGGCGTGCGGTAAAAATATTTTAACTTTATTAAGTATGATTATAAAGATACCACACTTACAATGCTTTTATGTTTCAAAAAAGCACTTAAAAAACAGATTGCTCTGTGTCACCATATTCTGACACCCTATTTTATTTTTCTGCCATTTGAGCTGTGTAAGCTCTCATTTTTTGACAGGGCAAGCTATAGATTTTAGTGGTACAATTTTTTGGGATAATTTTTATTTCAATTTTTCAGGGGAGACAAGGTGAGAGAATAGTTAATTTTGTCATGAGGTGTGTGGCTTCATGCAAGGACAATGCAGTATTATATGGTGGTCATTCACATGAACATCCCAAGTCCCCTAGAGCCATTGCTCACATGTATAGTTCAGGTTCGTACCGAATATGGGGTGTCCGTGACACGGACCCGAACCTGAATATTTTCGTAAAAGTCTGGGTTCAGGTTCGGTGTTCGTCGCTTTCTTGGCGCTTTTTGAAAGGCTGCAAAGCAGCCAATCAACAAGCGTCATACTACTTGCCCCAAGAGGCCATCACAGCCATGCCTACTATTGGAATAGCTGTGATTGGCCAGTGCAGCATGTGACCCAGCCTCTATTTAAGCTGGAGTCACGTAGCGCCGCACGTCACTCTGCTCTGAACAGTGTAGGGAGAGGTTGCAGCTGCGACTGTTAGGGCGAGATTAGGCAGTGATTAACTCCTCCAAAACACTTAAGTCAGTGATCAATCTACAGCTGTGGATCATTGAACTGCTGCTATTCAATTGCTCACTGTTTTTAGGCTGCCCAGAGCGTTTTTCAGTCACTCTTTTCTGGGGTGATCGGCGGCCATTTTGGGTCTTGTGGTGCGCCAGCACAAGCTGCCACCAAGTACATTTAACCATCAATAGTGTGGTTATTTTTTGGCTATATCCTACATCAGGGGCAAGCTGTCACCAAGTGCATTTAACCATCAATAGTGTGGTTATTTTTTAGCTATATCCTACATCAGGGGCAAGCTGTCACCAAGTGCATTTAACCATCAATAGTGTGGTTATTTTTTGGCTATAACCTACATCAGGGGCAAGCTGTCACCAAGTGCATTTAACCATCAATAGTGTGGTTATTTTTTGGCTATATCCTACATCAGGGGCAAGCTGTCACCAAGTGCATTTAACCATCAATAGTGGGGTTATTTTTTGGCTATATCCTACATCAGGGGCAAGCTGTCACCAAGTGCATTTAACCATCAATAGTGTGGTTATTTTTTGCCTATATCCTACATCAGGGGCTTGGCTGTGCTTGCTATTTTATTGAGGGGTGAAATACAATTGCCAAAATAGCAGTACCCTAAATCTGGTGTTTCAGCTGTGGCCAGCCAATTGCAATACTGTCTGCAGTCTGGCAAAGGATATATTTTTATTCAGGGTTGAAATACAATTCCCAACTTAGCAATTCTCTAAATTAGTGGTTTCTGTTGTATCAGGCCTACTTTAAATCTATCCCTAAAAGGGTATATTAGATTCAAGGTGCGGATAGGGTAATTCTCAATAACTTCACACACACGCTACTGTGCAATTCCAAGTCTAATTCTGTCTGTAAACGTATACCTGTCTCCCAGTGCCTAAATAATAGGCCTCAAATTTATATTCATCTAAATCTGTGGTTATTGCTGTGGCTGGTCAAGTTATTTAGTGTCCGTCAAAGCACAGTTTTTGTTCTGGGTTGAAATACAATTCCCAACTTAGCAATTTCCTAAATTAGTGGTTTCTGCTGTATCAGGCCTACTTTAAATCTATCCATAAAAGGGTATATTAGATTCAAGGTGCAGATAGGGTCATTCTCAATAACTTTACACACACGCTACTGTGCATTTCCAAGTCTAATTCTGTCTGTAAACGTATACCTATCACCCAGCGCCTAAATAATAGGCCTCAAATTTATATTCAGCTAAATCTGTGGTTATTGCTGTAGCTGGTCAAGTTATTTTGTGTCCGTCAAAGCACAGTTTTTGTTCTGGGTTGAAATACAATTCCCAACTTAGCAATTTCCTAAATTAGTGGTTTCTGCTATATCAGACCTACTTTAAATCTATCCATAAAAGGGTTTATCAGATTTAAGGTGCTGATAGGGTCATCCACAATAACTTCACACGCTACCGTGCATTTCCAAGTCTAATTCTGTCCGTAAACGCATTATATTCAGCTAAATCTGTCGTTACTGCTGTGCCTTTATTAGTGTAATATGGTACCTAAATAGATAGCCAGATAGTGTTAGGTGTCTGTAAAAAAAGGCCTGAATTTGAATTCAATATATTGGGCCAAATAATATTTTTCTTATTGTGGTGAACGGTAACAATGAGGCAAACATCTAGTAAGGGACGCGGACGCGGACATGGTCGTGGTGGTGTTAGTGGACCCTCTGGTGCTGGGAGAGGACGTGGCCGTTCTGCCACAGCCACACGTCCTAGTGTACCAACTACCTCAGGTCCCAGTAGCCGCCAGAATTTACAGCGATATTTGGTGGGGCCCAATGCCGTTCTAAGGATGGTAAGGCCTGAGCAGGTACAGGAATTAGTCAACTGGGTGGCCGACAGTGGATCCAGCACGTTCACATTCACTGTCTTCTGCAGAAAGCGCACAGATGGCGCCTGAAAACCAAGCCCATCAGTCTGTCACATCACACCCATGCATACCAGGGAAACAGTCTGAGCCTCAAGTTATGCAGCAGTCTCTTATGCTGTTTGAAGACTCTGCTGGCAGGGTTTCCCAAGGGCATCCACCTAGCCCTTCCCCAGCGGTGGAAGACATAGAATGCACTGACGCACAACCACTTATGTTTCCTGATGATGAGGACATGGGAATACCACCTCAGCACGTCGCTGATGATGATGAAACACAGGTGCCAACTGCTGCGTCTTTCTGCAGTGTGCAGACTGAACAGGAGGTCAGGGATCAAGACTGGGTGGAAGACGATGCAGGGGACGATGATGTCCTAGACCCCACATGGAATGAAGGTCGTGCCACTGACTTTCACAGTTCGGAGGAAGAGGCAGTGTTGAGACCGAGCCAACAGCGTAGCAAAAGAGGGAGCAGTGGGCAAAAGCAGAACACCCGCCGCCAAGAGACTCCGCCTGCTACTGACTGCCATCATCTGGGACCGAGCACCCCAAAGGCAGCTTCAAGGAGTTCCCTGGCATGGCACTTCTTCAAACAATGTGCTGACGACAAGACCCAAGTGGTTTGCATGCTGTGCCATCAGAGCCTGAAGCGAGGCATTAACGTTCTAAACCTTAGCACAATCTGCATGACCAGGCACCTGCATGCAAAGCATGAACTGCAGTGGAGTAAACACCTTAAAAACAAGGAAGTCACTCAGGCTCCCCCTGCTACCTCTTCTGCTGCTGCCGCCTCGGCCTCTTCTGCTGCTGCCGCTTCGGTCTCTTCCTCCGCCTCTGGAGGAACGTTGGCACCTGCCGCCCAGCAAACAGAGGATGTACCACCAACACCACCACCTCCATCACCAAGCATCTCAACCATGTCACACGCCAGCGTTCAGCTCTCCATCTCACAAACATTTGAGAGAAAGCGTAAATTCCCACCTAGCCACCCTCGATCCCTAGCCCTGAATGCCAGCATTTCTAAACTACTGGCCTATGAAATGCTGTCATTTAGGCTGGTGGACACAGACAGCTTCAAACAGCTCATGTCGCTTGCTGTCCCATAGTATGTTGTTCCCAGCCGGCACTACTTCTCCAAGAGAGCCGTGCCTTCCCTGCACAACCAAGTATCCGATAAAATCAAGTGTGCACTGCGCAACGCCATCTGTGGCAAGGTCCACCTAACCACAGATACGTGGATCAGTAAGCACGGCCAGGGACGCTATATCTCCCTAACTGCACACTGGGTAAATGTAGTGGCGGCTGGGCCCCAGGCGGAGAGCTGTTTGGCGCACGTCCTTCTGCCGCCAAGGATCGCAGGGCAACATTCTTTGCCTCCTGTTGCCTCCTCCTCCTCCTACTCGGCTTCCTCCTCCTCTTCTTCCACCTGCTCATCCAGTAAGCCACACACCTTCACCACCAACTTCAGCACAGCCCCGGGGTAAACGTCAGCAGGCCATTCTGAAACTCATATGTTTGGGGGACAGGCCCCACACCGCACAGGAGTTGTGGCGGGGTATAGAACAACAGACCGATGAGTGGTTGCTGCCGGTGAGCCTCAAGCCCGGCCTGGTGGTGTGCGATAATGGGCGAAATCTCGTTGCAGCTCTGGGACTAGCCGGTTTGACGCACATCCCTTGCCTGGCGCATGTGCTGAATTTGGTGGTGCAGAAGTTCATTCTCAACTACCCCGACATGTCGGAGCTGCTGCATAAAGTGCGGGCCGTCTGTTCGCGCTTCCGGCGTTCACATCCTGCCGCTGCTCGCCTGTCTGCGCTACAGCGTAACTTCTGCCTTCCCGCTCACCGCCTCATATGCGACGTGCCCACCAGGTGGAACTCCACCTTGCACATGCTGGACAGACTGTGCGAGCAGCAGCAGGCCATAGTGGAGTTTCAGCTGCAGCACGCACGGGTCAGTCGCACTGCGGAACAGCACCACTTCACCACCAATGGCTGGGCCTCCATGCAAGACCTGTGTGCCCTGTTGCACTGTTTCGAGTACTCCACCAACATGGCCAGTGGCGATGACACCGTTATCAGCGTTACAATACCACTTCTATGTCTCCTTGAGAAAACACTTAGGGCGATGATGGAAGAGGAGGTGGCCCAGGAATAGGAGGAGAAGGAAGAGGGGTAATTTTTAGCACTTTCAGGCCAGTCTCTTCGAAGTGACTCAGAGGGAGGTTTTTTGCAACAGCAGAGGCCAGGTACAAACGTGGCCAGCCAGGGCCCACTACTGGAGGACGAGGATGAGGAGGAGGTGGAGGAGGATAAGGATGAAGCATGGTCACAGCGGGGTGGCACCCAATGTAGCTCGGGCCCATCACTGGTGCGTGGCTGGGTGGAAACGCAGGACGATGACGATACGCCTCCCACAGAGGACAGCTTGTCCTTACCTCTGGGCAGCCTGGCACACATGAGCGACTACATGCTGCAGTGCCTGCACAACGACAGCAGAGTTGCCCACATTTTAACGTGTGCGGACTACTGGGTTGCCACCGTGCTGGATCCACGGTACAAAGACAGTACTTCCTGCACTGGAGCGTGATAGGAAGATGCGCGAGTACAAGTGCACGTTGGTAGACACGCTACTGAGAGCATTCCCAAATGTCACAGGGGAACAAGTGGAAGCCCAAGGCCAAGGCAGAGGAGGAGCAAGAGGTCGCCAAGGCAGCTGTGTCACGGCCAGCTCCTCTGAGGGCAGGGTTAGCATGGCAGAGATGTGGAAAAGTTTTGTCAACATGCCACAGCTAACTGCACCACCACCTGATACGCAACGTGTTAGCAGGAGGCAACATTTCACTAACATGGTGGAACAGTACGTGTGCACACCCCTCCACGTACTGATTGATGGTTCGGCCCCATTCAACTTCTGGGTCTCCAAATTGTCCACGTGGCCAGAGCTAGCCTTTTATGCCTTGGAGGTGCTGGCCTGCCCGGCGGCCAGCGTTTTGTCTGAATGTGTATTCAGCACGGTAGGGATCGTCATTACAGACAAACGCAGCCGCTTGTCTACAGCCAATGTGGACAAGCTGACGTTCATAAAAATTAAGGCATGGATCCCACGGGACCTGTCCATCCCTTGTCCAGATTAGACATTAACTACCTCCCCTTAACCATATATTATTGTACTCCAGGGCACTTCCTCATTCAATCCTATTTTTATTTTCATTTTACCATTATATTGCGGGGCAACCCAAAGTTGAATGAACCTCTCCTCTGTCTGGGTGCCGGGGCTTAAATATATGACAATGGACTGTTCCAATGTTGGGTGACGTGAAGCATGATTCTCTGCTATGACATGAAGACTGATTCTCTGCTGACATGAAGCCAGATTCTCTGTTATGGGACCTCTCTCCTCTACCTGGGTGCCGGGGCCTAAATATATGACAATGGACTGTTACAGTGGTGGGTGACGTGAAGCCAGATTCTCTGCTATGGGACCTCTCTCCAATTGATATTAGTTAATTTTTATTTATTTTATTTTTATTTTTATTCTTTTCCCTATCCACATTTGTTTGCAGGGGATTTACCTACATGTTGCTGCCGTTTGCAGCCCTCTAGCCCTTTCCTGGGCTGTTTTACAGCCTTTTTAGTGCCGAAAAGTTCGGGTCCCCATTGACTTCAATGGGGTTCGGGTTCGGGACGAAGTTCGGGTCGGGTTCGGATCTCGAACATTTCCGGAAGGTTCGTCCGAACTTCTCGAACCTGAACATCCAGGTGTTCGCTCAACTGTAGTCCTGATGGGATAACACGGTTACCGGATAACAGTTTACTTCACATTTTTCAGGTAAGTTACATTCATACATAGGCAATCAAGTCTTATTGAATTTTAACAATAAACTTGTTTTAATAGAGAATAACTGTCTATACTTATCAATGAACAGTTTTATAGTTTACCTGAACAAAATATTTCATGCAGATTCTGCAAGGCAAAGTCTGTCCATTCTGTAGCGATGCCTCCTTTCCCCGCAGAATAGAATGTCTGGTAGTAGACTACAGGATCAAATTCATTTATGTACATCTGTTCGGAGTATGAGGTATCCATGTTATTGTCTTCTCCGAAGAAGACGATCTGCCTCACTTGGGTTCTGGTTGAAAATGTGATAAGGAATCCCATTCTTACGAATTTAAACACTGTGTCCATGGAGGATTGGCCAAGGCTTTTCTCGTATTAAAATGTAAATCAATTACTGGCTTAGCAATCATATGCCTCTCTGCTAAAGACTGATGTTCTCCACATATTGGCTTAGTAATCACATGCCTCTCACATTAAGCTTGTTTGACTTTTTAGGTCTTTGTCAGCAACTTATTTGCAGTATATGCTGCCCTAGCCACGGAAAATGAGTAAACTAAATTTAGTCAATGGAGGTCAGATAATCAATGTTATTCACCTAATTTGGGTGGCTTTAATGTTATGGTTGATATATATATTTTATTCAATTGGATGTTTATCACTCAGTTATCACACTTACCGTGTAGGAGATGAGAGAATTTATGGTGTCGCACGTCATATTCTAAAACACTAATACAAGACAAAACCCCACTCCTTGGATATTGGCTAAAAATTGGTTGCGTTGCTTTATTAACGGTTACCAAATAAGTATACATTAACCACAATAAATCATTTTTAAAATTCTAATAACAAATAATAATTTCACCATAAATAATAAATAGGGTTGAACAAACCCGAACTATAAAGTTCGTACCGAACTTAGGGATTTTTGGATCCCGGACCCGAACGCGAACATTTCAGTAAAAGTTCGGGTTCGGTGATTTCTTGGCGCTTTTTGAAAGGCTGCAGAGCACTGTCTAACCTTAGACGTTAACTGTCTGACCTTAGAAGCCATCACAGCCATGCCTACTAATGGCATGGCTGTGATTTGCCAGACCAGCATGTGACCCAGGCTCTATATAGGGACTTTTTTACACTACCGAATGGCTATTTTAGTGGTTTGCGGACCGTTTTTCACGGACCTGTTGTTCCGTTTTTTGTTTCCATTGTGTTTCCGTTTAGGTTCCGTTTTTCCGTTCCGTTTTTGGCATATACAGTATACAGTAATTGCATAGAACAAATTGGACAGGGCATAACATTTTCAATAGATGGTATATATATATACAGATACGGAAGACATACAGATGCATTTCTGTATCCATTCTGGTTTTTTTTTGAGGACCTATTGACTTTATTGGAGCCACGGAACATGATTTGCGGCCAAATATAGAACATGTTCTATCTTTTCACGGAATGGATATACGGAAACACGTAAACTGAATGCATACGGGGTACATTCATTTTTTTTTTTGCAGACCCATTGAAATGAATAGTTCCGTATACGGACCATATACGGAAAGCAAAAAACGGCCTGCAAAATGGTAAAAAAAAACTGTAGTGTGAAAGAGGCCTAAGCTTGAGTCACATAGTGCTGCACGTCACTCTGCTGTTACAAGTGTAGGGAGAGTATGCTGCTGGACTGGTAATTTCAGGGAGAGAATAGGAGAGAATCTAACTCAGCGATCTACATAGAAATAGTTGTGTGGGTGAAGGGCACCATCGTTTTACCCTGGCCTAAGGCCATTGACCCAAAAAAAAAAAAAAACTTTTATAATTCTGTTAGTTAGGTGGGCGGCGGTGGCAGCATTTTATGCAAGCTCAGTGCACCAGCACCGCATCTGAGCTTTTGGGACATTGCAAATCACCATTTTTTTTGGGCAATCTACAACATCTGGATTAGTCAGTGTGCAATTTAAGATAGAAATACACCCATCACTTTCTGGGGTTATAAAAACACACTTTTTTGCCAAAAAAATGTATTTTCCTGATCTGCAAGTGTTAAATTCAAGTCAAATATATACAGCTTTCATATTCTGTTACCAAAAAAAAACTTTTTGGGCAATCTACAACATCTGGATTAGTCAGTGTGCAATTTAAGCTAGAAATAAACCCATCATTTTCTGTGGTTTTAAAAACACACTTTTTTGACAAAAAAAGGCCTTGCAGCATCAGCACAGGTGAAATTACAGGCTTATATACTGCTGTCAAATTCAGTTGTTAAACAAACACTTGTTTGGGCACAAAAAATTTAGTTGGCAGCCTTTGATGCAGATGTTATTGTGAGATACACCCTTAATACATTTGGGTTAGGCCTCATGCACACGGCCATTGTTTGGGTCCGCATCCGAGCCGCCGTTTGGGCGACTCGGATGCGGACCCATTCATTTCAACTGAGCCAGAAAAAATACGCAAAACGGACAAGAATAGGCAGCTTTATCAATGGTCGCCCGTTCGGTTCCGCAAATTGCGGAAGGCACACGGGCGGCTTCCATTTTTTGCGGATCCGCGGTTTGCGGACCGCAGAAAACAGCACGGTCGTGTTCATGTAGCCTTAGATTCAGAGATTTTAAATACAGCCATTTGGTGCACCAACATTGAATTCAGGCTTACAGTGGTTCAAGCCGTGTGAGATACACCCTCTACATACAGGGTTTTTATTCAGGCATTTGAAATACAGCCATTTGGGGCAAAGAAATATTGAATTTAGACCTACACTGGTTCAGACCGTGTGAGATACACCCTCTACATACAGGGGTATAATTCAGGCATTTGAAATACAGCCATTTGAAATACAGCCATTTTGGGCAAAGAAATATTTAATTCAGGCCTACACTGGTTCAGACCATGTGAGATACACCCTCTACATACAGGGCATTGATTCAGGCATTTGAAATACAGCCATTTTGGGCAAAGAAATATTTAATTCAGTCCTACACTGGTTCAAACAGTGTGAGACACACCCTCTACATACAGGGGTTTAATTCAGGCATTTGAAATACAGCCATTTGGTGCACCAATATTGAATTTAGGCCTACACTCGTTCAGGCCGTGTGAGATACACCCTCTACATACAGGGGTTTGATTCATGCATTTGAAATACATCCATTTGGTGCACCAATATTGAATTCAATCCTAAACTGGTTCAGACAGTGTCAGTACAGGGGTTTGATTCAGCCATTTGAAATATAGCCATTTTGGGCAAATAAATCTTTAATTTAGGCCTACACTGGTTCAGGCCGTGTGAAATACACCCTTTACATACTGTCGTTCTATTCTACTATTAATTAAACACCCATTTAGTGCAAGATCCTAAATTTGAGAAATATGAGGAGAGCGTCAAATAAGGGACGTGGCCCAGGTCGTGGTGCTGCTGGTGGAGCTCCTGTTGCAGGGAGAGGACGTGGTAGATTTGTGCCAGCTACACGCACAAGTGAAACCCCTTCCTCAGGTGCGAGTAGGCGACAGAACCTGCAGCGGTATTTGGTCGGGCCTAATGCGGCTCTACGAATGGTGAGGCCTGAACAAGTACAGGCGATAGTAGATTGGGTTGCTGACAGTGGATCCAGTTCCTTCACATTGTCTCCCACCCCGTCTCCTGCTGAAAGACCACAGTTAGCACCTGCAGCCGATGTCCATCAGTCTTTCAGCTCACCCCCTTGCAAATCAGCAAAGCAGTCTGAGCCCCAAGTCATGCAGCAGTTTCTTCTGCTTTTTGATGACTCTGTTAGCAGGGCCATTCACCTAGCCCTGCACCAGAAGTGGAAGATGCCAAACTACTTATCTTTCAAGAAGAGTACATGGGAGGTCCATCGCAGCACGTCTCGGATGATGACGAAACACAGGTGCCAACTGCTGGGGCTTTCGAAAGTGTGCAGACTGACAAGGAAGGCAGGGATGAAGACTGGGTGAAAGATAATGTGGAGGACGATGAGGTCGTCGACCCACATGGAATCAAGGTCATACGAGTAACCTATGTAGTTCGGAGGAAGAGGCGGTGGTCGCACAAAGCCACCAGCACAGCAGAAGAGGGAGCAGGGTGCAAAAGCGGAGCGGCCATCCTCTAGACAGTACGCCTGCTACTGCCCACCGCAGCAAGGGACCGAGCACACCAAAGCCAGTTCCCTGGTGTGGCAGTTCTTCAGACAATGTGCTGACAAGACACAAGTGGTTTGCACACTGTGCAATCAGAGCCTGAAGCGAGGCATAAACGTTCTCAACCTGAGCACAACCTGCATGACCAGGCATTTAAGTGCAAAGCATGAGCTGCAGTGGAGTAGACACCTCAAAAACCAATAAAGGTCTCTGGCTCCTCCTGCTTCCTCTTCTGCTGCAGTTTTGGCCTCTTCATCCACCTCTGGAGTGACAGTGCCACCTCGCAAACAGAGGATTCCCACTCACCGCCTCATATGCGACGTGCCCACAAGGTGGAACTCCACCTTCCACATGCTGGCCAGACTGTGCGAGCAGCAGCAGGCGATATTGGAGTTTCAGCTGCAGCACGCACGGGTGAGTCGCTCGGCCCAACAGCACCACTTCACCACCAATGACCACCAATGGGCCTGCATGCAAGACCTGTGTTCCTTGTTGCGCTGTTTTGAGTACTCCACCAACATGGCCAGTGCCGATAACGCCATTCTCAGCGTTACTATCCCACTTCTATGCCTCCTTGAAAAAACGCTCTTGGTGGTGATGGAAGAGGATGTGGCACAGGAGAAGGAGGAGGAAGAGGGATCATTTCGTAGGATTTCAGGCCAGTCATTCCCAAGTGGCTCCGAGGGTGGGTTCCTGCACCCACAAACCCAAGGTACACAATTGTCCAGCCAGGGCACAGTTCTGGGGGATGACGAAGTGGAGGATAAGGAGGAGGAGATGGAGGAGGAGGAACCATGTTCACAGCAGGGTGGCACCCAGACCAGCTCATGGCCATCACTGGTGTGTGGATGGGGGAATATAGAGAACACAGACAATACACATCCCACAGGGGACAGCTTTTTGTTGCTTCTGGGTAGCCTGGCACACATGAGCGATTATATGCTGCAGTGTCTCCGCAACGACTGTAGAGTTGCCCACATTCTAACTTGTGCTGATTACTGGGTGGCCACGCCGCTGGATCCCCATTACAAGGACAATGTACCGTCCTTAATTCCGTCACTGGAGCGTGATCGTAAGATGCGCGAGTACAAGTGCACGCTGGTAGATGCGCTGCTGGTGGCATTCCCACCTGACAGCGGGGGCACAGTGGAAGCACAAAGGGAAGGCAGAGGTTGCCAACGCAGCTAGGGCATCACCAGCACCTCAGAAAGCAGGGTTGGCATGGCCGAAATGTGAAAAAGCTTTGTCAGCACTCCACAACAACCAGCACCACCAGCTGATATGGAACGTCTTTGCAGGAGGCAACATTTCACCAACATGGTGGAGCAGTATGTGTGCACACGCCTACACGTACTAAATAACAGGTCTTCCCCCTTCAACCTCTGGGTCTCCAAATTGGGAACATGGCCTGAGCTTGCCCTTTACGCCTTGGAGGTGCTAGCCTGCCCTGCAGCCAGTGTATTATCTGAACGTGTGTTTAGCTCAGCAGGGGACATCATCAAAGACAAGCAAAGCCACCTGTCCACAGCCAATGTGGACAAGCTCACGTTCATTATCATGAACCAGGCATAGATCCCTTAGGACTTGTCCGTACCTTGTCCAGAATAGACATGTATACCGGCACTAACCAGCCATTGTTATACTGCAGCTCAATTGCTCATGTTTGTATTTTGGATATTTCACACTCTTTTGGAGTGTACCCTAATTTAAAAAAAATTTAAACCAAAAACCTGTGTTGGCTACCTCGTCCTCCTCCACTGCCGCTTCCACCTACACCGCTACATCCACCGCCTCCTCAAACTCCTACTACTTATAGAACTCCACCTCATAATCAAATTTTTTTTTTAATTTGTACGTATTTTATTTTCTATCATTTCACTACTTTGTAATTTACATTTTAAGGTGAAATTCCCCAATTTTTGGGTGTATAGTACCACTGCTATACCTAGTAGGCTAAAAAAATAAATAAATAATTGTCATTAACATTTTCTGGTGGAATGAACCAATACTATACTATACGTACAATTTTTGGGTGTGATGAACCACTGCTATACCTAGTAGGTTTAAAAAAATAATAATTGTCAGTTACATTTTTGGGTGAAATTCACCAATTATTGGGTGGAATATACCCCTCCTCCACCTAGGTGACAGCTTAATAAATTTCAATAATTTTTCTGTTACATTCTTGGGTTGACATTTTAGATGTGAATAAACACCTGCTATGCATAGGTGACAGGGAATAAAATTGTATATATTATTCAGTAATTAATGCGCTACATCCTTTCATTTAATGCTTAAACTTTGAAAAGTTGTCACACTGTTATGCTTTAATAATTTCTCCCATATTTCAACTCTATAATTTTAAATTTTAAAAAAATGAATCCTGCCTTGGATGTGGTCTTCTTTCTCACGCTCCCCCTCTGGCCTGGAACCCTGATTCCCCGCCACCCGTGATCACCATGGTAGGCGCGTAAAAGAACATCGAAAGTTGATAGAGCACATATCAAATTAGATCGTGAACATCACAGGGACGTGCGGCATGGTGGGGCAGTAAGTGTACACACGCCTACACGAACTGATTAACAGGGGTCAGCCCCTGCAACTTCTGGGTCTCCAAATTGGGCACATGGCCTGAGCTTGCCCTTTACCCCTTGGAGTTGCTGGCCTGCCCTGCAGCCAGTGTATTGTCTGAACGTGTGTTTAGCATGACTGGAGGGGGTTATCACAGGTTATATTTCCCAATGTTTTGTGGTGTACCCTAATTTTAAAAATAACATTTAAAACCAAAAAGCAGTGTAGGCTACCTCCTCCTCCACCACCGTGGCTTCCACCTACACCGCCACTTCCACCGTCTTCCTCAACCTCCTACTCCATATGGACCTCGTCCTCCTAGATCAAGATTATTTTTTATTTTTACCTATTTTATTTAAATTCATTTCCCTATCCACATTTGTTTGCAGAGCACTTGCCATGCTCTTAACCACATTTTGATGCCATTTGCAGCCCTCTAGCCCTTTCCATTACATTTTTACAGCCATTTTAGTGCTCAAAAGTTCGGGTCCCCATTGACTTCAATAGGGTTCGGGTTCGGGGTCAAGTTCGGGTCAAGTTAGGGCTCCGAACGCAAACTTTTTTCTCAAGTTCATCCAGGTGTCCGCTTAACTCTAATAATAAACCATCCATGCTAGACACCAAAATCCACCCAACATTAGCTTGGGAGACATATCCTCACTATAGATGGCCTTGCGGTTCGCCCGGCGGTTGTTTCACGGCTAACTTTGCTCGTTCACGATTCGTTGAACAGGCGAACATATGGCGATGTCTGCCGGCGGCATTTTCTTTTGCATTGTGCAGAACTTTGACCCATGACACATCCATCAGGTGGGTTACAGGACAGCCAATTGAGACATTTCAGCACATAAATAAACCCGATCTGGCCGCCATTTTACATTCAGTCTTTTGCCAGTGTAGAGCGAGGATGCTGTGTGGAGCAGGGACAGACTGTTAGGGACACAAAACATTAGCTAATAGGGCCATAGAAGTCCTTTTAAGGACTGGTAGAGGTGTGCTATCAATAGGTGTGACATAAAGAGGGGTGTGATATACGTATAATATACTTTTTAACATAGAAAGTATATTATAGTCCATTTGTATTGTGCAGCAGTTGTGTACGGTTCTGCTGCGATACTGCAGCTATACAGAGGGACAAATGCTATTGGAACAACTAATTGCAACTGGTGTGATAAACTAGTTGCCTCCCCAAAAAACGGATTGAGGCAGTGGTGTGATATACCTATAATATACTTTCTATATATTTAGTGCATTTGTATTGTGCAGCATTTGTGTGCGGTTCTGCTGAGACACTGCAGCGATACAGAGAGACAAATGCTATTGGAACAACTAATTGCAACTGGTGTGATATACCTGTTGCCCCCCCAAAAAGGGGTTTGATATACCTGCTTCTAGCAAATAATCATTAAGGGGTCCTATATACCTGCTTCCACAAATACTGCTCTTCTATAGGGACTTTGTCAAAGGGTCATTTTGAAAATGACAGGCAGAGGAAGAGTCAGGCCATTCCGCAGGGGTAGTAGGGGTCGGCAGGTGCAACAGGCCGGAGCCTCAGTGGGAAGTGCCTTCCGCTTCTGCACCCTCCTCATCCTCTGTATCTGCACCCTCCTCAGTCTCTGCTGTGTGCACCCCCAAAGACACCACCACCATCATAGCCCCTCCACTCGAGAGACTTATTTTCCCTTTCATTCCCATACCTTACCGATGTGCAGCCATTCTTGGAGGAGGTAGCAACGGCTGCCACCAAGCGGTCTGACGACAGTACTCAGATCAGCCCAAGGACCGAGGTCTCCGCTGTTGCTGCCTACTCCGAGATCTATCAGTAGTGGTGAAGGTGACGATGATGACATGTCGATGGAATCACGTGGGTGCCTACAAGAGAGGAAGAGAAGGGGAGTTCAGAGTGAGATACAGAGAAGCAGATAGGGGGTAGAAGTAGGAGAAGCAGGCAGAACTTGCAGTGCACAGGAGGCAAAAAGCAGACTGCAAATGTATCTGGAGCGAGCCATCCACCATGCACGGTCACATCTGGCGCTGCCAGGACGCCGGCACATGGATCCTCAGTGTGGGCTTTTTTTAACTTGTCCGCTGCTGACAATAGTGTTGCCATCTGCAGCCTGTGCTGTCAGCCTGTTAACGCATAAGTCGAGGTAAGCCAAACACACACCTGGGGACGACCGCCTTAAGACGGCACCTGGCCTCCCATCATCAAGCCCAATGGGAGCAACACCGTCAGAACCCACAAAGCCACACTCCCACCTCTCCACGTCCTGCCTCTTCTCCTTCTCCTCTCTCCTCCCATTTGTCCTCTACCCCACCTTCCACTGTGCCATTGTTGCGTTCATCTGGCAAAAGGCAGGCTTCCGTGGCCAAAATGTTTGAACGTAAAAAGTTGATGACGCCGGATAACACTCTTGCCCAACGGCTGACTGCCGGCATGTCGGGATTGCTAGCCCGCCAACTACTGCCATATAAACTGGTGGACTCGGAGGCCTTTCGAAAATTTGCAATGGAAGGTCCCCAGAAGGAATTATTTCTCTCAGAAGGGCATCCCAGAGCTATATAGCCATGTTCAGCGGCAAGTGAATGTATCTCTGGCACACAGTGTCGGTGCCAAGATACATCTGACCACAGACACGTGGTCTAGCAAACACGGGCAAGGAAGGTACATAACTTTTACTGCCCACTCGGTGAACCATTTGATGGCTGTCAAGCATGTAACCCGTGGCTCCCGTGTGGATTTGGTGTTACTGCCACGGATTGCATGCAGGCCTGCCTCTTCTTCCCCTCCTGCTACTCCATCCTCCATTTCCTCCACGGCTGACTCCTCCTTTTCCACTGCTAACGCTTCTTCCGCTGCACCCCCCAGCTCCCAAGAACCCATTCGACGTGCCAGGTGAGACGTTGCCATGCTGTGCCTGTTGTGCCTGGAAGCCAAGAGCCACACTGGTCCTGCACTCCTATCAGCTCTGCGGTCACAGGCCGATCAGTGGCTCACCCCGCTCAATTTGACAGTTGGTAAGTGTGCGACAACGGTGCCAATCTGCTGAGCGCGCTGAAACAAGACAGAATTACTTAGTCGTGCCAAATACCCCGGGCTCCAGGGCGTCTTGCGGCAGGCCAGGAAAATCTCTGCCCATTTTAGAAGATCAGTATATATTGGCTGGGTTTCTATCCCAAGGCATGATAGACCGACTTATTCCTGCACACCCCAAGGTCCCTATTTGGTACTTTGTGCCAAAAATTCACAAATCACTGACCCGACCTCTGGCCCGTCCCATCATTGCCGGGATCGGGTCAGTGACTGAGCCCCTGTTTGGGGTGGTGTTTAAAAACTTTGTCCATGAAGCACTGGATCTCGTCCTTACTAATAACGTCTTCCAGTTCGACGGTCAGTGGTACTGCCAGGTACTAGGTACCGCAATGAGCACATCTGTCTCGTGCACATTTGCTAACCTGTACCTGGCGGTATTTGAAGAGACATATGTCTTCTCGATGGATAACACCTTCCTGCAGTTTATTTATCTGTTTTTAAGGTATGTGGATGATGTTTTTCTGGTCTGGTCGGGAAGCGAAGCATCTTGCCGTGCATATATCCTCCCAATATCCTCCCAATCACCAACTGAATATACACAGTATCAAGTTCTCAAGATTTTATCAACCATTATGATTTGATGGCCGATTTTTATCTTCTTAATTTTTTATCCTTATAACTTTTATCTTTCTGATTACGAGTCTAAAATCAAAGTTATAACAAAATAATGATATATTAGTACACTATTGTTTTTCATCTCACTTTTTATTGCCTAATATTAAGGTTATCTATGAAGAACCCCTATAATTTACAAGGCTGGTAAGGTAGTAATAGGATCCATTCCACTTCTTGCCAGTGTCCCAGTTCTTCTAATGATCCCTCCCCTATAAATAGGGGGGAAGTCTATAATGCTGTCCACCACTGATGAAGGTGCAAGATTGCACCGAAACGCGTTTGGTATAGGACAGTCAATATATGGATTCAAAAGGACTCATGTTATTGCAATAAGCGAATTCTCTATATTGGAAAGTTGCTAGCCGATATTCAAAGAATTGAATCAAATCACTGATGTAATTGACCAGCCGACTACAGCTACTTAGTTTCTCTTCCGGTCACGTGGGACGCTATCCTTCACCACGTGGGACGCAGCAGGAGAAGCCAGGAGTTCAGGACGCCGCAGCGGAGAGAGACACCGAGGGAACAACAAACCACGTGCGCACCAACGCCATCCAGGATCGGACCTTCGCCCACACAGACCAGGGTATCTGCCTACAGCCGCTTACTGAGACTTACAGCCGATGGGGTAAGACTGTTCCTCTATCTATATTTGGGACACAAGTGTAAGATCGCAAAACATCAATACTACCAGTACGCACAGACTTTCATGCAATTATCCCTCATGCGATTATTCTTCATGCAATTATCCTTCATGCGATTTTCCTTGATGTTAGTCCCATTGTGATGCGATTTTTTTAACCGGCTCATGTATCTTCCAACAGCCTCCTAATATATTTTGTGCACATATATTTTTATATTTTATTACTTTTTATCTATACCTACACACAGATTAATCACCTGTGTGAGTAGGTTATCTCATATTATAACATATCTTACCTTACTGGTTCTATTTTAGGCATCACTGATATTGCCAGCTCCAGTGGTGTTATTTTATTCTAATAAACACCTTACTATATACACTACAACTGTATCCAATGTTTATCTGTACACCCAGCCATTGAGTTCCCTCCATCCTTTGAAACTTTTTTCAGTATATCCAATATTTTGGCAATAGGTACTGCCATTTGGAGAGAGCACCAGTCCGTGAATCGCTGACAGTAGAGCCTTTGTAATCTTTTATCTTCCATTTGTTAATTATCTCAACACACGCAACCAGATGAATATGAGATTCACCATCAATTTTGGTGGTGGGTCCCTTGATTTCCTGGATGTGCATATCACCATAAAAGATGGCGCCGTACATACTAGTGGCTATCGTAAGCCCACGGCGACATATTCGCTCCTCCACCAGACCAGTTTCCACCTACCATCGGTTAAACGTGCTGTTCCCTACGGACAATTTGTCCATTTACGGAGGAATAATGATACCGATGCAGGGTTCCACAAGCAAGCTGGTGAGCTCAGAGACAGACTTCTGGACCGGGGTTATCCATCGAGAACCATCTCAGCAGCCCTACTTAGGGCCGCTAAACTCGACCGCAATTCCTTACTCATGGAGAAGAGGAGAAACGCCGCACCCCCGCGCTTCAGCTTTTCTTTTAAGTATAGTCCTGCTGCTGACGTAATTAGGCAGGCTATCAATGAGAATTGGGATTTGTTGAAGGGAGACCCCTCTCTGAGCAGCTTCTCCAACCAACGACCCCTAGTCACATTCAGAAGGTGTGCTACCCTCAAGGATAAGCTGGTTAGAAGCGTATTTAATACGCCTCAGGAAGAGACCTGGCTTAAGAAACCCAAAGGGAATTTCAGATGTGGCCACTGTTCTTTCTGTGCACCTAACACTTGCAGTAAGGGATTACAGATAGGAGGAACCAAACACGTTGTACGTGACTTCATCAATTGTTGCACACCCTATGTTGTGAATGTAGTCTTTTGCCCCTGTAAACGCTTTTACATTGGCAAAACGATCCGCCCTCTATTTGAACGCATCCGCGAGCATGTTGGGTCTATATGGTCAGGCAGAGGTTGCCCACGTTTTCGACCATGCTCATCCACGTTGCCTCTCCTTTGCAGGAGTGGAACATGTTCGACCCAATCCCCGGGGGGGTGATCAACATTGCCTGCTCCTGCAGAGGGAGGCAAGGTGGATTATGCAGACTGGAGCTATGGGAGCGGCAGGATTAAATGATAAGAACGAAATGTCAGTCTTTTTATAATGGGATATTGTTCTCAGGTGGGTGGTTAGCCGTATGTGGCCCCTATCTCTTTTGCCTCAGCAATTTTCAGTGCATATTCTTAGCCACAATGTGACTCACATATATACTATAGTTTGCACAAATCGTGCTCCTATGGTATTGCCATACATATTCTTTTGCTATATGTAATTCGCATGTGCATCATATTTTGCACATGCGATTTTGCATCACCATGGTGATGGATCATGTGACGGACCATGTGATGGACGGACCAGTGACGTCACCACAGGTCCTTTTCCTGTGCACATAGTAACATAGTAACATAGTACATAAGGCCAAAAAAAGACATTTGTCCATCCAGTTCGGCCTGTTATCCTGCAAGTTGATCCAGAGGAAGGCAAAAAAAAACTGTGAGGTAGAAGCCAATTTTCCTCACTTTAGGGGAATAAAAATTCCTTCCCGACTCCAATCAGGCAATCAGAATAAATCCCTGGATCAATGATCTCTCTCTAGTAGCTATAGCCTGTAATATTATTACGCTCCAGAAATACATCCAGGCCCCTCTTGAATTCCTTTATTGTACTCACCATCACCACCTCCTCAGGCAGAGAGCTCCATAGTCTCACTGCTCTTACCGTAAAGAATCCTCTTCTATGTTTGTGTACAAACCTCCTTTCCTCCAGACGCAGAGGATGTCCCCTCATCACAGTCACAGTCCTGGGGATAAATAGATGATGGGAGAGATCTCTGTACTGACCCCTGATATATTTATACATATTAATTAGATCTCCCCTCAGTCGTCTTTTTTCTAAAGTGAATAACCCTAATTTTGATAATCTTTCAGGGTACTGTAGTTGCCCCATTCCAGTTATTACTTTAGATGCCCTCCTCTGGACCTTCTCCAGCTCTGCTATGTCTGCCTTGTTTACAGGAGCCCAGAACTGTACACAGTACTCCATGTGTGGTCTGACTAGCGATGAAGATGAAGACAGAAGAGAAGCCGGGCTGCGCGAGCAACTGGATTAAGGTGAGTTAAATTTTTTAATTTTTTTTAACCCCTATGCGTTGCATAGAAAACGCACAAAGAGAAGCATGCCGCTCATGTGCACAGCCCCATAGAAATGAATAGGTCTGGATTCAGTGCGGTTGCAATGCGTTCACCTCACGCATCGCACCCGTGCGGAAATCTAGCCCGTGTGAAAGGGGTCTAACAGTTTGGTGTCAGAAAGTGGGATCCGCCAAAAACAGTATCGGGTAAGTGATTCTATATTTTTTTTCTATATATTATTACTGATAAGAAAATAGCGGCTGCTTCTATAGGACGAATGGATGAGGGTGCTCACCACATGGTCTACCCCAACCGTCAAAGAGAAAAAGGCTAATGGAAAAGGAGATGAGGGGCACTCCAAATTCAGGAACAATAGACAGCACTAGGCAAGATGATGTCTAAAAACAACTTTATGATTACAATCAAATCAGCAATAAAACAGCAGCAATAAAACTATAAAATGGCGAGAGTCCAAGTATAGCCTCTATAATAGCTGATGACCGCAAATGCCTGCAGGATAAATAATTATGCGTGAGTCACGGTCCTAAATGAGTGACCAAGCACTAAGCTCCGGTATAGCAGGATGAACAGACAGGCAGATCTTGCCTCTTGCCGGCAACTCCACGTGAATGTGATACAGTGTCCCAACCTCCATGGATGTACAGATCTGTCCCAGCAGGATAAACAAATAATACTGACAGAGGTGGGTATACTTTACCACACTTCGTCACACGCTGGACCGTCTGCTCGCTTCTCGTGCCGTTCTACCTATCGCGGAGTCCCACGTGGTATGGAGTCTCCAACGTGACGTCTCACGTGACTCCTCGGCTTAACAGCGATGCAGTATTGAACGCTCTACGTACTCCAGCGCATCCGATTAGAGGCAGTACACAGTGAATCCTGAAAACAATTCAGATCGTCCATAAAGGTGCAATTAATAGCAGGAATGAGTAGATCCTGTAGATAAATCCTTTAAGGTGCAGCTCACTGTCCCAAACAGAACCAGACGCCTTTCAGGGTATACACCCCTTCCTCAGTGGTGGTAACAGTGAGCACTTGATATCTTTTTATATCTTTTCAAAGGCAAGGTTTGGGTGGGACTGGGCTAATTGGGAAGATACAAAGCTTGGTCCGGAATCCTGATCTTATAGCAATCCAAGCTACAATATAGTAGAAGACAGACTTAGAAAAAACGCAAATGCGTTTTCATACACTCCTGTCACCAATTTAATACTTAAGTCAGACATAGCAAAAGGCCATCACGATAGGGTAAAATAAAATAATATCACCATTCGTTATATCTTCATATATCCAGCCAATTGTAGTAAAATACATAGACATATATAAAAATAAACATCAAAACACAAGATATGTATATAAAACAGATAAAAACATAAAAAAAACGCATCTGCGTTTTCAATCAAAAACTTCCAAATCTCACCTGGAGTGTTCATTTATCTTATCTGGAGTTAGTAAACACTACTCATAGTCCACCATAACAGAATAAGAGGTACATATCTGAGAGATTTCTGGAAGATTGGGGGAGGGGAACCAGGCGGGGAGGAAGGAGCAGAGTGCTGATAAACAGCCAGACTCTGATCCTACATCACCATAACTCACAGAAATCCAAATAACTTCAATTCGGCATTGAGGCCCCTTGGAATGAGGGAATCAAACTCAAAGATGCGGCGAGACTCTTGTCTAGACATGGAGGCTATATGATTCCCACCTCTCCAAGGTCTCTTGACCCTTTCTAAAGCAATAAATATAAGGGAGGAAGGATCGCAATTATGCACTTATTTAAAATGTTTGGAGAGTGAATGTAACATATATCCCTTCTTAATGTTGGCCACATGTTCTGCCACCCTCTTTTTCAAACTTCTCTTTGTCCTCCCTATGTATTGCTTACGACAGCTGCATTGCAACAGATAAATCACATCTGTCGAATTGCAAGTCAAACACTCTTTAATATCTATCCTAAAGGCGTTTTGGGTAGAAGTGGCTCTTGTTATTTTTCTTGGGAAACTGGTGGATCTACAATTCCCACACCTGCCACATCTATGGAAACCCCCTGTTGTCAACCAATTAAGACCTTCATGTTTACCCTTTCTATCTGTTTTTAGTGTATGTGCCACCTTTGCTGCCAAATTAACCACTTTAGTATATGTAATCTTGGGGTCTTTGGTAAGAGAGGATCCTATAATCTTGTCATCTAAAAGAAGATGCCAATATTTTCAAATTATTCTCTGTACCTGTCGATGTTGAGAGTGATAAGGTAGAATCATCCTAATAACTTCCTCTTGTTCAGATATACATCTCGGGATAAAAAAATGCTCCCTATTCATATCTCTTACTTTCTCCAGAGCTTTCTCTATAGTCTGTGCAGGATTTTCTCTAAGAATTGCTGACTGAGGGTCCTAGCCTCTTCCTCAAATTGTCGCTGATCTGTACAATTACGTTTGAGCCACCTAAATTGGCTAACCGGTATGTTCAATAGCCATCTCGGCAAATGGCAACTCGAAAAACGTATAAAGCTTTTTCTAGCTACCTCCTTCGCAGGTGTACTACATTTAATCCTACTTCCCTCTATTTGGATGTTAATGTCCTGGAACTCTACCTTCCTATCGCTAATATTAGGAGTAAACACCAGATTTTTCTGATTGTTGTTAGTCTCTACCAAGAATTTAGCAAGGGTTTCTGCCCTATACTGTAAGAGTGGATTATTTGAACCTAGTAAGCGCTTCTGTAGCATCTCCCAGGAATCTGAGATTCCTAAAGAGAATTAAAGGAGTCTGGAGTCCCCAGTAATCTGATATTCCTAAAGAGAATTAAAGTGGTCTGGAGTCCACAGGAATCTATTATTTCAAAAAAATAATTAAAGGGGTCTGGAGTCCCCTTATCTGAAAAGCAGTATGGTGTGCAACGAATATCCTTTGCTAAAATGGTATATTGCTTTATAGTTGATTAAGCATTTTTAGCCGTTATATATCTAGCAGGCTGAATTTCAGCCTGCATTTGTGGGACTTCATAAGCCCCACCGGGGTGCGGGGTGCGCATGGGGTGCACATTTTCTCTCGCCTTGCATTTCAGAGTAGGAGTCTTCTCACCTTCGTTGCTCCAGGCACCATTCCGGCCTTTCCAGCGATCCTGCATGCCAGAACTCGCGGCCATCAAGGGTAAGTTCCCCCCTCCTCCCCTGGTTCCTACCAGTTACCTCCACACTAGCTGCGCTGCACGGCAACCATCCTCCCCTCCTGCCGCTACCAGGAGGATCGCGCTCCAGCCTGCCATGCGTTCCACTGTGAAACACAACCTCGTGATCTCTCCCGCTGCAGCGAGCCAGGAGCCGGCAGGAGAATGCCTGCCGCTCGTCTCCTGGTGCGCTCTCTCGCGTCAGCAAGTAATGACCTCGGGTCCGAAATAAACTTTTACCCTAGTATTTGGGCATGTATTATATTACCGCCTTACTGTGTCCAGGCGAAATTTTATTATACCAATTCACTACTTATCTGACCTATCCTCCTGACATCCCCTACACCCCCCATCAGCTGTTTTCAATAGCTGCTGTGCACCGCTACACCACAGCTCCACATACAATGTAGTGGCCACACCTGGTTACTGCAGTCGGGCCCCCACTGAAGCGTACAGAGCCGATATCGATTATGTAATCCCAGGATAGATTGTCCACAATACTTATATTCTACAAACAAGTGCAATGTGGGGACAAACTAGATGTGAACAGGGCCCTGCATTAATTGTCCTTATTGTGGGCACAATACCTGGACGCCTGCAGCGGGCCAGTTCTGTTGGAATCGCAGCCATAATATGAAATTCGGCACATAAGGGTCTTTTAAAGCTGACCCTGATTTTTAACAAAATACAAAATAATTGGGGTTTGCCACAAAAACGGTACAGGCTCACACAAACTGGAAATTTGCGCTTTCCATCAACAAAGTTTGGTAAAGAAGTGGTTCAGGCGTTGTACATGCGCTATGCGGGCTATTCATTCTGGGAAATGAATCAAAGAGAATCCCCATTCCCGGGAAGGGGACCCACATGTATGTAGGAGGTTCTAGCTGCTTCCATTGCAATCTTTTAAAATCATTTGATCCTGAATTCCTATTATGTATTCAGGACTGTAGAACACTATGTATAGACCGCTTTTGCTGTACTCACCATATTTCGTGCCGCCATCCCAGCTCTTCTAGCACGTAATTCTACAAATCTCGTTCCGTACCTGGTAATGAGATCTGGATTAATCGCAACATGATAAAAAATAAAAGAATAAACAAAAAACTTCTAGCTGTGTTCTATCAACTTCTGTCGTCTTCTCCTTTCCGCTAGGTACGCCCTGGCATCTTCATGCCACATTCCTCTCATTCTTGCATGTCGGGTCCCATCCGCCTGATACGCTCAGGTCCCCCAACCCCTCATGATTTCCCTCGGGGGTCTTTCACTCGTTTGGTTGCACCAGGTACGCCCTGGATTCCCTCCTTTCCGTGTGCCATGTTTTCTTCTGTCTCCATTCACGTGGGTTCTGTCCCTCTCATTCACCTTCTTTTTGGGTCACGTAACCCATGTCTTCCCACGCTTGGTGCGCCCAAGCGTCACGCGTTCTTACACTAATCAGGTGCGCCCCCTGGTCTCCTTCCTGCTTACGTGTAACATTCTTCTTCCATGTTCATTCCTCTGCCACCTGGCCTGGTACGCCCAGGCCTCATGTCTCCCACGGCAGTTATTCTCACCAGGTACGCCCTGGACCGCTTCTTGTCCATATCTAAATGTCTCCTAACCCGGTCATTCACAGGTTACCTAGGATCGCCCTGGTACATGTTTCCTCAGTAGACTCTCTGTTGCTAGTCTTTCTGTCAGTCATAATGGTTCATGGTCTCGGCCGTGCGCTATTACCCCTTATCGTCCTGCTGGTTCCGCCCCGATCCGCGCATCCCTCATATCGGGCCCACTTCAGTGGCAGTCAATGCCTTCCGTTCCTGGCATCAGTCCTCTCATATCCCACGATTGTCTGGTCACATTTTTCTAGTCATTATTTTGTTAAGTCAACATGTACAATCTTGTTCTTTTAGGTGCTAAGCTAACGCGTGGGTACCCGTAAGAATTTAGTCGTCTTCTTCCAGGTAAGTAGAAAGTACGATTTGATATTTTGGCCTCCCGGCATAGCCAATCGTGGCCACATGTACCGTTCTTTTCAGGTGAAGTTCCCTTAGTCTTGGCGCAAGCAGCTCTGGTAAATTCAGGTAGGTTGACAGTCACACGCCTCGCAGGGGGACCAATGCGTCCCTAGATCACCAGCTAGGTTAAGGCCCTGCACCTCGCTACGAGTATTCTCATCGGCATCCCTGCCCCCCCAACCGTGTCCATCCTGCGATTATTCCCTACGGGACACCTGCCGAGCAGGCAGATTCTACCAGCTCCCATCATGTCCCTTTCATTTTTCAGCTCACCATGTCTCACGTTTCCGACATCAAGAATGCTTTGTCAACTGTAGAGTCCGCGTTTTCGGAGCTAGCAAGCCTCTCATCCTACTGAACTTGGACAATCCCTAAGCGCTGATTGCCGAGCTAAACAAACGAGGGATACGCCATTTGGCCACAGCCCGCAAGGCCGAACTATATTGCCTGTTTCCGGAGCCATCCACGGCACAAATGGAGCAAGTCTCAATGTCTACCATCCAGGTGTCCCTGATGCAACTACACGGCACCATTAATAACCTGTCCAGTTCTATCTGCGACATCAAAACCAGACTCCAGGCAGTCGAAAGTAGGGACGCGTCACCTACCGCACCCATCGATCCCACTCCAGGTCCTTCCACTTCCCAGCCTTCTTCCCCAGGTAGGTTTTCTGGGGTTCCCGAGATTGCTCCCTCCTTTTTCGTTCCGGAGATCTTGCGCAAAGACATACTGGCAGGCAAGGACGTCAACTTAGCGGCGGTCCTCATTTCTACACATGACACCGTAGAAAGCAGAACCATTGCATGCGGCGATGTGTCAGTGGTACTGAAGTCCAAAGACACACGCCTTAACAAAAAAACTCTCCATCCCAGAGTTTGTGCTTGCGTGTAGCCTGTATCGGGACATCATCTGTCCCGCCAGAAGGGATGAGCTCGACACATACCTGTACAGGGTCACGGAGCTCGGGTACAAATACGGAGGATTCGCCTACTTACGACTACCATAGGTCATTCTCGGCGAAGGGAGCTGCCACCCTCGTCCAGTTTCAACATGTCACCAACTGGGCATCCTTAGACATGGAGCTTTTCTGTAGACATTTTGCTTGACTTAGATCCCCGTATTGCTCTAATTGTCAGTCGGTGCTGCATGCTTCTTACTGGTGCTCCAACTCACACATCACATCCCAGGCAAAACAGCAGCCCAGCGCTTCAGCTTCCCAAAAGCCAGATCCACTCCAGGACAAATTAGGTCGGCCCATAGTATTCCTGGGGAAAAATCTGTTATGTTTTCGGGCCCATACTCAATCCTCCTGCTCCCAACGCGCTGCAAAAAGCTGACTAGCCGACATCAATGTTCCCCTTTTGATCTCCCTCCTAAAAACTCATCATAACCCCGGTTTCGTACAATTCCCCGAGAAGGGGAGAAGTAACAATTTAAAACTTAGCTTTAAATGTGTCTATTCTCCCTAGGTAGGGAATAAAAGACCCCTTACAAACAAAAAACACACAAAAAGACAGACATAAACCATGGATAGGTGTGCTGTGTAGGTAGAGTTGCGCACCAAAACAGGTGTCGTCCTCCCTAGGCCTATGGAAGAATGTCACAAGGGCCGATGGTGGAAGGACTGTAAGATCCAATTATTAACCACGTTTGATAGGTTAGTACAGGAGGTGGTCACGTGCAGCAGGTCGGTCATTCATCAGATGTCCATAGGGAGGAGGATATCCGAAGTGTCGATACAACCTGGTATTAGAGTAGCCTCAGCAGAGAAACTCACCCTAGTACCAACCTGCTTGACCTATCCGGCCCTAGTGACCTAACACGGGGTCCGTGCCTCGCAAGGGGTGGCCCCATCT
Source organism: Bufo gargarizans (assembly GCF_014858855.1). Taxonomy (NCBI): domain Eukaryota; kingdom Metazoa; phylum Chordata; class Amphibia; order Anura; family Bufonidae; genus Bufo; species Bufo gargarizans. The sequence continues at coordinate 675,584,451 of NC_058081.1, forward strand.
GGAACCTTGCCCTGATGCGGAGTCCCTATGTGACCCTATCACAGGGTGACTAGGGGCAGAGTCCTAAGTATCAAGGCAGGTAGAGGTATAAGTCGTATTAAATTGCGTATACCTCAAAAATAAAAAAGTGAAGGGTAAATAAGCGCCGGTGAATTGCGCATCTAGTGATATGTAAGCGTGTCCCAACGTGTTTCATTGGGTTAAGAAAAGGTTAAGATTTAGATGGGACAAGGCGTCTGCTGCTACATTCTTGATGCCCTGGATGTGGGCACAAGAGATGCTGAAATTATGTTTTAGAGCTAGTCAAGTGAGTTTGCGCATGAAGCGCATGACCTTGGGTGAGGTAGACCTGCTTTTGGTGAGGATGTCAACTACCGTGTGGTTGTGTGTGATTAAGGATACCGGCATGTTGTTCCATTCTTGCCCCAGACTTGGGCGGCCGCCATGAAGGGATAGAATTCTAAGAGGGGGGAAGACTGAATGGCCTGAGGGTCTGAGTAAATTTGGGGAGGCCAGGAGTCCGCGAACCATTGCCGACCGAATAAGGTGCCGAACCCAACTGATGTGGCCGCATCAGAATACATAGTCGGAAAGGTCTCACTCCAGTGCGGAACGAACAGTGAGATGCCATTCCATTCTGATAGGAAGACCCTCCACATAGCTAGGTCGGCCAGGGTTTCCCGATCCTGCTGGATAAGAGAGTCTTGCGTCAGGGCCGTAGGCAACAATTGGAGTAGTCTTGATGTGAAGGAGCAACCCTGTGGCATGATTCGAGTGGCGAAATTGAGAGAGCCCAACAATGACTGTAAGTCACCTTTCGACATGGTCATGGATCCCACGTGAGTGAAAATGGATGTTTGGAGCCTGTCTTATTTGTCCTCTGGGAGTCTGACCTCTATCTTAAGGGTGTCTAAGGAGATGCCTAAGAAAGTGATGACCGTGGAGGGGCCTTCGACCTTTGACGGTGCCACTGGGACCCGTAATGCAGTGAAAATACTGAGGAGACTTTCCAACCTGTCGGGCACGTGGTTGGGGTTTTCGATCAGTAAGAAGTCGTCCGGGTAATGGATTACTCTGGGACAATTGCTGTGGTTTACCAGAATCTAATGGAGGGCCTGGGCGAACTGATCAAAGAGCCATGGGCTGCTCTTTGACCTGAACGTGATACGAGTGGCAAAATAGTACTGGTCCCTCCATTTGATTCCGTGAAACCTCCAAAGATGCGGTTTGACTGGCAATAGCTTGAAAGCATCGGAGATATCCGCTTTCGATAGCCATGCGCCCGCCCCACTTGTAATATCAGTTGCATCACTTAATCCAGGGAAGAGTATTGCATTGAATACTCTTCGGACGGGATCAATGAGTTTAGACATGGAATGCTGGAGGCATGAGGCACTGACAAATCGTAGATCAAACGCTTTTTATTGGTATTTTTCTTGGTGACCAGACCGATGGGGCTTACTCTGTAAAAGGTGGTTGGGAAAAGGAGCCTATGATGAATCTCTTCTGCAGTTCGGCCTGCAGTAGAGAATACACCGTGGCTGACACCAGGTTTGGTGTTTCCCATGAACGTTAGGGCAAGGTGACGAGACCGGTATGGAAGCCTTCGGAAAATCCAGATTTAGAGAAAATATATGGTGTCTTCCCAGGATACTTGACTGCAGGGGCAGTTCACCTGGATACCGCTCAAAGGAGTAAAGTACAAGTAGAGAAGGGGAGCAGTAACAATTTAAAACTTAGCTTTTAATGTGTCTATTCTCCCTAGGTAGGGAATAAAAGACCCCTTACAAACAAAAAACACACAAAAAGACAGACATAAACCCTGGATAGGTGTGCTGCGTAGGTAGCGTTGCGCACCAAAACAGGTGTCGTCCTCCCTAGGCCTATGGAAGAATGTCACAAGGGCCTATGGTGGAAGGACCATAAAATCCCTAAAATCTGGATCCCAAGATGTAGTATTAGGATCAAACTGATAAGAAATGGAAAGGTCTTACCAGTTCTTAAGGAGGCCTCACTTATTAACCACGTTTGATAGGTTAGTACAGGAGGTGGTCACGTGCAGCAGGTCGGTCATTCATCAGATGTCCATAGAGAGGAGGATATCTGAAGTGTTGATAAAACCTGGTATTAGAGTAGCCTCAGCAGAGAAACTCATCCTAGTACCACCCTGCTTGACCTATCTGGCCCTAGTGACCTAACACGGAGTCCGTGCCCCGCAAGGGGTGGCCCAGTCCGGAACCTTGCCCTGATGCGGAGTCCCTATGTGACCCTATCACAGGGTGACTAGGGGCAGAGTCTTAAGTATCAAGGCAGGTAGAGGTATAAGTCATATTAAAATTGCATATACCTCAAAAATCAATAAAGTGAAGGGTAAATAAGCGCCAGTGAATTGTGCGTCTAGTGATATGTAAGCGTGTCCCAACGCGTTTCATTGGTATAACATATCTTTGGTCCGCTTTCTTAAGCCTAAGGCCCCATAAATCATCAGGGGACATGGGGCTTAGTATTATGGCTCCTGTCAGTCTACCTATTGCAACTGTATAAGGCAGGGGTCGGCAACCTTTTTTGGATGGAGTGCCGATAAAAAAAAAAAATCTAAGTTGAAGCACTCAGTGTGCCAGACAATACAGAAAAGTCTTATAAAACAAACTGTATGTGACCAAAAACTAATAATCAGTTTACCTTACTACTCAATGCGACCCTTGTTCCTGAATTTCTTTGCAAAGACGATCCAGCTTTAGTTCATATGAGAAGACTTTTAGGTCCCTTTGGCAGTCACATATAGGCTCACTAAAGTGTCAGAAGCTTGCTGCCCATCCCCCCTCAGCAATAATATGTAGGCTCACTATCCTCCACACCCCCTAAAGTTGTCTGAAGCTTGCTACCCATCCCCCCCTCCAGCAATCACATGTAGGCTCACTATTCTCCACCCCCCAAAGTTGTCACAAGCTTGTTCCCCATTCCTACCAGCAATCACATGTAGGCTCACTATCCTCCACACCCCCTAAAGTTGTCAGAAGCTTGTCCCCCCATTTTCCCCAGCAGTTACATGCAGGCTCACCATTCTCCCACTCCCCAAAGTTGTCAGAAGCTTGCTCCATATTGTCCCCCCATAACCCCTAGCCATCACATGCAGACTCACCATCCTAAACCCACCGCCAATTTAGTCACAAAGCTTCTCCCATTCTCCAAGCTCCCTATCAACTTTCCATCTGACTGCCCCATCACACCATCCCCTGCTGCCTCCTGTGCCACTACTACTCCTAACCCTCTGCTGTCACCTGTGCCACTACTACTCCTAACCCTCTGCTGTCACCTATGCCACTACTACTCCTAACCCTCTGCTGTCACCTATGCCACTACTACTCCTAACCCTCTGCTGTCACCTATGCCACTACTACTCCTAACCCTCTGCTGTCACCTGTGCCACTACTACTCCTAACCCTCTGCTGTCACCTGTGCCACTACTACTACTAACCCTCTGCTGTCACCTATGCCACTACTACTCCTAACCCTCTGCTGTCACCTATGCCACTACTACTCCTAACCCTCTGCTGTCACCTATGCCACTACTACTCCTAACCCTCTGCTGTCACCTGTGCCACTTCTACTCCTAACCCTCTGCTGTCACCTATGCCATTACTACTCCTGCAACAAGCAAAATTCTGGGAGTTGTAGTTTCCCAGGCGGCAGTGCCCTCTGCCAGCCGGCCACTACATCCAGTCACACACACCATAATAATGGTATCTGGCGGATGACAGTCCGCTTCCAGGCTGCACATGTGGGCTCAAGTCACTAACAGGAAGTTCCAAGGGGAGACAAACACACATCCTGCTGCATGGGAACCAATGTCACAGTCAGAACGGCCCCCTGGATACAACATACGGTTTCTCTAGTTCCGCGGCCAGGAGTTCCCAGTGGAGTCCCTTAGCTGGTTGGCACTGCGGAATGCATGTGGGGCGGGCCTAGTAGACGCACCTGAATTTAAAAAAATTTAAGGTGCAGTGCGTCGTGGTGCGTGCCAGTCAAATATGACCTGCGTGCCATCTCTGGCACGCGTGTCGGGGGTTGCCGACCCCTGGTATAAGGTATTACAATATAGCAAGTATATGGGGGTATTACTCAAGGAAATCCCTCCAAATACAAGTAGACCGTTGACAGAGTGAGGCATGTGGGATGGTATACCTATAAAGACACATAGACAGAAACAGTATAAAAGACTATACAGGGAGGGCAGAATTATTAGGCAAGTTGTATTTTTGAGGATTAATTTTATTATTGAACAACAACCATGTTCTCAATGAACCCAAAAAACTCATTAATATCAAAGCTGAATATTTTTGGAAGTAGTTTTTAGTTTGTTTTTAGTTTTAGCTATTTTAGGGGGATATCTGTGTGTGCAGGTGACTATTACTGTGCATAATTATTAGGCAACTTAACAAAAAACAAATATATACCCATTTCAATTATTTATTTTTACCAGTGAAACCAATATAACATCTCAACATTCACAAATATACATTTCTGACATTCAAAAACAAAACAAAAACAAATCAGTGACCAATATAGCCACCTTTCTTTGCAAGGACACTCACAAGCCTGCCATCCATGGATTCTGTCAGTGTTTTGATCTGTTCACCATCAACATTGCGTGCAGCAGCAACCACAGCCTCCCAGACACTGTTCAGAGAGGTGTACTGTTTTCCCTCCTTGTAAATCTCACATTTGATGATGGACCACAGGTTCTCAATGGGGTTCAGATCAGGTGAACAAGGAGGCCATGTCATTAGATTTTCTTCTTTTATACCCTTTCTTGCCAGCCACGCTGTGGAGTACTTGGACACTTGTGATGGAGCATTGTCCTGCATGAAAATCATGTTTTTCTTGAAGGATGCAGACTTCTTCCTGTACCACTGCTTGAAGAAGGTGTCTTCTAGAAACTGGCAGTAGGACTGGGAGTTGAGCTTGACTCCATCCTCAACCCGAAAAGGCCCCACAAGCTCATCTTTGATGATACCAGCCCAAACCAGTACTCCACCTCCACCTTGCTGGCGTCTGAGTCGGACTGAAGCTCTCTGCCCTTTACCAATCCAGCCACGGGCCCATCCATCTGGCCCATCAAGACTCACTCTCATTTCAGCAGTCCATAAAACCTTTGAAAAATCAGTCTTGAGATATTTCTTGGCCCAGTCTTGACGTTTCATCTTGTGTGTCTTGTTCAGTGGTGGTCGTCTTTCAGCCTTTCTTACCTTGGCCATGTCTCTGAGTATTGCACACCTTGTGCTTTTGGGCACTCCAGTGATGTTGCAGCTCTGAAATATGGCCAAACTGGTGGCAAGTGGCATCTTGGCAGCTGCACGCTTGACTTTTCTCAGTTCATGGGCAGTTATTTTGCGCCTTGGTTTTTCCACACGCTTCTTGCGACCCTGTTGACTATTTTGAATGAAACGCTTGATTGTTCGATGATCACGCTTCAGAAGCTTTGCAATTTTAAGAGTGCTGCATCCCTCTGCAAGATATCTCACTATTTTTGACTTTTCTGAGCCTGTCAAGTCCTTCTTTTGACCCATTTTGCCAAAGGAAAGGAAGTTGCCTAATAATTATGCACACCTGATATAGGGTGTTGATGTCATTAGACCACACCCCTTCTCATTACAGAGATGCACATCACCTAATATGCTTAATTGGTAGTAGGCTTTCGAGCCTATACAGCTTGGAGTAAGACAACATGCATAAAGAGGATGATGTGGTCAAAATACTCATTTGCCTAATTCTGCACTTCCTGTATAAGTCTAAGTGCCCATACTGCCCACATAGTGATGGGTGAGAGCCGGTACTCACATAACTACTGGAGTGGTATCACAGGGTATCCAGAAGTGACGGCATGGAGGTTCACCATATCGTCCATCACAGGTGCACTCCTGGCATGTGTGCATAGGCGCGCTGTATTTAAATGAAAGGAAGGGGAGAATCGCCGGTCAGTGCGCATGTGTGCCGCGTATGACGCCGACCCATGTGACCGGATCAAATCACATGATCGGGCCAGGCGGGGGTGCGGCGTTCCCACAGGGAGCATGCGCCGTTTGTCGCGGCGATATCAGGTCAAGCCGAGGAGTAAGCAGCTATTGTGACGCGACAGCGTCATCATGCCTACAGGGCTGCCCGGTGGACGCAAATCAGAGGGTGTGGGAACAATCCCCAAACAGCCTCAGTATGATGCGCCCCTGCAGCACAATCTGCAGATAGAGGGGGTGGAGCAAAACAGAGGAGAGTAAGGTTACAGACCTAATGGCTACTACACTTATACTCCCAGATGGGGAGAAATTAACCCCTCACTTTTGGACAAAATAGGACATTTTGGCAGGATAATATACTACCTGGCCTGAAGGGGGTGAGAGAAAAGGGTTAACAGAGAGGACGTTTTATTCTAAACTCCGGCTAAATAAATGCATAGGGAGAGACATTGTTAGTGAGTCCGCAGAGGACCTGTATGGTAATATGTAAAGTGGAAGGGTTCATATATAGCAGCCAAAATGTAGTTGTTCGTTCAAGCCATGGGGGTGGGACGTGTTAAGTTTAAAGATCCACCAGCATTCACGTTGGATGATCTGTCTGTCCCAGTCGCCCCCCCGAAGTGGTTTGTTCACACGCTCAATTCCCATAAACTTGATGGCTGATGTACGGCCTCCGTGTAGCGAAAGGACATGCCTGGCTACCGGCGTGTCCCTTCCATTACAGATATATCCCAAGTGTTCGCTCATCCTTTTGCGGAGTTCCCTCCGGGTTTTGCCCACATATCGTTAACTGCACTCACAACTAAGTAGGTATATCACCCCTACGCTGCGGCAGTTGATAAACTGCTTGATCATGTGGGCATTGTCCGGGGGGTTCGCCGCGAAGGATTTGCCCTTGACCAACCAATCACAGAAGGTACAGTGACCACATTTGTAGCAACCTGTGATGTCTCTGTCCAGCCAGGTCCCTTGGTTGGCGGCGGGACTGAAATGGCTGTGTACTAGTTTGTCCCTTAGGTTGGTCCCCCTTCTGAATGTCCCCAAGGGGTGCGGGCTCAGAATTTCGGCTAGGTCGGGGTCCATCAGAAGGGTCTCCCAGTTGCGACCCAGAATTCATTTTACTTGGGTTGCGGCCGAGTCAAAGGTGCCAATTATCCGTATTATTTTTGGTGAGTCTGTGTTATGGCGTGTAGTGGGGTGTAGGAGGGCAGTCCTGCTACGTCCTAGGGCCTTTTGATAAGCTTGTCTCAGTGTTCTATCCGGGTAGCCGCGTTCTAGGAACCTAGCCCTCATGATGGATGCCTGTTGTTTAAATTCACTAAGTTCGGAGCAGTTGCGTCTGAAACAAATGTATTGTCCGAAGGGGATTCCACGTTTAAGTGGGGCAGGGTGGTAACTGTCCCACCTCAATAGCGAGCTGGTTGCCGTGGGTTTACAGTATATCGTTGTCCTCAGCCCGCCCACATTATCCCTAGAGATAGTAATATCTAAAAAAGGGAAGGTTATCTTTCATAATGGAGGAAGTGAACTTAAGTCCAATGGAGTTGGTATTGAGTTCCTGGACGAAGCTGGCAAACTGCCCTTCAGTCCCGCTCCACAGGATGAAGATGTCATCTATGTAGCGAGACCAAAGGGCAACATGTCCAGTAGACTGGCTGGGCGTGTCCCCAAATACCACTGTCTCCTCCCTCCAGCCCAGGAGCAGGTTGGCATACGAGGGCGCACAGGAACTGCCCATCGCCGTACCCCTGAGCCGGTGGTAGGTGCGGCCATCAAATAGGAAGAAATTCCTGGTAAGAACAAATTGCAAGAGCTCCAGGACAAAGTCACTATGTGCCGAATGCTGGAAACCCCTTTCTCTTAGAAAGTGTGCGGCTGCCCCCAGGCCCTTGTGATGGGATATGGAGGAATATAATGCCTCGACGTCGATTGATGCCAAGTGCCAATCGGGTTCAATGCAAATATGCTCCAATTTGGTTAATAGGTCCCCAGTATCCCTTACATATGAGGGTAATGCTTGCACAAATGGGCTAAGGAGGCGGTCAACATAGATGCCTGCCTTCTGTGGGAGGCTACCCACCCCTGACACGATGGGACGTCCCCTCACTGGTGTCGTGTCCTTGTGGACTTTAGGAAGACAGTAGAACGTTGCTGTCACCGGGTGGGGTGGTGGTGGGGGGGGGGGGGTATAAAAATTCAAACTCCTCTCCATTAATAAGTTGGGCAGTCTTGGCACTAGCAAGTATCGCACATAATTCGCCCTGGAATCTCAGTGTGAGGTTACTCTGCAGGGTTTCATAACCCTCTTTATCGTTCAGGATGGCCAGGCACATCGATTTGTATGCTGGAGTGTCCATGAGGACAATGTTTCCTCCCTTGTCTGAGGGTTTTATGACTATGTTTTTATCCCCCTCGAGTGATTTAATGATGTCCCTCTCTTCTCTGCTGCAATTGAACTGAGTAGCGGTGGATTCGAGAGAGCAGAGTTCAGCTACGGTTTGCTTAACAAATATGTCTATACACAAAACTTCTCCCGCTGGGGGCATTTTGGTACTCTTCTTCTTAAGGTTTGTAAAGGGACCTCTCCCCTCCAAATTAGCGGGTACTGTGTCCAGATTGTATAACAAGTGGACATCGTCAAGGATCTCCACCGGGATGCCCAGATCGCGACTTTCTTTATGATCTTTAAGTCTGAAGTGCTTATGCCATTTCAGCTTCCGGGCAAACAGGTGGAGATCCTTAACCCAGCGAAAAGCGTCAAACTTGCGACCCACAAGTTTGACAGCAACGTTCTACTGTCTTCCTAAAGTCCACAAGGACACGACACCTATGAGGGGACGTCCCATTGTGTCAGGAATGGGTAGCCTCTCACAGAATGCAGGCATCTATGTTGACCTATGTGTCTTTATAGGTATACCATCCCACATGCCTCACTCTGTCAACGGTCTACTTTGATTTGGAGGGATTTCCTTGAGTAATACCCCCATATACTTGCTATATTGTAATACCATATACAGTTGCAATAGGTAGACTGACAGGAGCCATAATACTAAGCCCCGTGTCCTCTGATGATTTATGGGGCCTTAGGCTTAAGAAAGCGGACCAAAGAAATGTTTTACCAATGTTGGGACACGCTTACATATCACTAGACGCACAATTCACTGGCGCTTATTTACCCTTCACTTTATTGATTTTTGAGGTATACGCAATTTTAATATGACTTATACCTCTACCTGCCTTGATACTTAAGACTCTGCCCCTAGTCACCCTGTGATAGGGTCACATAGGGACTCCGCATCAGGGCAAGGTTCCGGACTGGGCCACCCCTTGCGGGGCACGGACTCCGTGTTAGGTCACTAGGGCCGGATAGGTCAAGCAGGGTGGTACTAGGGTGAGTTTCTCTGCTGAGGCTACTCTAATACCAGGTTGTATCAACACTTCGGATATCCTCCTCTCTATGGACATCTGATGAATGACCGACCTGCTGCACGTGACCACCTCCTGTACTAACCTATCAAACGTGGTTAATAAGTGAGGCCTCCTTAAGAACTGGTAAGACCTTTCCATTTCTTATCAGTTTGATCCTAATACTACATCTTGGGATCCAGATTTTAGGGATCTTACGGTCCTTCCACCATAGGCCCTTGTGACATTCTTCCATAGGCCTAGGGAGGACGACACCTGTTTTGGTGCGCAACGCTACCTACGCAGCACACCTATCCAGGGTTTATGTCTGTCTTTTTGTGTGTTTTTTGTTTGTAAGGGGTCTTTTATTCCCTACCTAGGGAGAATAGACACATTAAAAGCTAAGTTTTAAATTGTTACTGCTCCCCTTCTCTACTTGTACTTTACTCCTTTGAGCGGTATCCAGGTGAACTGCCCCTGCAGTCAAGTATCCTGGGAATAGAACAATTGTGTACTCTGCACACCTTGGATCCAGTGAGGGTGCCTGTGAGAGTGGTTTAGACAGTATAAGTTAAATCCACGGCACTCCAAGAGTTAATGCAAAAAGAGTAATCTCATTTAATTCTTAATAAACAGAATGCTGTTTGGTATACATCCAGTGCAAATTTATATACATCTAGTATTTATGCCATATCAGATACAGAAATATATAGAAATATATCCCGGGATATATTTCTATATATTTCTGTATCTGATATGGCATAAATACTAGATGTATATAAATTTGCACTGGATGTATACCAAACAGCATTCTGTTTATTAAGAATTAAATGAGATTACTCTTTTTGCATTAACTCTTGGAGTGCCGTGGATTTAACTTATAAGTATCCTGGGAAGACACCATATATTTTCTCTAAATCTGGATTTTCCGAAGGCTTCCATACCGGTCTCGTCACCTTGCCCTAACGTTCATGGGAAACACCAAACCTGGTGTCAGCCACGGTGTATTCTCTACTGCAGGCCGAACTGCAGAAGAGATTCATCATAGGCTCCTTTTCCCAACCACCTTTTACAGAGTAAGCCCCATCGGTCTGGTCACCAAGAAAAATACCAATAAAAAGCGTTTGATCTACGATTTGTCAGTGCCTCATGCCTCCAGCATTCCATGTCTAAACTCATTGATCCCGTCCGAAGAGTATTCGATGCAATACTCTTCCCTGGATTAAGTGATACAACTGATATTACAAGTAGGGGTGGACGCATGGCTATCGAAAGCGGATATCTCCGATGCTTTCAAGCTATTGCCAGTCAAGCCGCATCTTTGGAGGTTTCACGGAATCAAATGGAGGGACCAGTACTATTTTGCCACTCGTATCACGTTCAGGTCAAAGAGCAGCCCCTGGCTCTTTGATCAGTTCGCCCAGGCCCTCCATTGGATTCTGGTAAACCACGGCAATTGTCCTAGAGTAATCCATTACCCGGACGACTTCTTACTGATCGAAAACCCCAACCACGTGCCCGACAGGTTGGAAAGTCTCCTCAGTATTTTCACTGCGTTACGGGTCCCAGTGGCACCGTCAAAGGTCGAAGGCCCCTCCACTGTCATCACTTTCTTAGGCATCTCCTTAGACACCCTTAGGATAGAGGTCAGACTCCCAGAGGACAAATAAGACAGGTTCCAAACATTCATTTTCACTCACGTGGGATCCATGACCATGTCGAAAGGCGACTTACAGTCATTGTTAGGCTCTCTCAATTTCGCCACTCGAATCATGCCACAGGGTTGCTCCTTCACATCAAGACTACTCCAATTGTTGCCTACGGCCCCGACGCAAGACTCTCTTATCCAGCTGGATTGGGAAACCCTGGCCGACCTAGCTATGTGGAGGGTCTTCCTATCAGAATGGAATGGCATCTCACTGTTCGTTCCGCACTGGAGTGAGACCTTTCCGACTATGTATTCTGATGTGGCCACATCAGTCGGGTTCGGCACCTTATTCGGTCGGCATGGTTCGCGGACTCCTGGCCTCCCCAAATTTACTCAGACCCTCAGGCCATTCAGTCTTCCCCCTCTTAGAATTATATCCCTTCATGGTGACCGCCCAAGTCTGGGGCAAAGAATGGAACAACATGCCGGTATCCTTAATCACACACAACCACACGGTAGTTGACATCCTCACCAAAAGCAGGTCTACCTCACCCAAGGTCATGCGCTTCATGCGCAAACTCACTTGACTAGCTCTAAAACATAATTTCAACATCTCTTGTGCTCACATCCAGGGCATCAAGAATGTAGCAGCAGACGCCTTGTCCCATCTAAATCTTAACCTTTTCTTCCAGGTCATGCCACAAGCCGAAAGAGTCGGAATAACCCCCCCTTCCCGGATTTTGAATCCCTGATCTTAGACTAGACAGGCACATATTAGTGGCACAGTCTCTCATCCACAAGTCCCTGTCTGAGAACTCCACTAGAAACTACCAATCAGGTTGGACGGCATTTAAGGTTTTTTCTCACCTTCACCCTAGGGGCAACAAGGACAAAGTCACATTTATCATGGCTTTCCTGGCATACTGCCACAAAGACCTTCACCTTTCAGGTTGTATTTGTCGGGGGTCCAGCATCACCTCATGATCCGTCACCCTGGCAGCAACTCCATATTTTCCTCCCATGCCATCAAAGCCACATTGCATTCAGAAGAGCTCCAACAAGTCCGAACCCACCAGGCAACCCGTGTCGGGGGACTTGTTCAGGAAGATCTCAACCTCCCTAGACGGCAATCCTTTTGGGACATTCAAAAGCACCATTCTAAAAGCTGCCCTCTATTTAAGTTTCTACGGCTTTCTCCGGCCTGGGGAATTTACTAGCACCTCCCCTCATAATTCGGGTCCTTTACTAAGCCAACTCACCCGCAGACACAAGCATTTCGTCTTCGCCTTACCCATTTCCAAAGCCTTGCAAATAGGGCCCCCCGTACGCATCGAATATTTCCCGACAACCAACCCATATTGCCCAGTGGCTGTCCTCAATAGATTACTAGTGTTGCGGCAGGCCAAGGGTCAGCCACGTGATGATCGTTGCCTCGTGTTCCGGTGAATGACGTCGACGGAGGAAAATGACAGAAGTCTGAGTATAGTTCAAAACCTTGTCAGGACCCTAAAGTGAAAGTGTCCTGCACCCTTTATTTATACACAGTTCACAGGGTGTAACCCCTCAAAGTAAAACATGATTGGTTTACAGACATTTCAATAATGGCTTTTGAATCCATCTATTGATTGGTTAGTTATTTTTCAAGTTTCACTTTTACAAAAATGTGTTAACTACAGGGAGTGCAGAATTATTAGGCAAATGAGTATTTTGACCACATCATCCTCTTTATGCATGTTGTCTTACTCCAAGCTGTATAGGCTCGAAAGCCTACTACCAATTAAGCATATTGGGTGATGTGCATCTCTGTAATGAGAAGGGGTGTGGTCTAATGACATCAACACCCTATATCAGGTGTGCATAATTATTAGGCAACTTCCTTTCCTTTGGCAAAATGGGTCAAAAGAAGGACTTGACAGGCTCAGAAAAGTCAAAAATAGTGAGATATCTTGCAGAGGGATGCAGCACTCTTAAAATTGCAAAGCTTCTGAAGCGTGATCATCGAACAATCAAGCGTTTCATTCAAAATAGTCAACAGGGTCGCAAGAAGCGTGTGGAAAAACCAAGGCGCAAAATAACTGCCCATGAACTGAGAAAAGTCAAGCGTGCAGCTGCCAAGATGCCACTTGCCACCAGTTTGGCCATATTTCAGAGCTGCAACATCACTGGAGTGCCCAAAAGCACAAGGTGTGCAATACTCAGAGACATGGCCAAGGTAAGAAAGGCTGAAAGACGACCACCACTGAACAAGACACACAAGATGAAACGTCAAGACTGGGCCAAGAAATATCTCAAGACTGATTTTTCAAAGGTTTTATGGACTGCTGAAATGAGAGTGAGTCTTGATGGGCCAGATGGATGGGCCCGTGGCTGGATTGGTAAAGGGCAGAGAGCTTCAGTCCGACTCAGACGCCAGCAAGGTGGAGGTGGAGTACTGGTTTGGGCTGGTATCATCAAAGATGAGCTTGTGGGGCCTTTTCGGGTTGAGGATGGAGTCAAGCTCAACTCCCAGTCCTACTGCCAGTTTCTAGAAGACACCTTCTTCAAGCAGTGGTACAGGAAGAAGTCTGCATCCTTCAAGAAAAACATGATTTTCATGCAGGACAATGCTCCATCACAAGTGTCCAAGTACTCCACAGCGTGGCTGGCAAGAAAGGGTATAAAAGAAGAAAATCTAATGACATGGCCTCCTTGTTCACCTGATCTGAACCCCATTGAGAACCTGTGGTCCATCATCAAATGTGAGATTTACAAGGAGGGAAAACAGTACACCTCTCTGAACAGTGTCTGGGAGGCTGTGGTTGCTGCTGCACGCAATGTTGATGGTGAACAGATCAAAACACTGACAGAATCCATGGATGGCAGGCTTGTGAGTGTCCTTGCAAAGAAAGGTGGCTATATTGGTCACTGATTTGTTTTTGTTTTGTTTTTGAATGTCAGAAATGTATATTTGTGAATGTTGAGATGTTATATTGGTTTCACTGGTAAAAATAAATAATTGAAATGGGTATATATTTGTTTTTTGTTAAGTTGCCTAATAATTATGCACAGTAATAGTCACCTGCACACACAGATATCCCCCTAAAATAGCTAAAACTAAAAACAAACTAAAAACTACTTCCAAAAATATTCAGCTTTGATATTAATGAGTTTTTTGGGTTCATTGAGAACATGGTTGTTGTTCAATAATAAAATTAATCCTCAAAAATACAACTTGCCTAATAATTCTGCACTCCCTGTAATGTATTTAGAATTTTTAGCAAAAGAGGCAAAATTACAAGGAGTAGTACAAATGTTATCTTATCTTAACACACACAGTTCACTTCTATAGTTTTTAGCTTACGCTTGTTCTCTTCAAATGTCACCACATTATATCACATTTACAGAGAAAATGAAAAACATTTTATGAATTTGATATCCACTTTCAGAAAAGCTGGATAATTTCCTTAACATTTCCCTCCTTTTTTTCAATTTTTCTGTTCACGTGGTAGACGTTTTTTCCTTCTGAAGGCTTCATTGTATCATGTGTGTCTTGGTAACTACTAACCTGCCTGAACAAACAAATGACCCCTTAGACAGCCCGTACTTCACAGAGTATACAGATAAGCTGCATAGACCATGCGATGCAAGCATCGATTCCAGCCTGTCTAAAAGTTGTCATTTGATTAAGCATACATACATTTTATTAAAACCACATACGACACACAAACACTAAGTGGATGTAGGTGCAGCATTGTTGTTCCATGCATCATTGTCCATAGTTCTGGATACACCTTCTTCTGCTCCTCTGTTGGAATCTCTAGGAGCTGGTAGGTCAGCTATACCTGCTAGGAGCATCAGCAGTAAGCCTAAAAGTTTCTGTGTAGCTGTGGGCCTCTGTTGTAGAATCAGGAAGATGAACATCATCTTGGGCGTTGCTGTCCCTTGGCTGGACAGTGCTGTCAATCATGGCATATCCCTTGACCAATATGGTGAGTAGGCCTGGAACCGCCTTGAAAGTCCACCTCCATCCTCCTCTAGTCAACGTTATGGACACTTCCTTCCTGCAAAAGATGCGTCTCCATCCGAACTTCCACTTAGGTCCTAGAGCTACTTAATACAGAACAGAAAGTAATAAACGCAGTAACCGTACAACATGAGTGATTCCATCTTGGACCACCACTATAGTGACTCCATACTTTTGAGAGTGTAGAGCTTGTGTGATCCCTAGGGTCTTCAGTATGTGTCCCATTGTCTCCCCAGTGAAGTGGGTACCTCTGTCTGACTCTCACCTCTGGAATCCCATATCTGCAGACTACCTCTGACAATATTTTCTTAGCAGTATTTTTGGCTGTAGCTGTAGTTACTGGCCAAGCTTCTGGCCAGCCTGAGAATACATCAATGGCTACAAGGACATACTCATATGTGCTCACCTTGGGTAGCTGTATGTAATCCACCTGCACTCTTTGAAACGGGTACAAGGGTTTGGGAGTGTGTTTCTTGGGGGTCTTTACAAACCTCCCAGGGTTATGTCTGGCACATGTAAGACAACCCTGAACAAACTTTTCAAAGAGGGTCTGAATTCCAGGTGCAAACCAATGTTCTAACACTAGTGCGCTCATAGCTCCTTTCGACAAATGAGTAGGGCCATGTGCTAAATTGGCCATCATCGGATACAAACTCTGAGGCAAACATGTTCTGCCATTTACCTGCCAGAGCTCTCCTGTCTTCGTAGCCCCCGCCTCCATCCATACCTTTTTGTCTTGAGGCATTATCTGGGCCTGTAATTCCTGCAAGAGCGACAAATCTGGCATAGTTGGAAAAAACAATGTCAGGAGCTGCTTGAGCATTTCCCACAGCTAGCGGATCATCTTGCTTCACATGGGCTGGCACTTTAACAATGGCTACCTCTGTGGGCAGCTCTAGGGCCTCTATGAGGCTCTGTACTGCTTCTGAATTTTTAATTGGTTTGCCCAATGAAGTCAGAAATCCTCTAGTTTTCCAGATAACACCAAAATCATGTGCTACCCCGAAAGCATACCTGGAATCAGTGTAACAATTTATTCTCAGTCCCTTACCCATTGTACATCAGTGAGTGCCTTCAACTCCGCCTCCTGTGCAGACGCACAAGATGGGAGTGGTTTTTGTATGATTACCTTACCATCCTGGACTACCGCATACCCGGTGACAAAGTGTCCTTGTTCGACATTCCACCATCTGGAGCCATCTACAAAATACTCAGCATCAGGATTAGTTAATGGTGTTTCAGTAACATTTGGTAACCCTTTTGTTTCTGCAATCATCAATTCATGACAGTTATGATTTGCAGCTGGATCAGACATTTCTACTCCTCCCACTCCCCCCTCCTCTTCTAAATCCACTGGCATCAAAGTAGCTGGATTTAGAACAGTACACCTGAGGCAAATCCCCCTTGCTCATGACAATACAACGTGAAAGTTTGTTTGTAATTGGGGATGCCCAATGCTGGTGTCGTGGTGAGAGTGAGTTTTAATGTATTACATAGAAACATAGAAACATAGAATGTGTCGGCAGATAAGAACCATTTGGCCCATCTAGTCTGCCCAATATATCTGAATCCTATGAATAGTCCCTGGCCCTATCTTATATGAAGGATAGCCTTATGCCTATCCCATGCATGCTTAAACTCCTTCACTGTATTTGCCGCTACCACTTCTGCAGGAAGGCTATTCCATGCATCCACTACTCTCTCAGTAAAGTAATACTTCCTTATATTACTTTTAAACCTTTGCCCCTCTAATTTAAAACTGTGTCCTCTTGTGGTAGTTTTTCTTCTTTTAAATATGCTCTCCTCCTTTACCGAGTTGATTCCCTTTATGTATTTAAAAGTTTCTATCATATCCCCTCGGTCTCTTCTTTCTTCCAAGCTATACATATTAAGGTCTTTTAACCTTTCCTGGTAAGTTTTATCCTGCAATCCATGGACCAGTTTAGTAGCTCTTCTCTGAACTCTCTCTAGAGTATCTATATCCTTCTGGAGATATGGCCTCCAGTACTACGCACAATACTCCAAGTGAGGTCTCACCAGTGATCTGTACAGCGGCATAAGCACTTCACTCTTTCTACTGCTTATACCTCTCCCTATACATCCAAGCATTCTGCTGGCATTTCGTGCTGCTTTATTACATTGTCTTCCCACCTTTAAGTCTTCTGAAATAATTACTCCTAAATCCCTTTCCTCAGATACTGAGGTCAGGACTGTGTCAAATATTCTATATTCTGCCCTTGGGTTTTTACGCCCCAGGTGCATTATCTTGCACTTATCCACATTAAATTTCAGTTGCCAGAGTTCTGACCATTCTTCTAGTTTTCCTAAATCCTTTTCCATTTGGCGTTTCCCTCCAGGAACATCAACCCTGTTACATATCTTTGTGTCATCAGCAAAAAGACAAACCTTACCATCGAGGCCTTTTGCAATATCACTTATGAAGATATTAAACAAAATTGGTCCCAGTACAGATCCCTGTGGAATCCCACTGGTAACATGACCTTGTTTTGAATGTTCTCCATTGACTACAACCCTCTGTTGTCTGTCACTCAGCCACTGCCTAATCCACTCAACAATATGGGAGTCCATGCTCAATGACTGCAGTTTATTGATAAGTCTTCTATGTGGGACAGTGTCAAAAGCCTTACTAAAATCTAGATATGCGATGTCTACTGCACCTCCACCGTCTATTATTTTAGTCACCCAGTCAAAAAAATCTATAAGATTTGTTTGACATGATTCCAGAGTATTAAATGCACTCACAGCTCCTGGTGTGAGTTCAAAGGTCTCTCCTTTGAGGCAGTCATATAGTGGCTGCATCATCTGAGAGCAATCCTTAATCCAGGGTCGACAGTAACTGACAAGTCCAATAAAGGCACGCAGAGCCCTTGGAGTACTTGGCAGGGGGTGCTGCTGTATAGCAGTAACCCTCTCAGTTGTGAGGTGTTTGGTACCTGGAGAAATACAGTGACCTAGGAAAATCACAGTAGATTTACAAAGTTGCAGCTTCTCCTTGGAGGCTTTACAACCATTTTCAGCAAGGAAAATAAGCAAAGATAAAGATTCTGCTTTACACTGTTCAGAGCTGTGGCAACAAAGCAACAGATCATCAATATATTGTAAAAAACAGTGTCCGGATAGGCGGCTGCCAGGACTGCAACACAGAGTGTAAAGCAGTGGAGAAAATATCAGGGGAATTGGCAGCCCCTTGTGGTAAAACGACCCATGCATACTGCTTGTGACGAAAAGTGAAAGCAAAATAGGGCCAGCATTCTTCATCTAAAGGGACAGAGAAGAAAGCATTTGCAAGATCAATGACAGAAAAAGATGTGGCATCTATGGGCACTTGGTTTAACAGCGTGTGTGGATTGGGCACTTGTGGTGTATTTATGACAGTTACAGCATTCACTGCCCTTAAATCATGTACCATACGATAGACTGGAGGCTGACCCTTCACAGTCTGTTTCTTCTTTACAGGAAATAGGGGTGTATTAAAGGGGCTTTTTATAGGGATTATTAACCCTTTCCCCAACAGCTCTTTCAGATCATTTGCAATGGCATCTTCCTGTGAAGAATTTAGTGGGTACTGATGCACACGTGGCGGCTTAATGCCAGGTTTCAGCTGCACAACCACCGGAGTTACTGGTAGTCTGCCCACATCTGTCTTGGAAGTTGCCCACAAATGTGATGGCACTTCAGACAGCCAATCTGGGGGTGTATTCTGAGAGGTAGAGGGGGCACTAAATGTCATTAAGTACATAAGTGCACACAGAGTCTCTTCAGGCACAGGGGCTGTAATTTGGGGTTTTCCTGAAGAGAAATCCACAGATGCCCTCATGGCACTGAGTATGCCAGTCCCCAGCAAATTGTATAGACTATCTGAGCTTACCAACACACGCGTGACAATAGATAAGGCATCATGAATATTAAGTTTAACAGGCTTTGTTAGTGGGAGTTTAACAGTTGTTCCCTCAACCCCTTGACAGTAGATGTAATCTGAGGAGATAAGCTCCTCAGGCACATATTTTTCTTGTATTAGGGTATGGGCTGCTCCTGTGTCTACCAAAAAGTAAATTGAATTCCCCGTGTCCTCACATGTGGATGTGAATGTGTTGTGGACCTGGGATTGCGTCAAGGGGGTAGTTAACGTTTAGAGAACTCACAGGATTGCCGTCACTTCATTGAGAGGTCCGGGCAGTAGCCTGACCTCTCCAGGGACATTTCACTGAGTAATGCCTTTTTTTCCCACAATTCCAGCATGTTACTTGGTCCCAGTTACGTGGAGACTGATCCCCACCTGGTATTCTTTCCTGAAACCTGCCCTTAGGTTTAAAAGGTTGGTTAGCCATTATTGGCTTTTTTTTATTTTTTTATTTTACAAGTCTAGCTCAGCTCCCTTTGCTATGGCCACTAGGTCAGGGAACTGGCAGGTCCGCCAATCAGGGCGAGCCTTCTTCACAGCATCCTGTATGGGTGCTTTTAATCCAGACATGAATGTATGTTTTAGTAGTCTCATGTCCTTACTGTCTCCTGTCTCATACCCATAGTCAAGCCAGAGCTGTTCTAAAGCTGTGGCATAGTCAGCTACAGTCTGCTTAGCGTCTTGTGTTTGCATCATAAAAGTGTCAGTCTGATTGTCCTGTTGCTCTTTTACCCAGGGTTTAAGGGCCATGAAAGTACTGGGGACAGTACGGGGGTCTGGCAAAGTGTTACACATAGCCAGCAACTAGGAGTCCATGCCCTATAAACCTCATAATCATGTGTTTCCAGTTGCCCAGCTTTTACTGTGGGGAGGGTTTTATTGACTAATGGGTATAAGCCCACACGAGAGTATGGCTTGGGCCCCCCACAGGCTGAGCATCTCACTCTTGTGTCTGGGTTCTGTTGTCCACAATTAGGACAAGTCCACCCCTCCAGGCTTTTATATGGAGGTGGTGCTGTGGGAGGGAGAGATTTTTGTGGTTTATGGGGGATAATACACCGTACTTCAGAAGGGATATTTAATTCTTTTGTTGGCAATTTAATTTCATCCCATATTTCATACATAGTCCCTTTGTCAGTGTCTTTTGCCTTATGGGCATTCAAAGTCATTCCCTGGGCTACATTATACCACATTGTGGCCTGGTCATATTTGTTATGGTCTTCCAACCACCCCTTAAAATTAGTAAGAAATTTCTGCCATACTGGTTCATCCAATGTTCCATTCACACCTGCTCCTAATTTCTTTAGCATTTGTCTACAGTCTTTGGTTGCTTCAGTGCCCTTTGCGCATTGCATAATATCAATTGCAGAGACCCATTTCTCTGCTCCCTTCTCAAAGGAACGCTTACTCTGTGTAGCCCCCATCCCGTGGGTGGCTCCTTGTAATTCACTATCCAGGTACTCACACACCTGGTGAATTACAACAGTGCTGTGGACACACTTCCGAGGCAGCACTATCAGTAGTGCCGTGGACACACTTCCGAGGCGGCACTACTAGTGGTGCCGTGGACACACTTCCGAGGCGGCACCAATTTTCCTACTACCAGTGGTGCTGTGGGCACACTTCCGAGGCAGCACTGATCCACTGGTCTGGCAATACTACAATATAGTCTTGCCCTCACACAGAGTAATTCACACGTCCTCTCTGAGGTTACTCGCTGGAAACCCCTTAAACCTCTCTACGTTCTTTCTATGGCACAGGAAGCAAACAAATACTGCAATCCAAATGATTATAACTGCAACCACCCAATCCAAACTGGAATCATAATACCCACGCATGTATACACTGTACAGCACAGGAATTGGCAGCAATGCAGTAATTCTACCTCACACAATATCAGCAGGCACTCAGTACATGTGAAACCACACAGTATGACATAACATTGGAACAACCCCTGACCTTATGCGCCTTTTCAGTTACCAACAAGGAACTGCAGGGCCCCTATCAAAACTTACTGGACAGCTTTATACACTGCCACTTCTCACAGCCTCCTCCAGTATAGGTCTGTCAACCCTTTCTCCACCAGAACCAGAGGCCTCCAGAGTCAGGGACCGGACAATCAGCGAGCTCTAGACTTTCAGCTTGGCTCAGGAGGAGCAGGGCCAGACCCCTCCAAGATTCAGCTTATCTCAGCCACTCACACATTCGTGCATTCATACGCCTAAAAACTGTTTAGCACATATAGGGGAAATAATACATTCACCAGAACACGGTACAGGCACCACGTTCACACACCACACTGCAGAACAGCGAGCAGAGCTCAGGAGACAGGTAGTAACACAATGGGTTACTTACCGCGGTCTTCCTGGGTCCTGGTCTCCGTGTCGCGATCTGCAGCTAGGAGTGTTGTTATGGTGCCCGCATTCTCCACCAGAAAATGTTGCGGCAGGCCAAGGGTCAGCCACGTGATGATCGTTGCCTCGTGTTCAGGTGAATGACGTCGACGGAGGAAAATGACAGAAGTCTGAGTATAGTTCAAAACCTTGTCAGGACCCTAAAGTGAAAGTGTCCTGCACCCTTTATTTATACACAGTTCACAGGGTGTAACCCCTCAAAGTAAAACATGATTGGTTTACAGACATTTCAATAATGGCTTTTGAATCCATCTATTGATTGGTTAGTTATTTTTCAAGTTTCACTTTTACAAAAATGTGTTAACTAATGTATTTAGAATTTTTAGCAAAAGAGGCAAAATTACAAGGAGTAGTACAAATGTTATCTTATCTTAACACACACAGTTCACTTCTATAGTTTTTAGCTTACGCTTGTTCTTTTCAAATGTCACCACATTATATCACATTTACAGAGAAAATGAAAAACATTTTATGAATTTGATATCCACTTTCAGAAAAGCTGGATAATTTCCTTAACACTAGCCACCCTAGGCAACCGGGCTCCAGCTAGCCCTTTACTTCCTTTCCCTTCACGGCCACTCTCGTCCTCGCAGTTTACCAAGCACATGCGCAGCCTCCCATCAGGTTCAGGGCTTAACCCCCGGAATATATCGGGTCATTCGTTCCGGATCGGAGCCGCCTCCGCCGCATCTAAACACACATCATACGCAAAATGGGACGATGGCAATCATCGTGTTTCTCGCGGTACATTCCACATCCGAAAGCCGAGATCGCCAGAGCTTTCTCCGACTTAGTACTGTAAAAAAATAATAAAAACAATAAAAGGGTTGTATCAATAAACCATTTCCTACTCGCATTTTTTGCCCCCTTTATTTGCCTACCCTCGTTCCGTGGCTAATGGCAAACCACTAGCCTACCTAGTTAGATTAGGTATTAGGACCTGCATGCTAGGCTTCGCACCGTAGCCACGGCCACAAATCTAGAAGGCTGAATTTCAGCCTGCATTTGTGGGAGGGGCGTAGGGGACTTCATAAGCCCCGCCGCCCCACACATGGGGTGCGCGTGCTCTCTCGCCCCACCCTCCCGGACCTTCTTCAATACATCTCCTTCAGTGTATGCCCCCTTTATTTGCCTACCCTCGTTCCATGGCTAAGGGCACACCACTAGCCTACCTAGTTAGATTAGGTATTAGGACCTGCATGCTAGGCTTTGCGCTGTAGCCAGGACAACATATATATATATATATATATATATATATAAAGTTGAATTTTACTGTATAGACTGTGTATAGATTATGTATAGATTGTATGCGAGTTCATGTTGAAATTGAAGGTATAAAATTGGTCATCCAGAATAGCTTAAAATCAGCCATAAATTCAGGAGTAGTCATGAGCTTGGATTAGAAGTAATACCATCCAGAATAGCTTAAAATCAGCCATAAATTCAGTAGTCATGAGCCTGGATTAAAAGAAATAGGATGAAAAACACATAAACTGATAAACATAAGGTTTGTCTAGTAAGTATTTTTGCACTAAACACAAACATAATCATCCTTAGATAAACCTTCAAATTCAGCTGATCTCACTGTATATTTTTAGCTTAGTAAAATGTGCAATTCTTATGGTAAGAAGGATCCCAAAAAGAAACTGAATTTTAAATTTGGAACTGAAAAACTCTCTAAAACTCTCCTAAAAATGAATTGGGGGAAAGTCCAAACATGTTTGTTCAGAGGTGTTTAGGTCCATACTGATCCTTGGGTTGATAATATGTGTAAATGGACAGAAGGAATGAAATGTACTGACCCGTTTCCAAAAGAGGTGTTTCTTTTAGATTTTTATATTGCCATGATCAAGGGCCTATGTCTGAATGACATAGACACTTTTCCATGGTACAAAGGAGACCCTCACTGGGATAAAATATATATGAAAACTTGCGGACAAGCATGGATATCAGTGCAAACTTATTAGACTGACTTCGGCAGTTCAAATACAAGACAGCAAAGTAAAACCCCCATTGTGACTCCAACTCCTGCCCCACCCCCATATGTGCCATTGTACCCTGTATTAACTAAATTAACAGAATCAGATGATGAGCTATGCACACACTTAACTGTACCACAAGTTTCTGGCTTTACAGGACCTGAAGTACAGGATTTCTCTGAGCATGCTAATCAACCTATTGTAAAGTCCGCACAGCCCAGTAGAACAATATATGCAAGGGCAGCAAAGATTAAGGGTTTTGAACCAGGAGATATCTCTCCCATAGCAGCTGAAGCATTCCCTTTTGTAATAATGGGGAATCAGATGGTAATGAAGCCATTACCACCCACTGTCTGAAATGATAGATGCCTTTGAGATGTTAAAAATGTATCTTGTTTCAGCCCCTGCATTGGGCATTCCACAATACAATGTACCATTTCACCTGTATGCACGTGAAAATTGTGAAACCATAGCTGCTGTGCTAGCTCAGGGCCATGGAGGATGGTTGAGGCCTGTTGCATATATATCCAAACTACTCCCAGTCACTGTGCATGGCATGTAACCATGTCTCAGGACATTGGCAGCATGTGCAATGGCTGTAGAATTGACAAGCTCGATCAAACTGGGACACAATACCACACTGTACACATCACACTCTGTCCTACACCTTTTAAAAAATATGTCCACACAACACATAACTGCCCAAAGGTTGGCAGGATATGATGTTATCCTTACCACCACCCTAGGGATCCAGGTCCATTATTGTGCTCCAACAACTGCACCAATGTTGTTTTTGAACTCTCATTTAGGCCTAAAGGGACCACAAGATGAGATTTTAGAACAACATAAATGTGAAGAACAAATTCACATAGCTACCAGCCCCTGCCCCACCCTACAAAGTGTTCCTTTTCCTGATGCAAAAGATTTTTTTGTAGATGGCTCCTGCACCCGACCAGATGATCACACATTTCATGCTGGTTATGCAGTTGTACAATTGCCCGATAGAGTTCTTAAGGCCATGCCAGTTGCTGTCTCATCAGCACAAGCTGCAGAACTTGCGAAATTATGGCTGGCAAGCGAGTAAATGTGTACACAGACTCTAGATTCGCATTTTCGGTGTGTCATGATTTTCGGGTAATATTGCAGCATAGAGGGTTCACTAAAGCGACAGGCAAGCCAGTAGCACATGCACAACTCATTTCAAATCTCCTTGCAGCAATTCAATTCACAGAGGCCATTGCAGTCATTAAGGGTCAGGCACACACAACTTCAATAACACTAGTTGCCCAGGGGAACAGGTTAGCAGACAAAAGCAGCCTCCCGTGTCACACAAAATTGCGCGACCAAAGTTTTTGTAAATTCCCTGCTAGCACCTGAAAATAACATAATGTTGTCCCAGCTCCAATCATTTGTAACATCAGCAGACACCGCTTATTGTGAGGTTCAAGGGTTGACCAAAGACACTAACGGTCTATGGTCAAAGGGAAGAGTAGTAGTTTGATGGGAAGACCCTTCCCAACCTCATGGACAATGATTCCATTAATTCTGATGCCTGGAGACTTGCAGCAGATACAAGAGGAATATGTGTCAAAACTGATTGAGAAATTAAACATTAATTATGAGGATATTTCGCTCTTGTTTCCTTTGCCAACAGGTGCATCAACCCAACCCTCGTCTTACAGGAAAAGATGGTGCTGGATTATCTTTTAGCTTCTAAAGGGGTGTTTCTGTGAGTTTTTAGTAGAGGACTGCTGTACTTGGATCGCAGATACAAGTGATAAAGTCCAGGCCCATATGGATAAGGTAACTGTACTTCAGGGCAGAACTAGGGCTATAGCTAATGAGGGATGGAATCCTTTCAAGGCTTTGGGTGGTTTTGGAGATTTCCTGTTTTCCATAGGTAACTGGTTGAAGAAAGTAGGAGTATATATCCTCATGTTGTTCTTTTTTCTCTTTATCCTATATATCCTGGTGAGATGTTTCTGCTGTTTGATCGATCAGATCGCCCAGGCACGTGCAGATGATCGCATCCTTATCGCAGCTCCTGGATATATTACGGATCAACCTTTGTCTTTGATGGAAAGGATGTCCAACTAAACGTCCATTGTCACGCCACACCTCCCCACATCAGGACCTCCCTCAGAGTCTACTCCCCGAAGAATCGAGCTGACGGATGGAGTGTCATCATGTAGGCAATGACACCCAAGGAGCACCACAATCGACGAGGGCAAGCTGAGGAAACTGAAGATTCAGCAAGAGATTCAAGGAACACAGGGGACATATTACAAAGAGCAGGGAACTGTTGTGGAAATGTTTATTACCATAGGATGACTATAGTGGAATTTCTTTTTAGCTTAGAAATGTTATGTAGGTTTATTTTGTATATGCCTCACTGTGTAAGGTCTGACCGGATTACAGTTATGAGAGCGTGATCAGGTCAGGTCGTTGCAAGGGAAATTCTATAGATCAGCACTCGGGTTCCTACTCCCCCATGTGAAAGCCGCCACCGTTGGCTTGAGGGGGATCTAATGGCTGCTGGCTCTGAGAGCAATGCTCTTAGTGGAAGCTGCCAGCAGGTCCTCATCAGCAATGGTGGGGTATAGCACGCTGATGACGGTCTCACTGAACCATGGAGCCCAACATGAAACATTGGTTGGTGGGACTGGTGTCCATGTGACTGCTATATCACCTTTCTTAGTCGACCCTGTTTTAAAAGACCTTCCTCAGGGACTGATCCCCCCTTTTTGAACCATGTCTAATAGAGGTTCACTTTGGGCCAGTGGGATATTTGTACCAGATTAAATGGATGTTGTCCGATTAGGGCCATATCCAGGGCTTTTTTTCTCAGAGAAAAGGTGGTGGAACTTCCCCCCCTCCCCTGGCCACGCCACTACCCACCCCTAGGACCGCCCCTTTAGAGAACAGGGATGCAAGTAAAATTTGGAGGGGGCTATAAAAGTCAAGCCCAACAAATAAACCCCCCAGATGGGGATGGCACTGTTAATGGCGGCTCTGGGGATGGCACTGTTAATAGGGGATCTGTGGATGTCACTGTTATGGGGTGGAGGATCTGTGGATGGCACTGTTATGGGGTGGAGGATCTGTTGATGGCACTGTTATGAGGGATCTGTGTGATTCAATTAATAATGATTCATGCTGCCTCCTCTGTAGTATAACATTCAATATATCCAACTCACAGGGCTACAGTTTCATCTTAATTCAGGCTGGCCGGGGCGACGAGTGGCAGCGTGACTGACTGACGTCAATTGCCTGTGCCGCCTGCTTCTTTCATAAAGTAGGCCGGGCAGGCACGTGACATCAGTCAGTGACGCTGCCGCTTGTCTGCCCGGCCGGCCTGCATTACGATGAAACAGTGGCCCTGTGAGTAGGATATATTAAATGTTATACTACAGAGGGGGCAGCATGAATCATTATTAATTGAATTACACATTTTATAACTGTACTGGAGAGGCGGGGCCGGAGCACAGTGAATGCACCGGCCCCCAGCTCCTCATCCCAGTCCCTCCCCGCTGATACATCGCAGCCTGCGATGCTGGAGCATTGCAGGCTGTGATGTCAAAAGGTGGCGGAACGCCGTTCCGGTGCGTTCCGCCAGAAATTAAGCCCTGGCCATATCTGTCATATCTGTTTAACCACTTAAGGACTACAGGTTTATACCCCCCTAGTGACCAGGCCCTTTTTTACAAATTGGCACTTCACAACGTTTACAAACTATGGTACAAAAATGTAAATTTCCGCATTTTGAAGCAGCTCTGACTTTCTGAGCACCTGTCATGTTTCTTGAGGTGCTAGAATGCCAGGATAGTATAAATACCCCACAAACGACCTCATTTTAGAAAGAAGACACCGCAAAGTATTCGCTGAGGGGCATGGTGAGTTCATGCATGATTTAATTTTTTTTCACAAGTTAGTGGAAAATGACACTTTCTGAGACAAAAAAATAAAAAATAAAGTTTCCATTTCTGCTAACTTTTGGCCAAAAATAAAAAATCTCCCACGGACTCACTATGCCCCTCAGTGAATACCTTGGGGTGTCTACTTTCCGAAATGGAGTCATTTGTGGGGTGTGTTTACTGTTCTGGCATTTTGGGCGGGGCTAAATTGTGAGCAACCCTGTAAAGCCTAAAGGTACTCGTTGGACTTTCGGCCCCTTTACGCACCTAGGCTGCAAAAAAGTGTCACACATGTGGTATCGCTGTACTCAGAAGAAGTAGGACAATGTGTTTTGGGGTGTATTTTTACATATACCCATGCTGGGTGAGAGAAATATCTCTGTGAATTGACAATTTTGTACAATTTTTTTTTAAAGTTGTCATTTACAGAGATATTTCTCACACACAGTATGGGTATATGTAAACATACACCCCAAAACACATTGCGCTACTTCTTCTGAGTACGGCGATACCATATGTGTGACACTTTTTTGCAGCCTAGGTGTGCAAAGGGCAAAGGGGCCCAAATTCCAATGAGTACCTTTAGGATTTCACAGGGCATTTTTAGGTATTTGGATTCCAAACTACTTCTCACGCTTTAGAGCCCCTAAAATGCCAGTGCAGTATAAATACCCCACAAGTGACCCCATTTTGGAAAGAAGACACCCCAAGGTATTCCGTGAGGGGCATGGCGAGTTCATAGAAGATTATTATTTTTTTGGCACGTTAGCAGAAATTTTTTCTTTTTTCTTTTACATTGATTTTACATAAAATTAAATTTTACATGAACTCAGCATACCCCTCACGTAATACCTTGGGGTGTCTTCTTTCTAAAATGGGGTCACTTGTGTGGTATTTATACTGCCATGGCATTTTAGGGGCCCTAAAGCGTGAGAAGTAGTTTGGAATCCAAATAGCACCTAGACTTTAAAAAAGTGTCACACATGTGGTATCGCCGTACTCAGAAGTAGGGCAATGTGTTTTGTGGTGTATTTTTAAATATACCCATACTGTGTGTGAGAAATATCTTTGTAAGGCCTCATGCACACGACAGTATTTTTTCTCGGTCCGCAAAACATGATCCGTGTCCGTTTTTTCTTCCGTTGTGCCTCCGTGTGTCGTTTTTTTTTGCAAACCGTCAAAAATCAAGAAATTAAGAAAATTTTTAATTTTATTAACTCCACCCAGGATACTGGTATATATGAAGGTCACCTGAGTTTGGATTTGTGGCCATTTTCTGTAGTCTTTCCAGAGTACAGAGGTTATTTTGGCTGCTTCACTTTGCTGTATCACCATGTTGGATTCTGAGGGAGAGGTCTTGGTGCATTGGCTTGTTTCTCAGCGATGGGGACAGTGGACTCCTTTGATGGATGAGGAACCGAGTAGAAGGCGGCGATTTTAGGTCCATCCGATTGTTTCACAACGTTTCCGGAAAGGACACTTCCATACCCTCTACAAAGATCTGCGTTCTGTTCCTTCTGTCGGATGTCAGTGGGTACCTTTGATCGCTTGCTGTCGTCTCTAAGTACTGTCCTTACCTTTATGGACACCAATATGAGGCGCAGCATTTCTCCTGAGGAAAGGCTCATCGTCACGTTGAGGTAAGCAATATTTTAAAATTAAATTATCAACAGTAACAGAAAATCGCTGCCGTTAGACATGTGCTTCTGTTTGCTGAAGTAACTTTTCTTTACCCCTAATGTTTTGTTGAAATAATTTTCTTTGTATTTTTTTTATACCATTAATCCCTGACACATAACCTCCTAATACTGTTTGTTTTTTTAACTTTAATGCAACTTTAAAAATTGAGTTCAGCTAACGGCCTCCAGACACTCGGCAGTAGTTTGTGAAAAATTTTTTTTTTTTTCGTTCAGTCAGCCATGTTACAGCAGGCTGTAACCTGCCTGTCTGAGTGAATAAATCATCTTTTTTGATCAATTACTGGTGAGTGCAGAGGATTATTGTAGTGTCTGGGACAATTTGGTCCCTCAGTCAGGATCCCTATCTGAAGCCTTGAAGCCTAGATACCGGTCTGTACACTATTTTGGTGGATTGTGGTGCTGCCATCCCCATTGATTTTTAGCTAACATCCTCATCATGCATAATGTTCCCCTAAATCTTTCTTATTACTTGTAGCAGTTCAAAGGGGCTAAAGTCACTTGTTGTCACTTACTTGTGGTAGTACTGCCCACACCCAAGTAGCTGTTAAGTGTTTTGCTCCAATAAACCATTTTTTTTATTTTTTATTTTAGTCTAAACGACAAAGGTCAGTGATGGCGATCCGGTTACAAACTGAGTTTCCAAAGTTCAACCCAAAACCCACATTTTTTTCGCAAAGTGACAACACGGCAATTTTACTAGAATTATATAGTCCAATATAACAAAACAATAGCAAAGACAGGTGCACTCTGCAGTCTCACTAAACCCTCAAACCCTGGGCCATATCAGCCAGTCTTGAGTGGGACTCGCAGACTCCTCCCTCCTCCCATTGCAAGCATGGCTACATGCTGGAGGTAACTGGAGAGCTGTTTGTGAGTCGGCCTCATGCTCCTGTAATTTGCCCACTGGCTCCTGGTATTGCCCATACGGCTCAGGTAGGAGAGTGTTAGGTCCCGGGCTACTTGAGAAACCTTGGCGTGGTGCCCGGGCTTAGACATGTTCTACACCGTAGGACATGTTGACTAATCTCTAAATTTTAAAATCAGTTTGAGGGTTTAGTGAGACTGCAGAGTGCACCTGTCTTTGCTATTGTTTTGTTATATTGTAATATTGATTATGACATCCGCACTTGTTACCTTGTGTGAGATGTCTATTGTGGTACTTGTGGTTCGCCGCGGACATCCTCCACCGTATGCATTTTGCTGGGGATCGCCATTAGCAACGGGCCACAAGTGCAGGATTTGCTCCCCTGTATATATGCACGACTGCATGTGGGTTTGAGCACCTCCTGCTAATGCCACCCTGTCTTCTTAGTTTGTATATATAGTCCAATATAGTTTATCTTCCATGTATTTGATCATTGAGCTATAATAGCCTGCTTACATGCAGTGCTGCCTGTCCTGATCCTAGTGCGCCCTGCGCAGATGAATGTTTTGCAAAGTCGAAGGTATATTGTAAAACCAAAGACTTTTTCAAGGGTGTGGGTGCCCACAGAGAGGGCCCTAAGTGCTGCCTCTGCACCCGTGCCATAGGTTCGCAACCACTGACATATGGTGTCTAATATCATGTCTTGTATACAACATTATACGTGATTCATGAATCTGTTGTTCCCTTTGATTTCCTGATTACAGTTTTTTTTTTTTCCACAGATTCCTTGCCACTGGGAACTCATTTGTATCCCTGCATTTTGAGTTTCTTTTAGGAACCTCGACGATATCTCGGATTATACGTCACACTTGCCATGTCATCTGGCAGCAACTCCGAGAGACGGTGATGCCGCTGCCCAAGGCGGACGATTGGGTTCGGATTGCTGAGGGCTTTCAAATTTCAGCGCAGTTTCCAAACTGCATCGTGGCAATGGATGGTAAACACATCCGTGTGAAGAAGCCGCCACACTCAGGGTCCCGATACTTCAATTATAAACAGTATTTTTCGGTAGTGCTGATGGCTGTTGCTGACAGTAACTACCGGTTTATAATGGTTGATATCGGGGCCTATGGAAGCACTGCGGATGCTCGCATCTTTAGTGCTTCTAGAATAGGTGAGCGGCTTTGTGCCAACCAGCTTGCCCTGCCTGAGTCCAGAAGACTGCCTGGATATGCAGGTCCGCCAGCTCCATTTGTCATCGTGGCGGATGAAGGGTTTGCATTGACTCCCCATGTTATGCGGCCCTTTCCTAAGCGTGGTTTGGATGACCAAAGGTGTATTTTCAAGTACCAGTTGACTCGTGCCCATCGGTATGTTCACTGCGCTTTTGGGATACTCTCTAGCAAGTGGAGGATGTTTTTGTCATCCATACAAATGGATCTTTAAAATGCTACCCTGGTGATTCAAGCTTGTGTTGTTCTACACAACTTCACCAGGATTCACGAGGCTTCCTCTTCTGTTGACCTGGAAGATTTTCCTACGTCTTCATATTTGGGTTTGGAAAGGATCCTGCATAGACGACCTGGGACTGCAGGCATTGCAGTTCGGGAACTTTATGCAGACTACTTTTACAGCCCAGAGGGGTCCTTGCTATGGCAGGGGAACGCTATTTGTGGCAGTTTTTAATTTCTTCTGTGCTCTGTAGTTGTTTATTATTTTCTAGATAGATTAATTACATTTATTGCAGTAGTTGAGTGTAGGGACTCGCAAGAGACTGAGGACCCTTGACGTGGGCTTGCGGGCTGAGGTTTTTTCGCCTTTTTTTTTTTAACGTACATATCCATACTAATGATGTTTGAATGAAACTGTCACCCCCATTCACATCATTAGAAATTTATGTTATTGGCCAAAAAATCTTCTAATACCTCATGTTCACATAATACCCTAAACGTAATCTGTCCCTACCAAATAAATATTATGTATATTGTGACCTCGTGTGCATCTATATGTGTGTATGAAATGTGTTTATGAACTGTAAATGTTGGTTTGTTTAATATAAAAACAGACAAGGAAATAAAAAAATTCTGTTCAATTTGTTTTATGGAACACAAATATTTAACCCAATAAGAATCAAGCATTAACACATCAAAAATCTAATAATTTGCACAAATTAATAGATTAGAGGTCGAATAGTTCTCTGGTAAATGGCCCAGGCTGATATGCAGTTTGTGGCCGCACCTGGCCAGGATCATTGGCTCGAGTTGCCATCCTTGGAGGAATATTGGATGGAGTTGGGGTTTCGAAACGCTGGTAAGTTGGCTGCTGTGGGAAAGATGGCCCTTGAGGCTGCATTTGAGGCTGGTAATAGCCGGGGTCAGGTACATGCGGTGGAATATTGAGGATTTTCCGCCGTAGGTCATTCATTTGGGTATGTATGTCTCCTTGATAATTGGAGGCATACATTTGGATGACCAGGGCGAGTGATGCCACGCATTCGGGATGTCTAGCCACGGGGACTTGTCTCAAGATATTGGCTAGGCCCCTCATCGTCGACTCCTCAATGCCATCACTCCTCCTCTGGGCAAGGAATTCAATAACTCGGGCATCTATAGCCTCCCGAGTTGCTTGCCCAGAGGAAGATTAAGGGACATTGCGGCGTCTCCTGGGCTGCGGATACTGTAAAGGTGATGGACTGCGTGGAGATCTGGAGGCCTCAGCCTGGGATGGCTCGTCCTGCTCCTCAGCTGGCGTTGGCGCAGGGCTAGTGGCCGGGGAAAAAACTGGCGATAATTCGCCACTTAATGCCTCCTCTGAGTCTTCAGGCTGTTCCAGACTGTCCACAGTACTGTATGGGAAAATGACATCAAAACATAAATTACCTCATTTGACTACAACAGTTCCAAAATTGCATTTATTTAACTTAAACAAAACAACTTTGTGTGAACAAGATATACGTGGCGCATGCATACATCGCAAATTTATTACTCTGAAATGTCATTTTTATAAGAAATTTTATAATACAATTTTTCATTTGTTCAAATATATTTTACAAGGTCAATTAGCTGACAATGCAAAATTTCAAACTACTGAAACATATGATTGCCTTTTGAATCTGGGAAGCACAAAACAAGTTATACACATTCATGGACCAAAATCAGTGCTGAAATTCAGATCGTCTCTTCTATATCTGGACAGCTTTGAACTGCCTACCATCCAGATGTAATGTTAATTTAATAAATCATAAATTCCTAAAAAATTTAATTTAGCACGCAGTCCAAGGCCATTTTGGTAGTAGTAGTTACAATTCAGCTGTACGAACACTGTTGGCGCATCAGTATGCTCTATTTTATAAAGTGGTTTAAGTTTGCTTTTTATTCTATATTAATACATTTTTTACAAAAACTATATATTGTGGTTTTGACCAAAAAAAAAAAAAAAATTGTAACTGTCAATTTCAGTTCCGAAGAGGTACCGAAACCTAAAACCACCATAATCAAATTTGCATGTATGTACCAACAATTATGAACTATACACCAAACTTTAAAAAAAGGCTACGCTATTCTGGGCATCCCAAAAAACAGGCTTCTCGTTCAATTTTTTTAATTATTACCGATATACACAGGATAACAACACAAGATCATATTGGGCGAGGAAAAACAAACAACCACCATGACGAACAACTGAATGAGGAGACAATGCGTGCAGGGTGCACGGGCCATCTCCCTTCCCGATTACACTTGTACCACATTAGAAGACACACAATGCACTGAGGGAAGGTGGGCCAAAGCTGAACTCTTGCACCAGGGCCCATGAGCCGTTAGATACACCCCTGGCAGCGCCACACTACTCATTTTATTGTCGACCACTATGGCATAATTAAAAATTTGGTAGTAATAAATAGCATGAGAAACACTTCTATTAACATCAAAAAAACTTTCGGCCTCAAATCCATGACCGGCCGAAGAAACTGCAATTGTTGAGTGTATATGTAGGGGCGTTTTTTGGAACCCCCTTCACCACTGCACATTTGGGAATTCATTTCCCGGCGAAACTGGTCCCGGCAGCTGTTCCAACGTGTTTTTGTTTGCTTGACAAAAAAAAAAGCCAGTTTAAACAATGAAAATATATCTCGAGAAATAGTAAAGGGCAACATAAAAAAAAAAAATGGCAACTGTGAAAAATTGAAGAAAAGGCCGAATTTAGCAGCACATGGTACTGTACTGCAGGTGTAGGGATACTAATGAACAATAAGTTCAGGAAGGAGGAGATGAGTTGTGCAAGCCATTTGTCCTTCATGAATTTAGAATATGACATTGAGACAACTAAATAAGATGCTCAATTATAAAAGGGACACAAAATAACAAGTGCACATACAGGTTTGTGACAGGAGTACTGTTTGCTGGAGCAAAGGTAGGCTCCGCCATTTTGCAGAAAAGATATGGGGTATAGTATTTAGTGCACGACAGATCCATAAACCATGTGTAGGTTTGAAGCCAAATGAAGCTGGACCCCAAAATAAAAATTCTTCTGACCGCATGGAAATTATAGCTACATAATTTTATAGGGACAGACTAGGCAAGGACAGTACAACGACATTGCTGGCACTTACCTAAAGCTGCACGGCCACGGCCATCTGCTTTGGCCCATTCTTCACGCCTCAGCTGACGGGCCACCTGCTCCCACGCAGCATCTTTACGGACACGGTCCTGGTAGTTTTGGGAATGGGTGTCCCACAGTTGTGGCCTCTCCTGCACCAGACATATTAACTTGTCTACTTTCCACCTTGGTATTTTTGGGGCCTCCAAAGTGAATATAGGCAAAAAGAGAAATCACAGTAGCCAGACAGCAATGTCTCCCCAGTCTGCAATTTCACCTCAGGTGCCTAGCAATTTGCATATCCTGTGATATTAAACTTCCTGTATCAGTTTTTTATCTTATTTTATTGGCACAAGTTCTGGTAGACAATTTTGCCATGGCAAACAAGAAAAATAAAACGGACGCGGATGACAATCGGATGTGCTTCCGTGTTTTTCAACGGACCTATTGACTTGAATGGGTCCGCGAACCGTTGTCCGTCAAAAAAATCGGACAGGTCATATTTTTTTGGACGGACAAGAAACACGGTTCACGGACGCGGATGTCAAACGGTGCATTTTCCGAGTTTTCAACGGACCCATTGAAAGTCATGGGGTCCACAGAAAATCACGGAAAACGGAACAACGGCCACGGATGCACACAACAGTCGTGTGCATGAGGCCTAAATGACAACTTTTTCTATTTTTTTATACAAAGTTGTCAATTTACAGAGATATTTCTCTCACCCAGCATGGGTATATGTAAAAATACACCCCAAAACACATTGTCCTACTTCTTCTCAGTACGGCGATACCACATGTGTGACACTTTTTTACAGCCTAGGTACGTAAAGGGGCCGAAAGTCCAACGAGTACCTTTTAGGAGGGCATTTGGATTCCAGACTTCTTCTCACGCTTTAGGGCCCCTAAAATGCCAGGGCAGTATAAATACCCCACATGTGTCCCCATTTTGGAAAGAAGACACCCCAAGGTATTCCGGAGAGGCATGGCGAGTTCATATCAGATTTATTTTTTGGCACAAGTTAGCGGAAATAGATTTTATTTTATTTTTTTCTCACAAAGTCTCCCTTTCCGCTAACTTGTGACAAAAAGTTCAATCTTTCATGGACTCAATATGCCCCTCAGCGAACATGTATGGCCAGCATTAGGAGT
This sequence comes from Bufo gargarizans, assembly GCF_014858855.1. NCBI lineage: Eukaryota > Metazoa > Chordata > Amphibia > Anura > Bufonidae > Bufo > Bufo gargarizans. The sequence continues at coordinate 675,620,062 of NC_058081.1, forward strand.
TTCTGCTATTCTCCTTAGGCCTCATGCACACGACCGTTGTTTGGGTCCGCATATGAGCTGCCGTTTTGGCGGCTCGGATGCGGACCCATTCATTTAAATGGGGCCGCAAAAGATGCGGACAGCACTCCGTGTGCTGTGCGCATCCGTGGCTCCGTTCCGCGGCCCCGCTAAAAAAATATAACATATCCTATTCTTGTCCGCGCTTTGCAGACAAGAATAGGCATTTATATTGCCGGCGCCCATTACGTTCTGCAAATTGCAGAAGACAACACGGACGCCTTCCGTTTTTTGCAGATCCACGGTTTGCAGACCGCAAAAAACTGCATGGTCGTGTGCATGAGGCCTTATATTGAGCATACGGGTAATGAGATTTTTTTTTTTTCCGTTCAGCCTCTGGGCTGAAATAAAAAATTAACGGCACAGATTTCTTCATTCGCATCAATCAATGTGGATGAAAAAACCTCTGCAAAAATAAAAGCTGCGATCGCTAATAAAGATCCAAAAAGCTCAAAAGTTATCTTTATAGCGCTGCAGTGATTTTACGGTGTTTTTGCAGTGATCAGAAAAAAAATATTCTGTCACTGCGGTGGGGCGGACTGAAATAAAATAGGGTGGAATAAAGAAAAAATTAGATATAAGTGTAGGATAGAAGTAGGAATGTGAAATAATATTCTAGTGGAAAGGTAGGGGAAAGAAAACAGTTCAGTTTCAGTGCTCTTATACCAAGAGGGTGGTCCGGTTAGACCGAGGAGGGGATATAGATATCAATAGCAAGAAGGAGAAAAATAGGACAAAAATGGAAATAAAGAGAGGGAGATATTGCAGTGGGTGGAGAAAGTCCAGATAATACGAGACCTCATGACCATCTGTATATTGGTGGATTATTATTCTCCCATAGGAAGTCTTCTCGGGGTGGTTTTCTGGTTTCCTCTTCTGTTTCTTTGCTGTTTGGGTGTATGTTGTTTGTCCTAAGCTTCAATAGGAGGGAGAGCAGGTAGTCCGCATAAATCTTGAACTGGGTCCCAGTCCTGGATATCCAGTGGAGCGATGTTCAGATGTTTGTAGACTGAGTCCAGATCCAGATAAGAAGAAATAGACATCCTGCGGCCATCATAAACAAATGTGAGGCCAAAGGGAAAAGTCCATCTGTACATGGTGTTGTTCCTCCTGAGCCAATCTGTTAATGGCTTAAGGGTTCTTCTTTTCCTCAATGTGGATTGAGCTAAGTCCTGAAAGACAAGGATCTCATGGCCATCCCACTGCACCACTTGCATATCTCTGGCTTTAATTAGCTTAGAAATTTGCAGATGACATCTCTGGGTGGTGCTGAAGGGGCAGGCTTGGGCTTCAAGGCTCTGTGAGCTCTTTCTAGCAAAATCTCATGTACTGAATCAGGGCCCAGCAGGGAAGAGCATATTTGTACTATAGTGTTGGGGATGTCTCCCTGGGCAACTGTTTCAGGTATCCCTCTAAAGCGAAGGTTGTTGCGGCGGCCTCTGTTCTCCTGATCTTCTAAGGAGCTGTAGATTGAGTTCAGATTCAATTGTACTGCTTGCAACTTTTGTGCCACTGCCGTTTGATGGTCTAACAGGGCTATTTGTGTCTCTTCCAGCACCTCCACTCTACGGCCTATAAGGCGAACGTCCTGTTTTATCGCGCCGATATCAGTGCTTATTGGTTCCAGCGCAGACGCCAGCGAAGCAGTCAGAGTGTCTCTGAGGTAAGAACGGGAGATCGGGAGGGTGTCAGAATCATCCTCACCTCCTTGTGCGCCGAGAGACGAGTCTCCTTGTTTTCTGCTGGCCGCATGTGGAGACGCCGGCGCCATCTTAGCTTCTCTGTTGGCGTAGGTAGCTGCAGACTTTTTTTATAAACTTGTCCATATTGCCGCTTGATATAGCAGGTTTCGCTTGAGCGGCAGATTCCCCTGCTTTAGAGCCTCCGATCTTCACCATAGTTAGGCCGAATCACGCTGAAATCCAGGCTGTAAGGGCACTTTTACAACGGAGCTCTGTTTTCACACGGCTATTCAGCACGGCTGCAGGCTCCGCCCCCGCATGGCTGGATCTTAACAAGGTTCCAAGTAGAGCTTCAACATGCAACAAGAAGAAATGGGAGTGAGACAAAACATTTTTTGAGCATTCAATTTAATGAAAACAAAATAAAATGAAACAGGCTGTTTTTCAGCTGATCAAAAGTTTAGGACCACATGCCTTTAAAAGGCCAAATCTGTGCAAAGATGTGGATTCATTTTTCACCTTCTGTCATGTAGTCACACGTTGTGATGGCAAAGGCAAAAAAACTCTCCCTTTTTGAACGTGGTCGGGTTGTTGAACTGCAAAAGCAGGGTCTCTCACAGCGCGTCATCGCTTCTGAGGTGGGACGCAGTAAGGCAGTCATTTGGAATTTCTTAAATTCTTAAATGATCCTGAGGGTTATGGAACAAAAAAGTGGAAGACCCCAAAAAAATTCATCACTGAGCCGGAGGATCCAATTGGCTGTCCGTCAAGACACTGGATGATCCTCAACCCAAATTAAGGCCCTTACTGGTTCTGACTGCAGCCCCATAACCATCAGATGGCATCTGAGACTGAAGGGCTTCAAAAACAAAAAAAAGTCTTCAAAGACCTCATCTCCTTGAACGCCGCAGAACTGCTCATTTGGACTTTGCAAGAGAGCACCAAACATGGGACATTCAAAGGTGGAAGAAAGTTTTATTCTCTGATGAGAAAAAATTTAACCTTGATGGTCCTGATGGTTTCCAACGTTACTGGCATGTCAAGCAGATCCAACCTAAGATGTTTTCTACGCGTCACAGTGGAGGGGAAATGAGGACATTTTGGGGCCTCGTGCTGCATATGGGCCTGGTCAAGAAACCCAGTGTCAGGCTTTACTGGAGTGGGGATGTCCTATACCAGACCCCACTTTACAGTATTGCCATGACACGCTCCCGGTTTGAGGCCATCTGGAAATGTCTGCATTATTCCGATAATGCAGCATGTCCCCCCGAGGTGATCCTGCCCATGACCATCTGCATAAGATACGGCCGGTCATCGATCACTTTGGGGCCAAATTCATGGAGGCCTATGTACCTGGAAGGGAGGTCGCGGTTGATGAGTCTCTAAATGCGTTCAAGGGGAGACTCATTTTCCGCCAGTATGTGCCCTCCAAGCGGGCGAAGTATGGCATGAAGCTATACAAAATTTGTGAGGGTACACTTACAAATTTCGTATATACGAGGGGCGAGATTCCCGGATTCAATCCCCAGAATGTCCCCCCACCCTGGGTGTTACCGGGAAACTTGTGTGGGACCTTATGTACCCACTGCTGGATAAGAGTTATCACCTGTACGTGGATAACTTTTATACCAGTATCCTCTTGTTCCAGTCCCTTGCCGCCAGATCCATGTTCGCTTGTGGGACCGTGCGGAAAAATCAAGGTGGCCTCCCTGCCCTCCCCCTCCAGGTACCTATCCCCAGGGGTGAGACCCGTGCCCTTACCACTGTAAACCTGTTGCTGGTCAGGTATAAGGACAAGGGGGATGTCCTTATGCTGTCCACAATTCATGGTAACGGCATCACCCCTGTCCCTGTGCGAGGTACCACGGCAACGGTCCTCAAGCACGATTGTATCGTCGCCTACAATTGGTATATGGGAGGAGTTGATCTCTCTGATCAAGTCCTCAAGCCATATAACGCCATGCGCAAAACCCGGGCATGGTACAAAAAAGTTGTGGTCTACTTGGTACAGGTTGCCATGTACAACTCTTTTGTACTATCCCGAAGCGCTGGCAGCACAGGAACATTCCTCCAGTTCTATGATGCAGTCCTCAAGGCCCTGATCTTTTCGGACGGGGAAAGAGCAGGCCGGAGTACCTCGGGAACTGTAGGCGCCCGGATCGTCCCTGGCCAACACTTTCCAGGTGTGGTCCCCCATACTGGAAAGAAGGGATGAACCCAAAAAAGGTGCAGAGTGTGTCACAGGAGGGGGATACGGAAGGACACCACTACTCAATGTGACACGTGCCCCGATCATCCGGGCCTCTGAATTATTGGTTGCTTCAGGGAGTATCACACTTCCATGGAGTACTAAATTTATATCCCAATTTAGCACTGACATCGGATAAAAAAACTGGTTCTCAGACATGACACCCAAAAAAACTAAAATCATTTATTTAAAGTAGACATATTAGGTATTGCCGCGTCGGTAATAATCTCCTCTATAAAAATACCCCATGACCTAACCCCCTAGATTAACACGATCAAGGAAAAAAAAATTAAAAAAGTGCAAAAAAAAGTTTTTTTGGGGTCACCTTACATAACAAAATAGTGCCAATAAAACCGTCCGCTTGTCCCGCAAAAAATGAGCCCCCAGATAAGATAACCGGATAAAAAATAAATAAAAAAACACTTAGACTTTAGAGATACAAAAAATGTATAATATAGTCAAAAACCAAAATAATTGTAAAAAGAAAGTAGACTTATTAGGTATCGCCGCGTCCGTAAGAATCTCCTTTATAAAAATATCCCATGATCTAACCCCCCAGATTAACATGGTTAAAAAAAATAAAAAAAAGTTGCCAAAAACGCAATTTTGTGCACTTTTCCATTTCAATCCGTTTTTTCCGGTAACAAAACAAGGGTTAACAACCAAACAAAAGTTATATTTTTACCCTGATACTGCAGTTTACATAAATGCCACATTTGTGGTCGTAAACTGCTGTATCAGTAAAAGGGAGGCCGCAAAAGGAAAGGACCGACATGGTTTCTGGAAGGTCGATTTTGATGGCCTTTTTTATTGACACCATGTCCCTTTTGAAGCCCCCCTGATGCCCCCCTAGAGTAAAAACTCCCTAAAAGTGACCCCATCTAAGAAACTACACTCCTCAAGGTATTCAAAACTGATTATGCAAACTTTATTAACCCTTTAGGTGTTCCTCAACAGTTAATGGCAAATGGAGATGAAATTTCAGAATTTCAATTTTTGGTAACCTTGCCTCACAAAAATGTAATATAGAGCAACCAAAAATCATATGAACCCTAAAAATAGTCCCCCTAAAAAATGCCACCTTACCCATAGTTTCCAAAATGGGGTCACTTTTAGGGAGTTTCTACTCCAGGGGTGCATCGGAGGGTTGAAATAGGACACGGTGTAAATAAACCGGTCCATAAAAATCAGCCCTCCAAAAACCAAACGGCGCACCTTTCACTCTACGCCCCGCTGTGTGGCCGTACAGTAGTTTACAGCCACATATTGGGTGTTTCTGTAAACGGCAGAGTCAGGAAAATAAAGATACAGTCTTGCTTGGCTGTTATCCCTTGCTTTGTTAGTGGAAAAAATGGGTTAAAATTGAAAATAAGGCAAAAAAATGAAATTTTCAAATTTCATCCCCATTTGCCAATAACTCTTGTGCAACACCTAAAGGGTTAACAACGTATGTAAAATCAGTTTTGAATACCTTGAGGGGTGTACTTTCTTACATGGGGTCACTTATAGGGAGTTTCTGCTCTAGGGGTGCATCAGGGGGCTTCAAATGGGACATGGTGTAAATAAACCAGTCCATAAAAATCAGCCTTCCAAAAACCAAACGCTGCACCTTTCACTCTACGCCCCGCTGTGTGGCCGTACAGTAGTTTGCGGCCACATATTGGGTGTTTCTGTAAACGGCAGAGTCAGGGCAATAAAGATACAGTCTTGTTTGGCTGTTATCCTTTGCTTTGTTAGTGGAAAAAATGGGTTAAAATGGAAAATTAGGAAAAAAAATGAAATTCTCAAATTTCATCCCCGTTTGCCAATAACTCTTGTGCAACACCTGAAGGGTTAACAACGTATGTAAAATCAGTTTTGAATACCTTGAGGGGTGTAGTTTCTTAGATGGGGTCATTTTTGGGTGGTTTCTATTATGTAAGCCTCGCAAAGTGACTTCAGACATGAACTGGTCCCTAAAAATTCGGTTTTTGTAAATTTCAGAAAAATGTCAAGATTTGCTTCTAAACTTCTAAGCCTTGTAAAATATCATTCCCAAAATAATTCACACATGAAGTAGACATATGGGGAATGTAAAGTCATCACAATTTTTGGGGGTATTACTATGTATTACAGAAGTAGAGAAACTGAAACTTTGAAATTTGCAAATTTTTCCAATTTTTTGGTAAATTAGGTATTAATTTTTTTTACTTCATTTTACCAGTGTCATGAAGTACAATGTGTGATGAAAAAAAAACTATCTCAGAACGGCCTGGATAAGTCAAAGCGTTTTAAAGTTATTAGCACTTAAAGTGACAGTGGTCAGATTTGCAAAAAATGGCCTGGTCCTTAAGGTGAAATAAGGCTGTGTCCCTATGGGGTTAAAGTGCATGAAATTCATCAACAATAAATAATGGAAAGCTATAATACTTATCATTTAGCATAGCATGGTGGGGGTATGCATGGTGGTCAGGAAAAAAGGGCTTTTTTCCTGACCACCACGCATACCCCCACCATATCAGCTGGTGGTGATTTTTGTTAGATACATAGACTTGAAATTGTCACTGTGTAGCAAGGTACGGTCCATCATTGAAACCTGGTGTATAAATCATGTCTGCCCTAGCCCACTGGGTCAATATTTTCCAAAGCAGCAGCACACCATCACAGCAACAAGGCAAGGGCCTATTGAAACCTTCAAATCTGAGTCGGTCTGATTCCCACACCAGCCACATATCTACCTCTTTTACATCATCCTCCATAGTCATCCTCCTTTCCATAACAGAAATAGGGCAGAGCATGGCTTCCACCCCGCCTCCCTCCTTATATATGTGAAGCACAAGAGTTGCCAAGAGAACTGATTAGCCTGGACGAGAGAAGCCACATAGTGGACCAGTTGCTAATGTGCATTACATTTTCTGCAGAATGTCTTCCAGTTAACTACAACTTAGCAAGGTGGACAGTAACAATGGCAGGAACATTGTGGCTGCACTGCATTTTGGAAAATAACGCATGCTCATGCATGGTGCACATGATCAATTTAGCAATGCAACACTTTTTTTTTAACATGTATTGTGGCTTGTAGAAGATGTTGGCTATGTCCAAGAGAGTATGTGCAAATTTCAGACATTTTTATGTGGCTATGAGTACCCTCATGTACTTCAGTATCAGACCTTATTCACACAGTCAGTGTTTGGTCAGTGATTTCCATCACTGATTGTGAGCCAAATCCAGGAGTAGACCCTCCACAGAGATAGGGTATAATGGAAAGATTTGCATTTGTTCTGTGTTTCTGACCCTCCCCTAGTTTTGGTTCACTCTAATATTATTTACTATTACTATCATTATGAAAAAGAGCTTAAAATTAAAAGAGAAACATTTGAAAACAAAAATTAAAAGATAAGAAGATAGAAAAAAAAATGAGTTCTGGGAGACCTCAGCATGCCATGTACCAATTTTCAGGCCATTCGGAGCACTTTGATTCCGGTAAAACAGTTTTTGAGCCACATCAACATTTTTGACCGATACGTTCAAATCAGACCCAAAACGAATAAAAATAAATTTGCTCTTCTCTAGATTATTCAAATTCAACCTGATCTTTAGAACTATCCACTTTGTTTGTAAAAGAAGACTGCGTGCTTGATTTTATATACCTGTGGCAATGAGACTGAATAAATTACCTGAATTTACTGCCTGAGAAGTGTGTCCCAATGGTTTTGTCCATATAGTCACAAGCAGCACAGTGGGCACCATCAGTAGAGTAGCTATAGGGGGTGCAGAGGTAGCAGGCCCAGTAGCCTGAGGGAGCACAAAGACCCTTGTGGTGCATAAGAAGACACTGGTACTATAAAAAGTGCATGCTGGTCAAGTTACACCTGGAAGCAAGGGGGTATGTCTAGAATTTAGCATGGCGGTGGAGCTGCCCTTTAAATTTTTCCTCGGCCAGAACGAAGGGTATGTACTTCCCTGCCCCTGGCCACAAAGCACTGAGGGAAAGAGGGTCCGAAGCTGAACTCTTTCACTAGGGCCCATGAACCTTTAGCTACACCCCTGGGCAGTATGGTGGCTCAGTGGTTCGCACTGGTGCTTTGCAGTGCTGGGGTACTAGGTTTAAAGAAAATGTGTTATGTTGAAAATGGTGTCTGAGATGAAAGCGGCATGTTATAGGAGGAGCTGAGCAGATTAATGTGCGAAACAAACCTCGCCACGGTGTTTTGGAGGGGGCTGTTTAAAAGCCTCTTGCTTCAGGATTATGGCCCATACTAACTTTTTAAACCCCTGAACCTATTCAAGTGAATTTTGGATAGGTTTGTCCCCAAGTTATACTGTTTAAATTGATGTAAGTTATATGTATGGACAATGTAAACTCACAAAGTTGTAACAATTTATAATAAGTGTAACTTGTCAGCTTGGGAGATAGTTGGGTGGATAGACAGAGGGGAGGAATATGCTGGGTGTGTCTCTATTGTCCCATTGTGTGTTTAAATGGTGATGTATGTCCTGTTGTCTCCACATGTGTATTGGCGATTTCCCTTCGTCCTGAGAGATAATTTGATTACTTCTCGGTTGTCTCCGGGACAGAGAGGAGGAAACCATGATGTATTGTGGGGATGTGTTGTATCTGTCCTGTATTTGCAACAACTACTAAAAACCAGGCTGGGTGTGCCAGCACGTCAGACCACTGCTTGACCCTCAACACGGAGCCTTGTCTCATTATTGGGGGGATTCCCTGTATGCTGTTAGAGACTGATTGCCAGGAGTGTAAGCTGATTGTATGCTTTTCCTGTTCGTCTGCTAGCAGCTATTCGCGAGGTTCCAGTTTGTAGTGCTATTTTGTATTCAGTTCAGGAGTTTGGTGTTCTGCAGTAGCTGTGCCTGTCTCTCAGAAAGGGGCATATCGCCTAAACGGATTTTAACCCCTTGTCTGCTGAAACGGTCCGTTACAATTGGTGGCAAGCGGCGGGATCGTTCCTACAGCCAGAAGGACAGCTACAGGAGACACCATTTCTGTGGATTCTACAATTTAAGGGCAACGCATGTCCCAGTACAGCGACCCAGACAGCTGCAGGATGGAACCAGCAGTGTTATACGAGGAGGAGGACCTGGATGGCCGGGATGCTTTAAGGAAAGGCATCTGGTACCAGGCCCTGGATAATGTACAATACCAGCGGGGTGAGAGTCTCCCCAGTGAAGAGCAGCGATAGCAGAAGCAAGTGGCCCTGCAGATGCCCTTCCTGGGAGAGCAGCCCCTGGAGGAATGGGTGAAGGAACTAGAGGTAGGCTGGAGGATGCCTACCAGGCGCTCTGGTGGTATATGGCACAGTATATACCCTGGACAGCTGAGCATGACAAGCCAGAGGTAGAGGAGTTTGATGGTCCTGGCTTGTTATGGGAGTCCTTTGCAGAGCCTGACTTCGGGAGCCCTGCACAGTCCAGACTTCAGGACATTTTCTATGAGTGGGAGGCTAGGCATGAGTGGGATGACCCCCATGAGGTAGAGCAAGACCTGGCTCACCTAGCAACCCTGGAGTGGGAACTGGAGCAGGACTACCGAGATCTCTTCCACTCTATTGGGAAGGCTCAGCAGGACAGTAAGGTGACAGACCCAGATCCAGACCCATTCAGCTGGGCAGATATTGTGGAGTGTTACTGGGAAGAACCCCAGGTGGCCGGTGGAGATGGGACCGAGGTCTCTCCACCGGTCCTGCAGGGAATTGGGAGCCCAGTCTCAATTCCCCAGCGGCAGTGTGAAATGCAGGGAGAGGAGAGCAGCGTCCTCCCTCCCCAGCGGCAGACTGAGTTACAGGGGGCAGAGGTAGTTGTTCCTGCCCCCCAGCAGCAGCATAATTTTTGGGGAATTGGGAGCCCAGTCTCCATTCCCCAGCGGCCGAGTGATGTGCCGGGAATTGGGAGCCCAGTCTCCATTCCCCAGCGGCAGAGTGTCCAGCAGGGAATAGAGAGCCCAGTCTCCTTTCCCCAGCAGCAGGACACTGTATTGGGAGCAGAGACAGTCGGTCTCCCTCCACAGAGTATGGAAGTGTGTATGGGAGAGGAGCTTGTTACCCCCTCTCCCTATTGGCCGTGTGAATTGCAGGGAAATGGGAGCCCAGTCTCCATTCCCCAGCGGCTGGGTGATTTACAGGGAATTGGGAGCCCAGTCTCTATTCCCCAGCGGCCGTGTGATTTATTGGGAATTGGGAGCCCAGTCTCCATTCCCCAGCGGCAGAGTGTCCCATAGGGAATAGAGAGCCCAGTCTCCTTTCCCCAGCAGCAGGACACTGTATTGGGAGCAGAGGCGGTCGGTCACACTCCCCAGAGGCTGGAAGTATGTATGGGAGAGGAACTCGTTACCCCCTCTCCCCAACGGCAGCTTAACGCACCAGGGGGGAGACAGTAAGCCCCACAACAGTGCAGATGGGACCGTGGTCTCTGCACTTACAGCACAGGGGGTAGGGACAGTCAGTCCTGTCCCCCAGCAACAGGGTTGTTTAGCCAAAGGGGAGACAGTCGGTTTCCCCCTCCAACAACCAGACTCCAACCAGGCTTCTTCCATGGTAGCGCTGGTACCAGGGCAGAGTACCGCTGATCCCTGCCCACAAAGCAACCTTCACTCCAAGCCAGGGAGCAACTCAGAGACCGGGAGTACCAGCTACCAATATAACCTTGGTGGATTCACTGGACAGAGACAGGCTACTAAATTCAACAGGTGCAGTATTTGGTTGTGAGGTCAGGTATCTGGTTAGTCTTCCCTGGGGGGGGGGGGGGGGGGGAGATGTGTGGCGAAACCAACCTCGCCACTGTGTTTTGGAGGGGGCTGTTTAAAAGCCTCTTGCCTCAGGATTATGGCCCATACTAACTTTTAAACACCTGAACCTATTCAAGTGAATTTTGGATAGGTTTGTCCCCAAGTTATACTGTTTAAATTGATGTAAGTTATATGTATGAACAATGTAAACTCACAAAGTTGTAACAATTTATAATATGTGTAACTTCTCAGCTTGGGAGATAGTTGGGTGGATAGACAGAGGGGGGGAATATGCTGGGTGTGTCTCTATTGTCCCATTGTGTGTTCAAATGGTGATGTCTGTCCTGTTGTCTCCCCATGTATATTGGCGATTTCCCTTTGTCCTGAGAGATAATTGGATTACTTCTCGGTTGTCTCCGGGACAGAGAGGAGGAAACCATGATGCATTGTGGGGATGTGTTGTATCTGTCCTGTATTTTCAACAACTGTAATAAAAACCAGGCTGGGTGTGCCAGTACGTCAGACCACTGCTTGACCCTCAACACGGAGCCTTATCTCGTTATTGGGGGGATTCTCTGTATGCTGTTAGAGACTGATTGCCAGGAGTGTAAGCTGATTGTATGCTTTTCCTGTTCGTCTGCTAGCTATTCGCGAAGTTCCAGTTTGGAGTGCTATTTTGTATCCAGTTCGGGAGTTTGGTGTTCTGCAGTAGCTATGCCTGTCTCTCAGAAAGGGGCATATCGCCTAAACGGATTTTAACCCCTTGTCTGCTGAAACGGTCCGTTACAATTAATATTTAATTTTATGGGAAAAGATTCAATAAAACTTGAGCTTTGGATGAAACTTCAATAAAACTTGAGCTTTGGAGTCAAGTAGGTGGGTGAATTTAGTGATTGACAGCCTTCTCTCTATGACTGTGTGATAGCTAACAATCACTGATAGGACCACCTTCTTGCCTTCAAAGCCCAAAAGAAGCTGGAATTTAAATCAATGAAAAACAAGGTTACTGAATCTTTTCTCATGAATAACCACTGACCTAAACCTAGAAAAGTTGGCTACATGCCTGAGCACAAGGTTAAAGAATTTATGTAGACCAATTATTAATAAAAATGCACAAACTCTTTATTAATCAATTACTATGAAAACACAATAAAAAGTGCCACACAAAAAGATGGAACAGCAGGTGGACACCTGGTGGACAATAGATGTAACACTTCCCACCTCAAGGTAAAAAGTCATAAAAGCAGGACTTTTTTTCTCAAAGAAAAGGTGGTGGAACTCACCCCCTCTCCCCTGGCCACGCCCCTACCCACCCCTAGGACCGCCCCCTAAAGCCGGCCCATTTAGAGAACAGGGATGCAAGTAAAATTTTGGGGGGGCTATAAAAGTCCAGCCCAGCAAAGAAACCCCCCAGATGGGGATGGCACTGTTAATGGGGGATCTGGGGATGGCACTGTTAATGAGGGATCTGGGGATGGCATCCACAGATCCCCCATCCTATTATAGTGCCATCCACAGACCCCCCCACCCCATAACAGTGCCATCCACAGACCCCCACCCCATAACAGTGCCATCTACAGACCCCCCACCCCATAACAGTGCCATCCACAGACCCCCCACCCCATAACAGTGCCATCCACAGACCCCCCACCCCATAACAGTGCCATCCACAGACCCCCCCACCCCATAACAGTGCCATCCACAGACCCCCCCTTAACAGTGCCATCCACAGACCCCCTCCCATTGCCGCTCCAGTACAGACTAGTTATAAAATGTGTACAATTAATAAGGATTCTATTCTGACGTCACGTGCCTGCGCCGCCTACTTTATGAATGAAGCAGGCGGCGCAGGCACGTGACGTCAGTCAGTGACGCTGCCGCTCGTCTGCCCGGCCGCCCTGCATTAAGATAACAGCCCTGTGAGTAGGATGGCTATATTGAATGTTCTACTACAGAGGGGGCCTCATGAATAGAATCCTTATTAATTGTACACATTTTATAACTAGTCTGGAGCTGGGGGCCGGAGCACAGTGAACGCACCGGCCCCCAGCTCCTCCTCCCAGTCCCTCCCCGCTGATACATCGCAGCCTGCGATGCTGGAGCATAGCAGGCTGCGATGTCAAAAGGTGGCGGAACCCCGTTCCGGTGCGTTCCGCCAGAAAAAAAGCCCTGCATATAAGTAACATAAATTAGATAATGCACCACACCCCCATACAGCCTTATAAATAAATGAAAAAGCGAAACACCCCTAAAAATAATTAAACTAAATAGCACATTGCAAAATACCAGAAGCAAAGGGGATGCTGGCTACCAGTAGTGTCCCACTCCAGACACTGTTTGCTGTTCATTAGTGATGAGCGGCAAGGGCAATATTCGAATTTGCAATATTTCACGAATATTTTGTAGAATATTCATCATATATTCGTGGATTTGCGAATTTGAGATTATATTATTGATTGAGAAAATTGGCAATGCATTATTCACATAATGCGCGCTAAATATTGGCGTGGGATAGGCAACTTTTCTATTGGTTACTAGGGATGTTGCTAAGCTGTGACAAAACCTTCTCATTGGCCCACAAGCTAGAAGAAGGGAGAGATGATGACCTGAAATGTACTGTGTTAAAAAAAATAATAATAATAATATTTGTGGTCTGGGTTAACGATGGCGAGAAGGAACTTACCCCATCTACGGCCCCCTCAACTCTAAAGCGGCTAGAATTATGCCGTAACCGCGGCGATGTAGGGACGCCTGAATAGAGGGCATACCCATAAGAGTGCTAATATGAAAGGGAGGGTGGGAGGGGGAAACAAGACGAGACGTTCATTGAGGGAGGGGCGTATGCCGGATATAAAGGGAGCTACACCCCTCCCACAAATGCAGGCCAATAAATCGGCCTTTACACTTGTGGTCGGGGTTAACGATGGCGAGAAGGAACTTACCCCATCTACGGCCCCCTCAACTCTAAAGCGGCTAGAATTATGCCGTAACAGCGGCGATGTAGGGACGCCTGAATAGAGGGCAAAAACAGCAAACTTAAAGGCAGGATTTCCTTTATCACAACACAAAATTACAGAACCAGATTCTGAAAAGCAAGCGACATTTCGACCTTAGGATGAGGAATATACCTGCTAAAACACGATGACCGCCAGCGACCTAACTTTGGATGACGTGCGTCGGCACCTGATTTTATGAAGCTGCGGATGCAGCCCCGATGCGGAATGAATGACCCGACACCGAAGCTGGATCCACACCTAAGCTGGCCAACAGAGGGCGTATATGGGACACAAATTGGTGGGTTGTGAGAGGCGAATGGCCGAAAGGCAATAATGGACTACTCGGCCCAAGGCCATCTAATGCTGCCAGTAACTGATTGAGTACACGGATTTAGCAAGCAACATGTGCGCAGTAGCTAGGTGTTCAGTTAGACAAGGACTAGTGACTCGTGCGGAGGAATCATGGCACCTGTGATGTCCGCTTCTGGCATGATCTGAAAGAAAAGGGAGGTATTAGCTCGTGACAAGGCATCCGCTGCCATGTTTTGTGTACCAGGCAAGTGTGCACAACTGAAATGGAAATGATGCATTAATGAAAGTTGTACTAGACGCCTTAGGAGACTCATAATATGTAAGGACTTAGACAAACCGCTGGTTAAAATATCGATAACAGCTACGTTATCTGTTAAAAACAAAACTGAGCAATTAGACCAATTGCTACCCCAAACACGGGCGGCCGCGACAATGGGATACAACTCAAATAGTGCTGAGGTCTGCAAGAAACCCGGGATTCGTCTGACTCCAACTGGCCACTCGCCTGCCAACCAATGGGTGCCAAAAATGGCTGCAATCCCTGAACTTGCAGCTGCGTCAGAAAAAATTACAGGAGAACTACTACATATTGCGGGAATGAAAAGGGAAATTCCATTCCACTGGTGGAGAAAGTGATCCCACATGTGAAGATCCGCTAGAGCCAGACTGTCTAAGTGCACCGGGCTGTCCTGACAAGGTGCTGAGGGGAGGACTGTCAACAGACGAGAAATGAATGACCGGCCTTGTGGGATTATACGCATGGCGAAGGTCAGCATGCCAAACAGTGATTAGAACTCGGCCTTAGTGGTCACAGTAGTAACCGTGAACCTGTGTATCACTTCCCTGATCCTGTTCAGTTTAGCTGTGTAGCAGTACTATAATATAGTACCAAACTGAGCATAAATCCTGATTAACCTACACAAACAGCCTCAGCCTCTTTTTTTTAAATATGACACAATGTGCTGCAACTTACAGAGAAGCCTGCTGAGAAACTACAAAAGGGGTGCTTAACATAATTGCCTAAACCACATATGTACCCCCCCCTTATATTCTAAATATTTTATTTTAACCCCTTAGTGACCATTAATATGCCTTTCACTGACTTAAACAAAGGAGGATTTAGCTAAAACAGCTTGCTTTAATCAATCAGTACATGTACTTAAAATGGTGCATTAAAAACTATAACTTGTCCTGCAAAAAATAAGACCTCATACAAGTACATTGATGAAAAAACACTTGGTCACTAAGAGGTTAATCTTTACCAGCAAGCAGGGTTCTGACCTGTGCACTGAGCTGGAGCAGGCAGACCTGACTAATAGACCATCGAGCCTGCTCCAGCTCAGGCTCTCTACCTTCCTATCTAACTGCACGGTGGCCCGTGCAAGACTTTACGGCTGCGTCGAAGTTGGGAACACGCTGTCCCCTGTAACCCTACGATGAATGGCCGCGTGGGGAGCCGCACGTAGCTCCCCTGCCGATCGTTCCGGTGCGGTGGTGCTCCCCCCTCACCTTAGGGAGCCGAAACACCGCCGGCCGGACTACGTGGACATGGCTGCTGGATGAGGCAGCATACTCACCTTTGACCGCAGACTCGTGAGCCAGGAACGCTGCCGTCACCTGCCTGCACATGTGGTAGGTAGAAACAAGACGAGACGTTCATTGAGGGAGGGGCGTATGCCGGATATAAAGGCAGCTACACCCCTCCCACAAATGCAGGCCAATAAATCGGCCTTTACACTTGTCATTACGAATATATAGCACTATATTCTAAATATTCGCAAATTCACAAGTGCCGATTTTCGCCCAAAAAAATTGTTTTTCGAATATTCGGACTCAACACTACTGTTCATTCACAAGAGCAAGCATGACCACCGCTGCTGAGTGGTCATAACCCTTGGAAATTAGCAATGTTTGATGTGAGGGAAAAATAAATCAAGTCAGCAAAGGAGAGAATATGGACAATCACAATACATTAGTAAGCAGGGAAGGATTGGGAACCCAAAATGTCCCTGGAAATAAATACCTAAAAGTGGCACCATATTGTAGGAGGGTCTAAATTAACAGGTGGGAGGGCATCGAAAGTAGGGAGGTCAGCAAAGCCATAGCGCAAAATTTTCTTTCCTCTTCCAGTTGTCTCTGATTACGATATGGAGCAGGGGTCTTAGGAGGTGAGATGTGAGACATAGTTGAATTCAGTAGAGCATTTGCAGTCACTGGCCGGGTACATGAGTACCAGATTCTCAAAGAGTTAATTACCAGGGATAGCTTATTATGTACCCAGCCCGCCTCAGAGATGGTGGCTTGGGTGGCCCCCTGGGCTTCGGACTATTGTGAAATTTCCCTGTAAGGTCTATGGCCAATCCACCCCTGTTAGTAAGTGCCTTGTTTTAACTTTGTTGACATGATAAATGCCAGTTGCTGGTGTGAGACAATCCCTTGAATTCCTTCTGGATTTGTTGTAAAGATCTGTATATATTTGAGTTAAAGCCTATTATTGTATGTGGTTCTTTTGTGCTCTTTTGAGCACCTTTTTAATTTATGCATGGATGAGATCTGAGGTAAAAGAGCATCAAATCTGAACCACAAACGGCAATTAACGCATGCGGTTTTTGCAAAAAATTTATTGCGGAAATGCAAAAAAATTTGTGCGGAATATCTGCAAGTCAGCTGGCAGCCGTGTGCAGGCAATCGTCATTTCTTTGAATAGGTTATTGTTTATCCATTGTAATTGCAAAAAAAAAAAAAACAGTAATAAAAACGCTAATCTAAAATGACATTTTATGTATCTCATAAAAAGACGCCTTAGAGCTGTCTTAATGCAGCCTTACTCTTTGTGTGGTTTACGAGCATGGATGCAGTAATAGCCATCAGAATCACTGACCTCCATTTCTGACATTACAGACCGTGCCAGCACCTTTAATTTAACAATTTCATACCCGGCCTCTTTAAAAGATTTTTCCACGTCATCCTTAGATAAGGGCAGATGGGAAAAACAGCTATTACCAATATGGTAGTATGAACAGTTAAGAATACCCTGAATTATAATGTGAGCACCGGGTTTAAGCAGCTCCTTAAGCTTTTGCAATACATTGATGAAAGCTTCCCGGTCTTGACAAACATTTTCTATGCAGAGACAGCTAATCAGACAGTCAGCTTCTGGCATAGGTACGTCAAATGGCTTCTCCGCAAGAGCATCACACTTCAACACTTTGGATATTTTTCTCCTCAGCGTTTCTTCCTTTTTTTCCCAGTTATCTCTATAGAGAAGAATAGACAGATACGTTTTTAGTCAATGCTTCACCACATTAAAAAGCATCATATTAAAAATGATCAGTCCTCTATAAACTTTTTGCAAAAGTTATCTGCAAAATATACATCCTTCATGTATTGTAGGTAATCTCCAATCTCTATATCTGTGCTGTGCTCTTTTCAGTTCTATATAAAGCAGTATGGTGGCTTCTTGTGAAGCTACCACTATTTTTCTTTAGTTAAAAGGACTGTCTATTTGTTAAAATTCTTTTTGTTTGACGGGTCCGCTGAAAGTTAACTCATCGCAGGGGGTCCCTCGCTGAAACTCCCAAACTGTAATCCGTGGGATAATCTGGAAGCAGGCTTCCCTTTAGCACAGTTATACGCAAATTGAGAATTACATGGCGTGCATTTGCAATGTCCCCCAAAATAAGATAATGAAAAGGAATTTTATTACTAGGGTCCCCACTGATTAACCACAATCTGTGCAGAAACAAGTAACACGTTTTCAAATCTCCTACAGTGAAAATGAAGCATTACATACATGCAATAGGGGATTACAATGCAGGCTTTGGCACCATAAAAAAGCTTTGTGCACAATTTTGTGGTTTTATGATATTTTGACAAATGTGGAAAAACTGCTTTATGGGATGATCCTAAGGAATTACAGTAGGACCTGTGCATGTTCATGTGAACTCTGCATGTCCTCAATCCATAGATGAGAGCAGCAAGGAGACAGAGGATTGTGATCTGCATACAGTAAATACATGGGGTCTGTTCCGATGTATTCGTTTAGGGTTTCTGCCCTGGATCTGCAATTATGGGGTCTGCCCTGGGCCTGTATTTATATATACAGGTCCTTCTAAAAAAATTAGCATATTGTGATAAAGTTCATTATTTTCTGTAATGTACTGATAAACATTAGACTTTCATATATTTTAGATTCATTACAAACCAACTGAAGTAGTTCAAGCCTTTTATTGTTTTAATATTGATGATTTTGGCATACAGCTCATGAAAACCCCAAATTCCTATCTAAAAAAATTAGCATATCATGAAAAGGTTCTCTAAACGAGCTTTTAACCTAATCATCTGAATCAACTAATTAACTCTAAACACCTGCAAAAGATTCCTGAGGCTTTTAAAAACTCCCAGCCTGGTTCATTACTCAAAACTGCAATCATGGGTAAGACTGCCGACCTGACTGCTGTCCAGAAGGCCATCATTGACACCCTCAGGCAAGAGGGTAAGACACAGAAAGAAATTTCTGAACGAATAGGCTGTTCCCAGAGTGTTGTATCAAGGCACCTCAGTGGGAAGTCTGTGGGAAGGAAAAAGTGTGGCAGAAAACGCTGCACAACGAGAAGAGGTGACCGGACCCTGAGGAAGATTGCGGAGAAGAACCGATTCCAGACCTTGGGGGACCTGCGGAAGCAGTGGACTGAGTCTGGAGTAGAAACATCCAGAGCCACCGTGTACAGGCGTGTGCAGGAAATGGGCTACAGGTGCCGCATTCCCAGGTCAAGCCACTTTTGAGAGAAACAGCGGCAGAAGCGCCTGACCTGGGCTACAGAGAAGCAGCACTGGACTGTTGCTCAGTGGTCCAAAGGGTCAATGCAGCTAGCTATCAGGAGATTTTGGAGCACTTCATGCTTCCATCTGCTGAAAAGCTTTATGGAGATGAAGATTTCATTTTTCAGCACGACCTGGCACCTGCTCACAGTGCCAAAACCACTGGTAAATGTTTTACTGACTATGGTATTACTGTGCTCAATTGGCCTGCCAACTCTCCTGACCTGAACCCCATAGAGAATCTGTGGGATATTGGGAAGAGAAAGTTGAGAGACGCAAGACCCAACACTCTGGATGAGCTTAAGGCCGCTATCGAAGCATCCTGGGCCTCCATAACACCTCAGCAGTGCCACAGGCTAATTGCCTCCATGCCACGCCGCATTGAAGCAGTCATTTCTGCAAAAGGATTCCCGACCAGGTATTGAGTGCATAACTGAACATAATTATTTGAATGTTGACTTTTTTTGTATTAAAATCACTTTTCTTTTATTGGTCGGATGAAATATGCTAATTTTTTTAGATAGGAAATTTGGGTTTTCATGAGCTGTATGCCAAAATCATCAATATTAAAACAATAAAAGGCTTGAACTACTTCAGTTGGTATGTAATGAATCTAAAATATATGAAAGTCTAATGTTTATCAGTACATTACAGAAAATAATGAACTTTATCACAATATGCTAATTTTTTTAGAAGGACCTGTAGTATCTGTTCTCGGGTCAGTATTTGTTCAGGGTGCTTGGTATGGGGAGTATAATATATAAGGTCTGGGTCGGTATTTAGACAGTCTGGTTTGGTGGCTTGTATTTATTTAGAGGACCTTTTCTGGAGTTTATATTTATCAGGTTTCTATAATAGTTTATGAATTTGTAGTCTGTATTTGTTTAGTGAGGTCTGTATTCTTGAGTCTTGGTCTTGGGTCTCAGAGATGAGAGATTTCTTGAAATTTGTTTCATGCCTGATTTGTCAATAAAAATAAATAAAATGATTAATTAAAAATCACTAGTCAGACCACACATGGAGGACTGTGTACAGTTCTGGACTACTGTGAACAAGGCAGACATAGCAGAGCTGGAGAGGGTTCAGAGGAGGGCAACTAAAGTAATAACTGGAATGGGTGGACTACAATACCCTGAAAGATTATCAAAATTAGGGTTATTCACTTTAGAAAAAAGATGACTGAGGGGAGATCTAATTACTATGTTTTAATATATCAAGGGGCAGTATAGAGATCTCTCCAACCATCTATTTATCCCCAGGACTGTGACGAGGGGACATCCTCTGCATCTGGAGGAAAGATGGTTTGTACACAAACATAGAAGAGGATTCTTTATGGTAAGAGCAGTGAGACTATGGAACTCTCTGCCTGAGGAGGTGGTGATGGTGAGTACAATAAAAGAGTTCAAGAGGGGCCTGGATGTATTTCTGGAGTGTAATAATATTACAGGCTATAGCTACTAGAGAGGGGTCATTGATCCAGAGAGTTATTCTGATTGCCTGATTGGAGTTGGGGAAAATTGGTTTCTACCTCACTATGGTTGTTTGCCTTTCTCTGGATCAATATATATAAACTGAAAAGAATGGTGTGGTATTAAACAGGCAGAAAGGGCTCAAACCCACATGCAGTTGTGCATATATATACAGGGGAGAAAATCCTGCACTTGTGGCCCGTTGCTAATGATGATCCACAGACTCCTCCCTCCTCCCATTGCTAGCATGGTTACATGCTGGAGGTAACGGGTGAGTTGTCTGTGAGTCGGACCTCATGCTCCTGTAATTTGCCTACTGGCCCCTGGTATTGCCCATATGGCCCAGGTAGGTGAGTGTTAGGTCCCAAGCTACTTGAGAAACCGTGGCGCGGTGCTTGGGCTCAGACATGTCTTACACCGTAGGACATTTTGGTAATCTATCAATTTATTAATCAGTTTGAGGGTTTAGTAAGACCGCAGAGTGCACCTGTCTTTACTATTATTATATTGTTATATTGTTCCTCTGGATCAACTTGCAGGATAACAGGCTGAACTTGATGGACAGATGTCTTTTTTCAACCTCATAAATTATGTTACTATGTTACTATTCCCGAATCGATTCTATACTAATCAAATTTGCTCCAATTGGCCTGAAAATTGGTATATGATACTCTGATTTATTTTGACTTTTTTTTAATATTTTGTCTCTCTTATCTTTAGTTTTTTTTATGTGTATTTGCCAGATGGTGTTTAAACACACGCTGTGTTAATTGACAAAGGAAGTACTTGGCTTGTTCTCAACTAGCAATTCACAGTAAAGGGTAATATTGGCGGTACACGTTCAATAGAAAATATGATTCTCAGCCTGAAGGAACGTTAAATATGAAAATAATGAATATTTTAATAGAACTCAATAAAGGGGTATAGATAAAATCAGGCATACAGGAAATCAGAAATGCGGAGAGGGATCAGGTAAAAGTCCATCCAGCACTCTGAGAGCCTGACTAGTAACCTGTGTATAAGGCCAGCGTCCAGTGTTGGGTGCTCACTGATAGACGTATTTCCACAGGGTATTATGACCGCACCACTCAGTGCAGGGACTGACACTATTGGTCTACTCCACTAATCATTTGCATATGCTCCAGGTTCCTAGCAATGCCGTGGACAATCAATGCAGTAAAAGCAGCTCTAATGGGTTATGGTGCACCCTAACGCTGCTGCTCTAACAGATGAATGATGCGTCTACTTAGATACGCTCACATGCAGACAGTTCTAGGGACAAGTTTATCACTTAATGAAACTGTTGAGTGACAGATAGATGACACGGCAATCGTTCTACGCGTTTCAACATGAATGATGTATCTCATGTCTCATCAGGAGCGAAACTGCTTTATTACAGTGTCAAGTTAAGTGAAACAACTGCACTGTAACGTGCGTGCATCGGCGCTGTGATGGCTGTGTGTGGCCAGCTACACGCCGAGTATAAATAATCTAAGCCCCGCCACCCGATACTGGGTGCCGGCTCTGGTCTCCAATCAGGGACGGAGGGGCGTCCTTTGACGCGCTCCCTGACAAAACCGTCGCACAGTGCATCATCATACATTCTCGAGGAGGAGCATAACTATGCTCAATTATATAGGGGAATATCCAAATGCGGTTTAAATCGTCGAATAACCACACTTAAAAGAATTAATCAGGGTATACAAGGAGGATCAAAACATGAGAAGTGCCATCAAAAAGTGGTTTAGATGGTCCACACAGACAGCATATAATTAAGATGAGTAACTATAATATGAGCCACAATTCCACAAAACATGCGAGCTGGTGGCATCAAATAATAGACACTCTAGAAGAATGCCACCCACATTCACGGTGGCAGAATAATAGACCACGTATCCTAGTATCTTAAATAAAGCAGGAAAACGAAACTGCTTCATTTAATCCCTTGGGATGTACTGTGTCCAGTTTGAAAATCCATTCGGTCTCTTTGCGGAGCAATGGCACATCAATGTCCGCTCCGCGGTGACAATGTGCTCGATCCCTTGGACTTTCAGCACATCTGGGTTGCCCCCATGATGATCACACACGTGGCGTGCCACAGATGTATCACGCTTATTTTTGATGTTCAGTAGGTGCTCACCAATACGTCTCTGTAATTCACGTATGGTCTTCCCCACATACCGTACACCACATTGGCAAGTCAAAAAGTACACCACTCCCACTAATGTACATCTAATGTACATCTAATGAAGGATCTGATGGAGAATCTTTCCTTAGTCACTTGACTAGTAAAATATGCCCCCTTCATGATGTTACCACAAATGATACATGTACCGCATGGAAAGGTACCAGTGAGTGTATTTTTTAGCCATGTGTCAGATGTTGGATGTGAGTAAATACTGTGGACCAGACGATCACGTATGTTGGAACTACGGCGAAATGTTAAGGAGGGACGATCTAACACCAACTCGCCAATATCTGGGTCAGACTGCAGATTTGGCCAATGTTTCTGAAGGATGTCACGTACATGTTTCTCTGCTTTTGGCATACGTTGCTATAATCCTTGGAAAATTAGGGCCTCTGTTTGGGAATCAGTAGTTGATCACGGCTAACACTCATAGAGTGATGGTATGCTCTCTTGAGTGTTTGCTCAGGATATCCCCTGCGCTTGAATCGTGTCCTCAGGTCATTAGCAGCCACCTTGAAATCCCTAATTTCTGAGCAGTTGCTCCTGGCTCTCAGGTACTGGCCTTTGGGAATGGCACTCCTGAGAGCCAGGGGATGTCCACTATCCCACCTCAGTAGGCTGTTAGTGGCGGTCTGCTTGCGAAACAGATTTGTCGTGATCTTCCTATCTGTCCCCAACCGCAACAGTCAGGTCCAGAAAAGTCATGACATGAATAATGAACCTAGCTGATTATTATTCAGTTCAGCTACGAATTTGGTGAACAAATCCTTGGTCCCCTTCCACAGTAAAAACACGTCGTCAATATACCTGATCCAGATTAATATCAACGACGTGTACTGCTCCATGGCATCACCATCACCAAAGATATTCCCTTTTGTTTAGGAATGGCAGCAGTACAGTTTGACTGTGAAAAGGGTAGATTAATAGAGAAATGTGACTATAATATTAGCAACAGCAGTAGTAGCATAGCATGGAACTCCTACGACTCAGATTTTTAATTTTTTATATTTTTTTGTTCTCTCTTATCTTTAATTTTTTTATGATTTTTTTTTCCAAATGGTGTTTAAACAGACACTGTGTTATGGGGGAAAAAACTGGCTTGTTGGGATGAAGCGTCCAATAATTATGCCTGATTTTCCCTGTCAATATTCACAGTAAAATGGTGCCGGCCGCTGTTTTTATGCCATTTTTCCAGAATTAATCCCAAAAAGCTTTGTATTCATTTTGCATTCAAATTCATGTAAAATTCGTAACAAATCTTATTAATTTAGAATTGATTAACTCATCGCCAGTCTTATTTTATTTGTGTTGCCAAGTTTTTGAATAGACCTGAAATTATAGTCTACTTAAATATGCCAATTCTTACATGGTACTCAGTGCAGTCAGTGAGCTGTGTAATGCACATATGTATTGGCTCATCCAGAACGAAAGAAACTCTTGGTACCTGCCACTCAGAATGCCCCAATAAGATATTTGAAATGGTTTTCTCACCTCTGACCTAAAAATATGTGGCTTCATCAAATAACTTTTAAATTCTATATTGTTTTAATATTTTATCATTTTAATTCCTATGATGTACCTGTTACCTTCCAGTTCACACACGTATTTGGCAAAATGAGACCAGTCTAAAGCAGCTGGGTCCTTTTTCAGCCATTTTTCCAATTGCTCTCGGTTTTGCTCAAGAAAATCTGAGGTTATGATGCTGTTGAACACTTCACAAGAAGAGAACAGATGATAAAATCCGGGTCCAGCTCCGAAGTCAATTAGTATGTCTCCTTTCACACCTGCTTAGGGATAAAACACAGTTCAAGCTTCTAATGAGCAACATGGAAACAAATAAAAGACCAACATTTTAATTTCAGCTACACATAGATGAAAACGCATTGCAACAATTTCTCAAAGCACGGGTTAACAGCCCAAAAAATCTTAATATTTATGGTTCTGATTCTGTAGTTTACAGAAACAACACATATGTGGTCGTAAACTGCTGTACGGGCACACGGCAGGGCGCAGAAGGAAAGGAATGCAATACGGTTTTTGGAGGCAGATTTTGCTGGACTGGTTTTTTGACACCATGTCCCATTTGAAGCCTCACTGATGCACCCCTAGAGTAGAAACTCCAAAAAAGTGACCCCATTTTAGAAACTACACCACTCAAGGTATTCAAAACTGATTTGACAAACTTTGTTAACCCTTTAGGTGTTGCACAAGAATTAATGGAAAATAGAGATAAAATTTCAAAATTTCACTTTTTTGGCAGATTTTCAATTTTAATAATTTTTTTCCACTTACAAAGCAAGGGTTAACAGCCAAAAAAATCTCAATATTTATGGCCCTGATTCTGTAGTTTACAGAAACACCCCATATGTGTTCGTAAACTGCTGTACGGGCACACGGCAGGGTGCAGAAGGAAAGGAATGCCATACAAATTTTTGGGAAGGCAGATTTTGCTGGACTGTTTTTTTTACACCATGTCCCATTTGAAGCCCCCCTGATGCACCCATAGAGTAGAAACTCGAAAAAAGTGACCCCATTTTAGAAACTACAGGATAGGGTGGCGGTTTTGTTGGTACTATTTTAGGGTACTTTTAGGTTGCTCTATTTTTGGTTGCTCTATATTACACTTTTTGAGAGGCAAGGTAACAAGAAATAGCTGTTTTGGCACCGTTTTTATTTTTTGCTATTTATAACATTCATCTGACAGGTTAGATGATGCAGAATTTTTATAGAGCAGGTTGTCACGGACGCGACAATACCAAATATGACAAAAAAAATGATTCTTTAGTGTCTCCACATTCTGAAAGCCATAGTTTTATTTATTTTTGGGGTGACTGTCTTGTGTTGGGGCTAATTTTTTTCGGGAAGAGATGATGGTTTGATTGCAACTATTTTGGGGTGCATATGATTTTTTGATCACTTGTTATTACACTTTTTGTGATGAAAGGTGATAAAAAAAATTGCTTTTTTTACACCATTTTTATTTTATTATTTTTACGGTATTCACCTGAGGGGTTTGGTCATGTAATATTTTTATAGAGCAGGTTTTTACAGATGCGGTGATACCTAATATGTATACTTTTTTATGTAAGTTTTACACAATAATATCATTTTTGAAACAAAAAAAATCATGTTTTAGTGTCTTCATATTCTGAGAGCCATAATTTTTTCAGTTTTTGGGTGATTATCTTAGGTAGGTTCTCATTTTTTGCGGGATGAGATGACAGTTTGATTGGCACTATTTTGGGGTGTATGTGACTTTTTGATCGCTTGTTATTACACTTTTTGTGATGTAAGATGACAAAAAATTGCTTTTTTTGCACAGTTTATTTTTATTTATTTTTTTACGGTGTTCACCTGAGGGGTTAGGTCATGTGATATTTTTATAGAGCAGGTTCTTACAGACGCACGATACCTAATATGTATAGTTTTTGTTATTTATTTTACTTTAACACAATGACAGCATTTTAGAAAAAAAAGGGGGGGTTTTAGAGTCTCCATAGTCTGAGACCCATATTTCTTTTTACTTTTTCGGCGATTGGCTCATGTAGGGACTCATTTTTTGCGGGATGAGGTGCCAATTTGATTGGTACCAATTTGGCATACATACAACTTTTTAAATCACTTTTATTACTTTTTTGGGGAAGTAAGGTGGGCAAAATTTCAATTTCATCATAGTATTTATTTTTTATGGCGTTAGTAACATGGCCGTTTCATAGATCAGGTCATTATGGACGCGGTGATATAAAAATGTGTTTTTTTATTTTTTCATTTTTTTCACATTTTCTTTACATTTTTTTGACCCACTTGGTTCTTGAAGATCCAGTGGGTCTGATGTCTGTATAATACAGTACAGTACACTATATACTGTGTTTTTACTCTTAGTCTGATCAGACTTCTGCCTTTAGCAGAAGTCTGATGAGACTTAGCCTTACCATGGCAAGCTGGAAGCCTGTAAAGGCGTCCGGATGCCATGGTAACCATCACCCGCTGCCACAACAGACCAGTGGGTGATGGGGATAGAGGGGTGCCCTCTCCCTCTGTGATCCCATTTAGAATCGGGGGCTGAAACTGCACAGCAGCCGCCGATGAGAGAGGGGGGAGCTCCCTCCCTGTTAACCCCATTCATACAGCGGTACCACGGCATGTTCTGACACTCTGCTAAAACTGCTTTGCCATCCTGGAAATGAGAGGAGGCGGGCGGAATGATCACGCGCCTGCACCACCTGCACAGCCTGTCAGCAGATAACAATAAGGGCTGCAGGGGCGGGTTAAAAATGAAAATATCTGTCACGGACCGCGGGGATCAGAAACTTCCGAAAGCGCTAAAAATCGTAGGTCTGAATTGACCTGCAGTTTGCAGCGATTGCCGATACAGGGGAAGGGTCACAGGACCCCCCTCGGCATTGTCACAGAGTGCCTGTTGAATGATTTCAGCAGGCACTCTGTTCCGATCACTGCCCGCCGCGCAGTGGTAATCAGAAATACACAGGGCGTACAGGTACGTCCTCTGTCCTTAAGTACTGGGACATTAGGGCGTACCGGTACGTGTGTCCCCAAGAGGTTAATAAGCCCTCTTCCTGGCAGCGGATCGCCGGAGCTATGAAGAGCAGGGGGACCGCAGGGGGACCACACTGCAAGGGGGAAAAGGGGGCAGCGCTGGAAAGGGGGAGGGGGAAGGTACGGCCAGCATTGAGGGGCAGGAGCAAATGGGGGCAGGATGAATGTATGGGGGCGGGGAGGGGGCGGACGGCATCAGGGGCAGGTTCCATATTCATTATGAATGGGGCGGGGGGAACTGCATCAGGGGCAGGTGAGGACAGGAGGCGCATAGGAAGAGGGCACAGATCGGGGGGCACGAGGACACATTACCTGATTTCAGGCTCTGATCTGCAGATCGTAGATCAGAGCCTGGAACAGGCTTATTTTACTGCCGCGATCCGATTGGTTAGTCTGCACAGACTAACCAATCAGATCGATTATCAGCAAGGGACCCCTCTGATTGTTCCCTTGCCGGAATTACTGAACTGTATGCTGTCCGTGACAGCAGCAGGGCAGGGGCAGAAGTTTTAATCCAAGCGCTTTGCAACGCTTGAATTAAAGAGCTAGCTTGATGTTTATACACATGCTATCTGCACGGGGCATGTGCAAATATCACGTATATAAACGTATTGCTGTCGGGAAGGGGTTAATCATCCCCAAACTGTTATACCTTATTCACACATCAGTGTTCAGTCAGTGATTTCCATCGGTGATTGTGAGCCAAATCCCAGATTAGGCACTTACTAATATATTGTTATTATCCATATTGCTTCCTTTTCAGTGACAGTCGTGCTTGCACATCATAGGGAAGAGCATCGGCCTCTTGTGGCCGGGACTGTGGGAGCGCACATAGGCTAGTGCTTTTTTCTATAGTGTGCAAGCACGACCACCACTGCTGGATTGTAGGGTGGTTATAACCATCGAAACTAGCAGTGTATAATGTGATGGGAAAATGAATGAAGCCAGCAGAGGAGCAATATGGACAATCACAATATATTAGTAAATGCCTTATATTAACTTTGTCGTCCTGACAAATGCCATTTGCTGAAGTGAGACAATCCCTTTAACATCACACATAACACAGTGATAACTCTCTGAGTACAGATAATGTAGTAGATGTCACCTGCAGTCCTGTGTAACACCATAAATAACAGTGATAACTCTCTGGGTACAGATAATCTAGTAGATGTCACCTGCAGTCCTATGTAACACCACAGATAACACAGTGATAACTCTCTGGGTACAGATAATCTAGTAGATGTCACCTGCAGTCCTGTGTAACACCACAGATAACACAGTGATAACTCTCTGGGTACAGATAATCTAGTAGATGTCACCCGCAGTCCTGTGTAACACCATTAATAACAGTGATAACTCTCTGGGTACAGATAATGTAGTAGATGTTACTTGACACTAATGGGGGAGGGTTATTGATGGGGGGAGCCCCATTCCCTGCTGCATCCTGGGTCCTGGAGTCACAGCCAGCTCTAGCTTGTGCGCTGTGCTGACGGCATGACTGCCAGGAGGAAAAACAAGTCAAGCACTGATCAGTGTTAGGATTCATTTTGAGACCAGTGGAGATGTCCTCCTAGTCTCGGGCAGCCACAATTACACACATTACTGATGGGCGCAGGCTCAGCGCATGGACAGGATCAATCGTAGCAATGATGAATGACAGTCTGGGAGCAAAGTGTAGCGCTAGCGCTGCGGTAGTGATTACAGCTACAGCACTGGGTCGGGACACTGCTTCTGACCTGTTCTGCCAACCTGCTGTAATTTTAACAAACGGTTTGGCACCACCGGAGCTAACTGACTGGATCCCACCCCTGCATGTAACCCTTTAATGATGCAGCCTAGTTTGGGACTTAAAGGGGTTGTGTCACTTCAGCAAATGACATTTATAATGTAGAGAGAGTTAATACAAGGCGCTTACTAATGTATTGTGATTGTCCTCATTGTTTTCTTTGCTGGCTTGATTCATTTTTCCATCACATTATACACTGCTCGTTCCCATGGTCATGACCACCCTGCATTCCATCAGTGGTGGCCCTGCTTGCACACTATAGAAAAAGGACCAGCCCGTGTGAGCTCCCACGGTCCAGGTCACCAGAAAGGCCTCTGCTTTTTCCTATAGTGTGCAAGCACGGCCACCACTGCTGGATTGCAGGGTGGTCTGTAACCATGGAAACAAGCAGTGTAGAATGTGATGGAAAAATGAATCCAACCAGCAAAGGAAGCAATATGGACAATCACCATACATTAGTAAGTGCCTTGTATTAACTTTCTCTACATGACAAATGCCACTTGCTAAAGTGACACAACCACTTTATGGCTAGGTGATTTTTTTATATATATATTTTTTTTATCTCCACCTTTCCAAAGCCATATTTTTTTTCTTGATTAATATAGGCATATGATAATCTTACTATAATTCTCTGAAGAAACTCTTCCGATCCTTTATCTGGAGAGGAAAGAAACCTAGATTATCATACGAGTTGTTAACACGTCCAAAATGCTTTGGAGGTATTGCACTGCCTGACCCAGAACTTTATGGAAAGGCAGTTTTATTATCTAGAGCAATTGATTGGCTTAGATCTGATAGCGTAAAGCCCTGGGTCGCAATGGAGCAAGAACTAATTCGCAAACCATTTAGATCCCTCCTTTTAGCCCAGGGAAGCTCGTGTACATTACCCTTCTCACCATATCCCATTATTCAGGCTACCATCAATGCATGGAAATGGCTCCAATCCTCCCATTGCTCGATTCCCTTTCCCTCCCCACTTCTCTCCATCAGGGATATCCTGGGAACAGCTCTACCCGCAGTAATGGAATGTACTCCAAAAGAATTGAGAGACTCACCTACCCCAATCCTGTCCTTTTTTGATGCTAACGGCCCTCTACTCCAGCCTAAAGAATTTCAAAAACTTTTCAATGCCGACGGCCTACATATTTCCTCTACATCCTACGTATACACATACCTCTCACAACATGTTACAAGAGGCGACCTCTTTCGCCCTTTGCAATGGTCGGAGGCCCTCATCTCGGACCCTGTTCCCCCAAGAAGATTGATTTCACTAATGTATAAAAGGATCAACATGCCACCGCTCTTCACCAAGCCGGCGTTTATCCGACACTGGGAAAAGGATCTGGGCCAGGAAATTCCCTTTTCCGTCTTGTCGAATACCCTGGCATCCCCGCATCAAGTATCTAGATGCGTGCGCATACAGGAAAATGGATATAAGATCCTAACCAGGTGGTATAAAACACCGGATATTACAGCCCTATATTCGCTCGCAGCTTCTGATATATGTTGGAGATGTGGTAAAAATAGGGGAACCTTTTTTCACATTTGGTGGGATTGTCCAATCATCAAGACCTGGTGGACAGAAATATTCCAAATTACTAACTTAATCTGTAAGACAAAAGTGCCAATATCTGCGAGCAGTGCCCTCCTTAACCTTAACCTTGACATGCCTAAAGAAGTATATCCTATGCCTTTTCTTTTCAAGCAGCTCTTGATAGCGGCTAGATTGCTAATACCCAAATACTGGTTATCTACTTCACCTCCCCCTATTGAGCAATGGAAGTTGAAGGTGGATCAAATCTTCCGCTTTGAGGAAATTTCCTCATGGGAAGCGAGGAGCCATCCGAAATTTCAACGTCAATGGCACTTGTGGCAAAAATTTAGGCACCCTTGCTACCCGCAGTGACTCTTTCACAATATTTCTCAGCAAAATACCTTCCTGTATTTTAAGCTTTTTAGTTGCCAATACTGCTGATACTGAATTCTCCTGAATGGTGTTATACCTACATAGTATGTGATATTTAATGAAATGTACTATGGCTGTATCTCATATGACATAAATCCTGACTTCTTTTTGTAATGCAACATGCCCTACGTGGCATGTCAGTGACTGTACTTGTACCTTGTTGCGTTGTATAAAATAAAAATTTTAATAAAAAAAATAAAAAAATATAGGCATATGATGGCTAATTTTATATAGGATAAGTTGGATTTTTTAACCATACCAATTTATTGTATGGTACATCAGGGGAATTTTATAACTTTTTTTTTTAATAATGGGGGGGTTGTTTTTTCGGCGTGCGGTAAAAATATTTTAACCTTATTAAGTATGATTATAAAGATACCACACTTACAATGCTTTTATGTTTCAAAAAAGCACTTAAAAAACAGATTGCTCTGTGTCACCATATTCTGACACCCTATTTTA
The DNA here is from genome assembly GCF_014858855.1 of Bufo gargarizans. Classification (NCBI taxonomy): domain Eukaryota; kingdom Metazoa; phylum Chordata; class Amphibia; order Anura; family Bufonidae; genus Bufo; species Bufo gargarizans. The sequence goes on from NC_058081.1 coordinate 675,651,327, forward strand.
TTTTTCTGCCATTTGAGCTGTGTAAGCTCTCATTTTTTGGCAGGGCAAGCTATAGATTTCAGTGGTACAATTTTTGGGGATAATTTTTATTTCAATTTTTCAGGGGAGACAAGGTGAGAGAATAGTTGATTTTGTCATGAGGTGTGTGGCTCCCTGCAAGGACAATGCAGTATTATATGGCGGTCATTCACATGAACATCCCAAGTCCCCTAGAGCAGTGATAGGCAAACTGCGGCTCTCCAGCTGTTGCAGAACTACAACTCCCAGCATGCAATGAATGCCTACAGCTTTCAGCCTACAGCAGGGCATGGTCGGAGTTGTAGTTTTGCAACAGCTCGAGAGCCGCAGTTTGCCTATGACTGCCCTAGAGCCATTGCTCACATGGACGACGTGGTCCTGATGGGATAACACGGTTACCGGATAACAGTTTACTTCACATTTTTCAGGTAAGTTACATTCATACATAGGCAATCAAGTATTTTTGAATTTTAATAATAAACTTGTTTTAATAGAGAATAACTGTCTATACTTATCAATGAACAGTTTTATAGTTTACCTGAACAAAATATTTCATGCAGATTCTGTAAGGCAAAGTCTGTCCATTCTGTAGCGATGCCTTCTTTCCCCGCAGAATAGTATGTCTGGTAGTAGACTACAGGATCAAATTCATTTATGTACATCTGTTCAGAGTATGAGGTCTCCATGTTATTGTCTTCTCCGAAGAAGACGATCTGCCTCACTTGGGTTCTGGTTGAAAATGTGATAAGGAATCCCATTCTTACGAATTTAAACACTGTGTCCATGGAGGATTGGCCAAGGCTTTTCTCGTATTAAAATGTAAATCAATTACTGGCTTAGGAATCATATGCCTCTCACCTGAAGACTGATGTTCTCCACATATTAGCTTAGTAATCACATGCCTCTCACATTAAGCTTGTTGGACTTTTTAGGTCTTTGTCAGGAACTTATTTGCAGTATATGCTGCCCTAGCCATGGAAAATGAGTAAACTAAATTTAGTCAATGGAGGTCAGATAATCAATGTTATTCACCTCATTTGGGTGGCTTTAATGTTATGGTTGATATATATATTTTTTTTAATTGGCTGTCTATCACTCTGTTATCACACTTACCATGTAGGAGATGAGAGAATTTATGGTGTCACACGTCATATTCTAAAACACTAATACAAGACAAAACCCCACTCCTTGGATATTGGCTAAAAATTGGTTGCGTTGCTTTATTAACGGTTACCAAATAAATATACATTAACCACAATAAATCATTTTTAAATTTCTAATAACAAATAACAATTTCACCATAAATAATAAATAGGGTTGAACTATAAAGTTCGGGTTCGTACCGAACTTAGGGATTTTTGGACCCCGGACCCGAACCCGAACACTTCAGTAAAAGTTTGGGTTCGGTGACTGCAGAGCAGCCAATCAACAAGCTGTTAACTGTCTTACCTTAGAAGACATCACAGCCATGCCTACTAATGGCATGGCTGTGATTAGCAAGACCAGCATGTGACCCAGGCTCTATATAAGGACTCTTTCACACTACCGAATGGCTATTTCAGTGTTTTGCAGTCCGTTTTTCACGGACCTGTTGTTCAGTTTTTTGTTTCCGTCGTGTTTCTATTTAGGTTCAGTTTTTGGCATATACAGTATACAGTAATTGCATAGAACAAATTGGGCTGGGCATAACATTTTCAATAGATGATTTTATATATATATATATATATATATATATATATATATAAAGACATACAGATGCATTTCCGTATGCATTCCGTTTTTTTGAGGACCCATTGACTTTATTGGAGCCACAGAACGTGATTTGCGGCCAAATATAGGACATGTTCTATCTTTTCACGGAACGGAGATACGGAAACACGGAAACGGAATGCATACGGAGTACATTCCTTTTTTTTGCGGACCCATTGAAATGAATAGTTCCGTATACGGACCCTATACGGAAAGCAAAAAACGGCCTGCAAAACAGTAAAAAAAAAAACGTAGTGTGAAAGAGGCCTACTGTAAGTTTAAGTCACATAGCGCTGCACGTCTCTCTGCTGTTACAAGTGTAGGGAGAGGATGCTGCTGGACTGGTGATTTCAGGGAGAGAATAGGAGAGAATCTAACTCAGCGATCTACAGAGAAATAGTTGTGTGGGTGCAGGGCACAGTCATTTTACCCTGCCCTAAACCCAATAACCAAAAAAAAACAAAAAACTTTTATAATTCTGTTAGTTAGGTGGGCAGCGGAGGCAGCCATTTTATGTAAGCTCAGTGCACCAGCACCGCATCTGAGCTTTTGGGACATTGGAAATATTTTGGCAATCTACAACATCTGGATTAGTCAGTGTGCAATTTAAGCTAGAAATACACCCATCATTTTCTGTGGTATTAAAAACACACTTTTTTGACAAAAAATACTATTTTTAGGCCTTGCAGCATCAGCACAGGTGAAATTACAGGCTTATATACTGCTGTCAAATTCAGTTGTTAAACAAACACTCGTTTGGGCGCAAAACATTTAGTTGGCAGCCTTTGATGCAGATGTCATTGTGAGATACACCCTTAATACATTTGGGTTAGGCCTCATGCACACGGCTGTTGTCAGAAAAAATGCGGACAGCACGCCGTGTGCTGTCCGCATCCGTGGCTCCGTTACGCTGCACCGCAAAAAAAATATAACATGAGCTATTCTTGTCCGCAAAACGAACAAGAAAAGGCAGTTATATACAGTCATGTGAAAAAATTAGGACACCCTTTGAAAGCATGTGGTTTTTTGTAACATTTTTAATAAAAGGTTATTTCATCTCCGTTTCAACAATACAGAGAGATTAAAGTAATCCAACTAAACAAAGAAAACTGAAGAAAAGTCTTTTCAAGATCTTCTGTAAATGTCATTCTACAAAAATGCCTATTCTAACTGAGGAAAAAGATAGGACACCCTCACATGTATTCCCTCTTAAATTGGCTCAGATCTCACACAGGTATATCACACCAGGTGCACATAATTAGTAGATCGTTACTCTGCATGTTGAATGAGGCTTGCCCTATTTAAACCTCAGACATTTAGTTTGGTGTGCTCCTGACTGTTGAAGTGAGAGTGAGCACCATGGTGAGAGCAAAAGAGCTGTCAGAGGACTTCAGAAAAAAGATTGTAGCAGCCTATGAGTCTGGGGAGGGATTTAAAAAGATCTCAAAAGATTTTGAAATCAGCCATTCCACTGTCCGGAAGATAGTCTACAAGTGGAGGGCTTTCAAAACAACTGCCAACATGCCCAGGACTGGTCGCCCCAGCAAGTTCACCCCAAGAGCAGACCGCAAGATGCTAAAAGAGGTCTCCAAAAACCCTAAAGTGTCATCTCGAGAACTACAGCAGGCTCTGGCTACTGTTGATGTAGAAGTACATGCCTCTACAATCAGAAAGAGACTGTACAAGTTTAACTTGCATGGGAGGTGTGCAAGGAGGAAACCTTTGCTTTCCAAGAGAAACATCGAGGCCAGACTGACATTTGCCAGAGATAAAGTTGACAAAGACCAGGACTTCTGGAATAATGTTCTTTGGACAGATGAGTCCAAAATTGAATTATTTGGACACAACAGCAGAGGACATGTTTGGCGTAAACCAAACACAGCATTCCAAGAAAAGAACCTCATACCAACTGTGAAGCATGGAGGTGGAAGTGTCATGGTTTGGGGCTGCTTTGCTGCAGCAGGACCTGGTCAGCTCACCATCATAGAATCCACGATGAATTCTACTGTGTATCAGAAGGTGCTTGAAGAACATGTGAGACCATCAGTTAGAAAATTAAAGCTGAAGCGGAACTGGACCATGCAACATGACAATGACCCAAAACATACTAGTAAATCAACCAAAGATTGGCTGAAAAAGAAGAAATGGAGAGTCCTGGAATGGCCAAGTCAAAGTCCAGATTTGAATCCCATTGAGATGCTGTGGGGTGACTTGAAAAGGGCTGTACGTGCAAGAAACCCCTCAAACATCTCACAGCTGAAAAAGTTCTGCATTGAGGAGTGGGGTAAAATTTCCTCAGACCGATGTCGAAGACTGGTAGATGGCTACAAGAACCGTCTCACTGCAGTTATTTCAGCCAAAGGAGGTAACACTCGCTATTAGGGGCAAGGGTGTCCTATCTTTTTCCTCAGTTAGAATAGGCATTTTTGTAGAATGACATTTACAGAAGATCTTGAAAAGACTTTTCTTCAGTTTTCTTTGTTTAGTTGGATTACTTTAATCTCTCTGTATTGTTGAAACGGAGATGAAATAACCTTTTATTAAAAATGTTACAAAAAACCACATGCTTTCAAAGGGTGTCCTAATTTTTTCACATGACTGTAAATGGTTGCCCGTTCCGTTCCGCAAATTGCAGAAGGCATACGAGCGGCTTCCGTTTTTTTGTGGATCCGCGGTTTGCGGACCGCAAAAAACAGCGCGGTCGTGTGCATGTAGCCTTAGATTCAGAGATTTTAAATACAGCCATTTGGTGCACCAATATTAGATTCAGGCCTACACTGGTTCAGGCCGTATGAGATACACCCTCTACATACAGGGGTTTGATTCAGGCATTTGAAATACAGCCATTTTGGCCAGTAATTCAGGCCTACACTGGGTAAATTGATTTGTATACATCGCATGTGATTTTATCCATCTTGTAAGCATAATAAAAACCTTGCACCTCGTGTGAATGTACTTCACTATTGGTGGCACCTTGATTTCTCATAAGGTTACCTGGAGGAAAGGTGTACTTAATAGTGTTGATCACGAATATTCGAATTTCAAATTTTTATCGCGAATATAGGTACTTCGAAAATTTGTGAATATTTTGAATAGTTACATATATTCGCAATTTCGAATATTCAATTTTTTTTCAGATTTTTTTTCCGATGTTTTTTTTTTTTTTTTAAATCAGTACACATGATCCCTTCCTGCTTCTAGCTTATGGGCCAATAAGAAGGCTGCAATATACTTGACTTTAGGAGTAGTGATGAGCGGCAGGGGTCATATTCGAAAATGCACGATTTTTTTTCTTGAAAAAATCGGCAAGGTAATGATTGTGTAATATGCAAATTTTCGTAATTCAAATTTTGGGATTCGATTTTTTTATTGCAAATTTTTCAACTTTTAGACAAAGAAGATTATAGCACTATATTAGCTAAATTGCTCTATATTCGTTTTTTTCGAATATTCGCTATATTGCTATATATTACGAATATTCGAAAAAACTGTTATAGCAATATAGCGAATATTCAAAAAATCAAATATAGAGCAATTTAGCTAATGTAGTGCTATAATCTTCTTTGTCTAATAGTTGTAAGTTGAAAAATTCGCAATAAAAATTAGAATTCGAAAATTCGAATTACGAAAATTCGCATGTTACACAATCATTACCTTGGAAAATATTTGCGAAATATCGCAAATTCGAATATGACCCCTGCCGCTCATCACTAGTACTTAAGTGAGCTGATCGCTTACCCATATTCAATAAATTCCTGTGAGAGCTGGAAAAGAGGATTTTTCAGCTCTGTCCGGGTGCAGCGCGGTCCTTTTAAAGAAAAAGTGGGAGACACACCCTCTACATACAGGGGTTTAATTCAGGCATTTGAAATACAGCCATTTGGTGCACCAATAATGAATTCAGGCCTACACTCATTCAGGCCATGTGAGATACACCCTCTACATACAGGGGTTTGATTCAGGCATTTGAAATACAGCCATTTTGGGCAAATAAATCTTTAATTCAGGCATACACTGGTTCAGGCCGTGTGAGATACACCCTCTACATACTGGGGTTTGATTCATGCATTTGAAATACAGCCATTTGGTGCACCAATATTGAATTCAGTCCAAAACTGGTTCAGACAGTGTGAGTACAGGGGTTTGATTCAGGCATTTGAAATACAGCCATTTCAAATGCAGCCATTTTGGGCAAAGAAATCTTTAATTTAGGCCTACACTGGTTCAGGCCATGTGAAATACACCCTTTACATACTGTCGTTCTATTCTACTATTAATTAAACACCCATTTAGTGCAAGATCCTAAATTCGAGAAATATGAGGAGAGCCTCAAATAAGGGACGTGGCCCAGGTCGTGGTGCTGCTGGTGGAGCTCCTGTTGCAGGGGGAGGACGTGGTCGATCTGTGCCAGCTACACACACAAGTAAAACCCCTTCCTCAGTTTTGAGTAGGCGACAGAACCTGCAGCGGTATTTGGTCGGGCCTAATGCGGCTCTACGAATGGTGAGGCCTGAACAAGTACAGGCGATAGTAGATTGGGTTGCTGACAGTGGATCCAGTTCCTTCACATTGTCTCCCACCCAGTCTCCTGCTGAAAGACCACAGTTGGCACCTGCAGCCGATGTCCATCAGTCTTTTACCTCACCCCCTTGTAAATCAGCCAAGCAGTCTGAGCCCCAAGTCATGCAGCAGTCTCTTCTGCTTTTTGATGACTCTGTTAGCAGGGTTTCCCTGGGCCATTTACCTAGCCCTGCCCCAGAAGTGGAAGAGATTGAGTGCACCGATGCCAAACCACTTATCTTTCAAGAAGAGTACATGGGAGGACCATTGCAGCACGTCTCGGATGATGACGAAACACAGGTGCCAACTGCTGGGGCTTTCGAAAGTGTGCAGACTGACCAGGAAGGCAGGAGTGAAGACTGGGTGGAAAATAATGTGGAGGGCGATGAGGTCCTCGACCCCACATGGAATTAAGGTCATACGAGTAACCTATGTAGTTCGGAGGAAGAGGCCGTGGTCGCACAAAGCCACCAGCACAGCAGAAGAGGGAGCAGGGTGAAAAAGCGGAGTGGCCGTCCTCTAGATAGTACGCCTGCTACTGCCCACCGCAGCAAGGGACCGAGCACACCAAAGCCAGCTCCAAGGAGTTCCCTGGTGTGGCAGTTCTTCAGGCAATTTGCTGACAAGACACGAGTGGTTTGCACGCTGTGCAATCAGAGCCTGAAGCGAGGCATAAACATTCTCAACCTGAGCACAACCTGCATGACCAGGCATTTAAGTGCAAAGCATGAGCTGCAGTGGAGTAGACACCTCAAAAACCAAGAAAGGTCTCTTGCTCCTCCTGCTTCCTCTTCTGCTACAGTCTCGGCCTCTTCAGCCACCTCTGGAGTGACAGTGCCACCTGCCACCCCGCAAACAGAGGATTCCCACTGACCGCCTCATATGCGACGTGCCCACACGGTGGAACTCCACCTTGCACATGCTGGCCAGACTGTGCTAGCAGCAGCAGGCGATAGTGTAGTTCCAGCTGCAGCACACACGGGTGAGTCGCTCGGCCGAACAGCACCACTTCACCATTTGATAAACCTTCAAATTCAGCTGATCTCACTGTATATTTTTAGCTTAGTAAAATGGGCAATTCTTATGGTAAGAAGGATCCCAAAAAGAAACAGAATTTTAAATTTGGAACTGAAAATCATGTTCCTAAGTCTGCTGCAAATTACTCTATGGTAAAACTGTCTCCTAAAATGAATTGGGGGAAAGTCCAAACATGTTTGTTCAGAGGTGTTTAGGTCCATACTGATCCTTGGGTTGATAATATGTGCAAATAGACAGAAGGAATGAAATGTACTGACCCGTTTCCAAAAGAGGTGTTTCTTTTAGATTTTTATATTGCCATGATCAAGGGCCTATGTCTGAATGACATAGACACTTTTCCATGGTACAAAGGAGACCCTCACTGGGATTAAAATATATATGAAATCTTGCGGACAAGCATGGATATCAGTGCAAACTTATTGGACTGACTTTGGCAGTTTACATACAAGACAGCAAAGTAAAACCCCCATTGTGACTCCAACTCCTGCCCAACCCCTATATGTGCCATTGTACCCTGTATTAACTAAATTAACAACAGAATCAGATGATGCGATATACGCACACTTAACTGTACCACAAGTTTCTGGCTTTACAGAACCTGAAGTACAGGATTTCTCTGAGCATGCTAATCAACCTATTGTAAAAAAATCACAGAAAAAACTAAGATAAAAACATCCTGCACAATATGATACAAATTTGCGGATGTCCCTGGCCATATTATTGAAGAAAACCACAGAAATAAGATAATAATGCACTTATTAAAGCAGATGCAAGCACTATATATGGACTAAGTCCTCACTCTGATATGATAATGTCTGAGACACTTAGTCAATATATTTTGATCAAAACACAATATAGATGTGTTTTGATCAAAATATATTGACTAAGTTTCTCAGACATTATCATATCAACGTGAGGACTTAGTCCATATATAGTGCTTGCATCTGCTTTAATAAGTGCATTATTATCTTATTTCTGTGGTTTTCTTCAATAATATGGCCAGGGACATCCGCAAATTTGTATCATATCGTGCAGAAAGTTTTTATCTTAGTTTTTTCTGTGATTTTTTTGTTTATGTAGTGTTTGCTTGAGGGAGTGGCATCTTCAAGTGTGAATGCGCACCTAGTATCTTGGGAGTAGCACTCCTCTGCACTTTTGCCCCCCTCCCCTATCCAATGAGCGCCTTAATTAGGTGGTACATATGGCTGTGCTTGCTCCTCCTCCCATTGGTTGCTTTATGCACATGGAGGTTACTAGGAGCAGCACACCATATGTGCGGCGTGTGCGCTCCTGAACATAGAAGCCCAACGGCTTAGGTAGGTTTAGCGTAGGACCCGCCTGACCTGAGACCACCTTGACGCTTGGTGGCGGGCTTAGATGTGTTTTGATCAAAATATATTGACTAAGTGTCTCAGACATTATCATATCAACGTGAGGACTTAGTCCATATATAGTGCTTGCATCTGCTTTAATAAGTGCATTATTATCTTATTTCTGTGGTTTTCTTCAATAATATGGCCAGGGACATCCGCAAATTTGTATCATATCGTGCAGGATGTTTTTATCTTAGTTTTTTCTGTGATTTTTTTGTTTATGTAGTGTTTGCTTGAAGGAGTGGCACCTTCAAGTGTGAATGCGCACCTAGTATCTTGGGAGTAGCATTCCTCTGCACTTTTGCCCCCCTCCCCTATCCAATGAGCGCCTTAATTAGGTGGTACATATGGCTGTGCTTGCTCCTCCTCCCATTGGTTGCTTGATGCACATGGAGGTTACTAGGAGCAGCACACCATATGTGCGGCGTGTGCGCTCCTGAACATAGAAGCCCAACGGCTTAGGTAGGTTTAGCGTAGGACCCGCCTGACCTGAGACCACCTTGACGTTCGGTAGGCGGGCTTAGATGTGTTTTGATCAAAATATATTGACTAAGTGTCTCAGACATTATCATATCAGGGTGAGGACTTAGTCCATATATAGTGCTTGCATCTGCTTTAATAAGTGCATTATTATCTTATTTCTGTGGTTTTCTTCAACCTATTGTAAAGTCCGCACAGCCCAGTAGAACAATATATGCAAGGGCAGCAAAGATTAAGGGTTTTGAACCAGGAGATATCCCTCCCATAGCAGCTGAAGCATTCCCTTTTGTAATAATGGGGAATCAGATGGTAATGAAGCCATTACCACCCACTGTCTGAAATGATAGATGCCTTTGAGATGTTAAAAATGTATCTTGTTTCAGCCCCTGCATTGGGCATTCCACAATACAATGTACCATTTCACCTGTATGCACGTGAAAATTGCGAAACCATAGCTGCTGTGCTAGCTCAGGACCATGGAGGATGGTTGAGGCCTGTTGCATATATATCCAAACTACTCCCAGTCTGTTGCCATTTCTTTACTTAAGAGACAGGATAACTGGATTAAGTTGCTTCTGAACTTATCCTGTGGATTACAGCAGCTCTCTGATGGAGGACAAAATTTACACAGACACCATGCTTTTGTTTCCTCAGGAACACACACTGCTGCTTACTGTGCAGCCTCTTTTCTCTTTTTTTTTCTCTGTGTGTACAACTTTATTTAAACACTTTCTGGTTAACAAACAGACAACATATTCATATGACTGTAGATCAATAGATAAGCTGTATAAGGGCATATAAAGAAAATGTCATATATCTTAACACAGTCACTGTGCATGGCATGTAACCATGTCTCAGGACATTGGCAGCATGTGCAATGGCTGTAGAATTGACAAGCTCGATCAAACTGGGACACGATACCACACTGTACACATTACACTCTGTCCTACACCTTTTAAAAAATATGTGCACACAACACATGACTGCCCAAAGGTTGGCAGGATATGATGTTATCCTTACCACCACCCTAGGGATCCAGGTCCATTATTGTGCACCAACAACTGCACCAATGTTGTTTTTGAACTCTCTCCTAGGGCTAAAGGGCCCACAAGATGAGATTTCAGAACAACATAAATGTGAAGAACAAATTCACATGGCTACCAGTCCCTGCCCCACCCTACAAAGTGTTCCTTTTCCTGATGCAAAAGATTTTTTTGTAGATGGCTCCTGCACCCGACCAGATGATCACACATTTCATGCTGGTTATGCAGTTGTACAATTGCCCGATAGAGTTCTTAAGGCCATGCCAGTCGCTGTCTCATCAGCACAAGCTGCAGAGCTTGCGAAATTATGGCTGGCAAGCAAGTAAATGTGTACACAGACTCTAGATTCGCATTTTCGGTGTGTCATGATTTTCGGGTAATATTGCAGCATAAAGGGTTCACTAAAGAGACAGGCAAGCCAGTAGCACATGCACAACTCATTTCAAATCTCCTTGCAGCAATTCAACTCACAGAGGCCATTGCAGTCATTAAGGGTCAGGCACACACAACTTCAATAACACTAGTTGCCCAGGGGAACAGGTTAGCAGACAGGTACACAAAAGCAGCCTCCCGTGTCACACAAAATTGCGCGACCGAAGTTTTTGTAAATTCCCTGCTAGCACCTGAAAATAACATAATGTTGTCCCAGCTCCAAACATTTGTAACATCAGCAGACACCGCTTATTGGGAGGTTCAAGGGTTGACCAAAGACACTAACAGTCTATGATCAAAGGAAGAGTAGTAGTTTGATGGGAAGACCCTTCCCAACCTCGTGGACAATGACTCCATTAATTCTGATGCCTGGAGACTTGCAGCAGATACAAGAGGAATATGTGGCAAAACTGATTGAGAAATTAACCATTGATTATGAGGATATTTCGCTCTTGTTTCCTTTGCCAACAAGTAAATCAACCCAACCCTCGTCTTACAGAAAAAGATGGCGCTGGATTATCTCTTAGCTTCTAAGGGGGTGTTTCTGTGAGTTTTTAGTAGAGGACTGCTGTACTTGGATCGCAGATTCCAGTGATAAAGTCCAGGCCCATATGGATAAGGTCACTGTACTTCAGGGCAGAACTAGGGCTATAGCTAATGAGGGATGGAATCCTTTCAAGGCTTTGGGTGGTTTTGGAGATTTCCTGTTTTCCATAGGTAACTGGTTGAGGAAAGTAGGAGTATATATCCTCATGTTGTTCTTTTTTCTCTTTATCCTATATATCCTGGTGAGATGTTCCTGCTGTTTGATCGATCAGATCGCCCAGGCACGTGCAGATGATCGCATCCTTATCGCAGCTCCTGGATATATTACGGATCAACCTATGTCTTTGATGGAAAGGATGTCCAACTAAACGTCCATTGTCACGCCACACCTCCCCACATCAGGACCTCCCTCAGAGTCAACTCCCCGAAGAATCGAGCTGATGGATGGAGCGTCATCATGGAGGCAATGACACCCAAGGAGCACCACAATCGACGAGGGCAAGCTGAGGAAACTGAAGATTCAGCAAGAGATTCAAGGAACACAGGGGACATATTACAAAGAGCAGGGAACTGTTGTGAAAAATTTTATTACCATAGGATGACTATAGTGGAATTTATTTTTAGCTTAGAAATGTTATGTAGGTTTATTTTGTATATGCCTCACTGTGTAAGGTCTGACCGGATTACGGTTATGAGAACGTGATCAGGTCAGGTCGTTGCAAGGGAAATTCTATAGATCAGCACTTGGGTTCCTACTCCCCAATGTGAAAGCCGCCACCGTTGGCTTGAGGGGGATCTAATGGCTGCTGGCTCTGAGAGCAATGCTCTTAGTGAAAGCTGCCAGCAGGTCCTCATCAGCAATGGTGGGGTATAGCACGCTGATGACGGTCTCACTGAACCATGGGGCCCCAACATGAAACATTGGTTGGTGGGACTGGTGTCCATGTGACTGCTATATCACCTTTCTTAGTCGACCCTGTTTTAAAAGACCTTCCTCAGGGACTGATCCCCCCTTTTTGAACCATGTCTAATAGAGGTTCACTTTGGGCCAGTAGGATATTTGTACCAGATTAAATAGATGTTGTCCGATTAGGGCCATATCCAGGGCTTTTTTTCTCAGAGAAAAGGTGGTGGAGCCCCCCCCCTGGCCACACCCCTACCCACCCCTAGGACCGCCCCCTAAAACCGCCCCTTTAGAGAACAGGGATGCAAGTAAAATTTGGGGGGGCTATAAAAGTCAAGCCCAACAAATAAACCCCCCAGATGGGGATGGCACTTTTAATGGGGGCTCTGGGGATGGCACTGTTAATGGGGGATCTGTGTGTAGTGTACGGGAGAGTAATACCCCGTCACTACAGAAGGGTCACTTGGGTATTGTCGTTCCCCCTGTATTTATGGGGAGGTTGGTATAAAATATCTTGTTAATGTAATGCTATGTACTTCCTGTTACTGTGAAATGTGCATGTGCAGGCCGGCTAGGGTGTCATTCCAGCTCTGAGTCACTAGAGGGAGCTAGGGAACCCTAGTTTATATAAGGCCCAGTCAGGAAGTAGTAAGCAGTCAGACAGTGGGAAAAGGAGTCAGAGATGATCCTGTGTCTGAGTCAAGGCCAGGCTATGGGCCTGTGAGAGTAGTGCAGGCCTGAAGCCTGCCGACTAGGAGAGGGTAGTAAAGGCCCTGTAACCGGGTTCCGGATCCAAGGAAAAGGTTCCCCTCCTGAGTCATCATCCGTATTAGCTGAAACATCATAAGCAACCAGCCGGGACACAGAATACAACAGAGGCCAATCTGATAAAGCAAGAGGTACTCAAGATAACAGAGGAGGTACTAGATAAAGACAGCTTCAAGGATACGCCAGCTATAGGGCATTAGACCTTGGAGAATAAGTCACATGTTTCAGGACCAGTCAGGAATAGTGTGCAAGCCGCCTGTACTGCATCTCCTGTAATTAACACTCTGTAAAGAACATTGCTATAACCGGCCAGTCTGTACTTCTAAGAACCAACTGTATTCAAATAGAAACCAACTGTCTTCCATGGAACTGCGCTTCCAACTGCGTCCATGTATACTTCTCACTGACATTCAGTAAAGTTCCAGTTTTGGTTGGCTAACCCGTGGTTGCTTCATTCTTCTACATTACTTTACACGGCGTGTCACCGTTTAATTGACACTGGCGTCACAAACATTAAATACCTGCCTGTTCCAGTATTTGCCCCAATTGAAGACGACAGTGGATCCCAGGTTAGTGGGTTAATCTGCACTACAAAGCCCAGCATACACTACTGACCCCCTGGGACACTGCATGTGGATGGCACTGTTGTGGGGTGGAGGATCTGTGGATGGCACTGTTATGGGGTGGAGGATCTGTTGATGGCACTGTTATGGGGGATCTGTGTAATTCAATTAATAATGATTCATGCTGCCCCCTCTGTAGTATAACATTCAATATATCCTACTCACAGGGCTACAGTTTCATCTTAATGCAGGCCGGCCGGGGCGACGAGCGGCAGCGTGACTGACTGACGTCAAGTGCCTGTGCCGCCTGCTTCATTCATAAAGTAGGCCGGGCAGGCACGTGACATCAGTCAGTGACGCTGCCGCTTGTCTGCCCGGCCGGCCTGCATTATGATTAAACAGTGGCCCTGTGAGTAGGATATATTGAATGTTATACTACATAGGGGGCAGCATGAATCATTATTAATTGAATTACACATTTTATAACTGTACTGGAGAGGCGGGGCCGGAGCACAGTGAATGCACCGGCCTCCAGCTCCTCATCCCAGTCCCTCCCCGCTGATACATCGCAGCCTGCGATGCTGGAGCATTGCAGGCTGTGATGTCAAAAGGTTGCGGAACGCTGTTCCGGTGCGTTCCACCAGAAAAAAAGCCCTGGCCATATCTGTCATATCTGTTTAACCACTTAAGGACTACAGGTTTATACCCCCCTAGTGAACCTGTGTGAAGTTGGCACCCCATGCTCTTAAATTTCAAAAATAAATACACCATTCGTTTGTGCTGCGTTTGTGCTGGTTTGTGCCGCAAAAATGAACGTTTGTGCCGTTTCGGTTCCTGAGATATTGCGCGCTTGATTTTTATGAAGCCCCGCCCATTTTCCACCCCATGTTCTTAAATTTCAAAAAGAAATACACCATTCGTTTGTGCTGCGTTTGTGCTGGTTTGTGCTGCAAAAATGAACGTTTGCGCCGCTTTGGTTTCCGAGATATTGCGTGCGTGATTTGCTGAAACCCCGCCCACTTTCCACCCCATGTTCTTAAATTTTAAAAATAAATACACCATTCGTTTGTGCTGCGTTTGTGCTGGTTTGTGCTGCAAAAATGAACGCTTGCGCCACTTTGGTTTCCGAGATATTGCGCGCTTGATTCGCTGAAACCCCGCCCACTTTCCACCCCATGTTTTTAAATTTCAAAAAGAAATACACCATTCGTTTGTGCTGCGTTTGTGCTGATTTGTGCCGCAAAAATGAACGTTTGTGCCGGTTCGGTTCCTGAGTTATTGCGCGTTAGATTTTTATGAAGCCCCGCCCATTTTCCACCCCATGTTCTTAAATTTCAAAAAGAAATACACCATTCGTTTGTGCTGCGTTTGTGCTGGTTTGTGCTGCAAAAATTAACGTTTACGCTGCTTTGGTTTTCGAGATATTGCGCTCGATTTGCTGAAACCCCGCCCACTTTCCACCCCATGTTCTTAAATTTCAAAAATAAATACACCGTTCGTTTGTGCTGCGTTTGTGCTGGTTTGTGCTGCAAAAATTAACGTTTGCGCCGCTTTGGTTTCCGAGATATTGCGCGCTTGATTTGCTGAAACCCCGCCCACTTTCCACCCCATGTTTTTAAATTTAAAAAAGCAATACACCATTCGTTTGTGCTACGTTTGTGCTGGTTTGTGCTGCAAAAATTAACGTTTGCGCCGCTTTGGTTTCCGAGATATTGCGCGCTCGATTTGCTGAAACTCCGCCCACTTTCCACCCATGTCTTTAAATTTCAAAAAGAAATACACCATTTGTTTGTGCTGCGTTTGTGCTGGTTTGTGCAGCAAAAATTAATGTTTGCGCCGCTTTGGTTTCCGAGATATTGCGCTCGATTTGCTGAAACCCCGCCCACTTTCCACCCCATGTTCTTACATTTCAAAAATAAATACACCGTTTGTTTGTGCTGCGTTTGTGCTGGTTTGTGCTGCAAAAATTAACGTTTGCGCCGCTTTCGTTTCCGAGATATTGCGCGCTTGATTTGCTGAAACCCCGCCCACTTTCCACCCCATGTTTTAAAATTTCAAAAAGAAATACACCATTCGTTTGTGCTGTGTTTGTGCTGGTTTGTGCTGCAAAAATTAACGTTTGCGCCGCTTTGGTTTCCGAGATATTGCGTGCTTGATTTGATTAAACCCCTCCCACTTTCCACCCCATGTTTTTAACCCTGACTCTAGACCCCCCAGGTGTCCTGCAGCTTGCCCCCCTCCCGCCCCCTTTCACAACTTTTTTTGGGGCACAAGCATATTATATTTTTTTTTCTGCGTACACTGACTGTGGCCGGGACTCTTAGCGTCACTGTTAGCGCATCGCACGCCCCACCGCTGATCAACTTCGGACGGTTGATCAGCGAGTTTGAATAAATAAAAAAATCACATTTTTGGGCCTTTTTTTTTTTTTTTGTGTCTGTAAGGTTTAGGGTAAGTTCCCGAACACCCGTCCCCCCACACACACGCACACCAAATAAAGTTTATCACACACACACACTCCCCTATGGCCTGCCAGATGTTCTAGGCGGCATATGCCCAGCTTGCCTCCGAGTCCGAGAGCCCCAGTGAGGACGAGGATAACCCCTCTTTCCTGTTGTCATCCGCGTCCTCCTCATCATCTAGCAATGATGATGAGACCCCAAGGCGGCGGAGACGCCGCCAGGTGGAGCAAGGAGACCGCCATGCTAGGGACCCTGTGGCCCACACTAGTACGAGAAGCTCTGGGGCTCGTACTAGTTTTCCGGCCCACCAGTTAAGACCACCGGAGCCCCCTACCGGTGAACTTGTCTGGTATACCCCAGAGCGTTTTGAGCCTGTGATTCCTGATTTTGTAGGCCAACCAGGAATCCAGATTTCCACAGTGGGCTTCACTGAATGTGACTACTTTAGTCTTTTTCTCAGTGACCCCTTTGTGAATCTGATGTTGGAGCAGACGAACCTGTACGCCCCACAGTTCATTGCTCAACATCCAGGCTCCTTTTTGGCTAGGCCCGGTGGCTTGACTCCGGTCTGTGCAGCCAAGATGAGGACGTTTTGGGGCCTCGTGCTGCATATGGGCCTAGTCAAGAAACCTAGTGTCAGGCATTACTGGAGTGGGGACGTCCTCTACCAGAACCCACTTTACAATTATGCAGATAATGCAGCATGTCCCCCCCAAGGTGATCCTGCCTATGACCGCCTATACCAAATCAGGTCGGTCATCGATCACTTTGGGGCCAAATTTGTGCAGGTTTATGTACCTGGAAGGGAAGTCGCGGTTGATGAGTCTCTCATTGCTTTCAAGGGGAGACTCATTATCCGCCAGTATGTTCCCTCTAAGCGGGCGAGGTATGGCGTGAAGCTGTACAAACTTTGTGAGAGTACCTCAGGGTGCACTTACAAGTTTTGTGTGTACGAGGGGCGAGATTCCCGTATTCAACCCCCAGAATGTCCCCCCACTCTGGGTGTTAGCGGGAAACTTGTGTGGGACCTTATGCACCCACTGCTAGATAAGGGTTACCGCCAGATCCACGTTCGCTTGTGGGACTGTGCGGAAAAATCAACGCGGCCTCCCTGCCCACCCTCTCCAGGTACCTATCCCTAGGGGTGAGACCCGTGCACTTACCAGTGGAAACCTGTTGCTGGTCAGGCATAAGGACAAGAGGGATGTCCTTATGCTGTCCACAATTCACGGTAACGGCATCACCCCTGTCCCTGTGCGAGGTACCGCAGCAACGGTCCTCAAGCCTGATTGCATCGTCGACTACAATCGATATATGGGAGGAGTTGATCTCCCTGATCAAGTCCTCAAGCCATATAACGCCATGCGCAAAACCCGGGCATGGTATAAAAAAGTTGCGGTCTGCTTGGTGCAGGTTGCCTTGTACAACTCTTTTGTGCTGTCCCAGAGTGCTGGCAACACAGGGACATTCCTTCAGTTCTATGAGGCAGTCCTCAAGGACCTGATCTTTTCTGACCGGGAAAGAGCAGGCCAGAGTACCTCGGGAACTGGAGGCGCCCGGATCGTCCCTGGCCAACACTTTCCAGGTGTGGTCCCCTATACTGGAAAGAAGGGCGGACCCAAAAAAGGTGCAGAGTGTGTCACAAGAGGGAGATACGGAAGGACACGACTACTCAGTGCGACACGTGCCCCGATCATCCGGGCCTCTGCATTATTGGTTGCTTCAAGGAGTACCACACTTCCATGGAGTACTAAATTTATGTTCCCCTTCCCCATTTTAGCCACTGACAATCGGATATAAAACTATGGGAATACTAGTATAAAAGTTATCCACGTGCAGGTGGTAGCCCTTATCTAGCAGTGGGTGCATAAGGTCCCACACAAGTTTCCCGCTAACACCCAGAGTGGGGGAACCTTCTGGGGGTTAAATACGGGAATCTCGCCCCTCGTACACACGAAATTTGTAAGTGCACCCTGAGGTACTCTCAGCTTCACGCCATACCTCCTCCGCTTAGAGGGAACATACTGGCGGATAATGAGTCTCCCCTTGAAAGCAATGAGAGACTCATCAATCGCGACTTCCCTTCCAGGTACATAGACCTACACAAATTTGGCCCCAAAGTGATCGATGACCGACCTGATTTTGTACAGGCGGTCATAGGCAGGATCACCTTGGGGGGGACATGCTGCATTATCTGCATAATTGTAAAGTGGGTTCTGGTAGAGGACGTCCCCACTCCAGTAATGCCTGACACTAGGTTTCTTGACTAGGCCCATATGCAGCACGAGGCCCCAAAACGTCCTCATCTTGGCTGCACAGACCGGAGTCAAGCCACCGGGCCTAGCCAAAAAGGAGCCCGGATGTTGAGCAATGAACTGTGGGACGTACAGGTTCGTCTGCTCCAACATCAGATTCACAAAGGGGTCACTAAAAAAAAGACTAAAGTAGTCGCATTCAGTGAAGCCCACTGTGGAAATCTGGATTCCTGGTTGGCCTACAAAATCAGGAATCACAGGCTCAAAACGCTCTGGGGTATACCAGACAAGTTCACTAGTACGAGCCCCAGAGCTTCTCGTACTAGTGTGGGCCACAGGGTCCCTAGCATGGCGGTCTCCTTGCTCCACCTGGCGGCGTCTCCGCCGCCTTGGGGTCTCATCATCATTGCTAGATGATGAGGAGGACGCGGATGACAAAAGGAAAGAGGGGTTATCCTCAGTCCTCACTGGGGCTCTCGGACTCGGAGGCAAGCTGGGCATATGCCGCCTAGAACATCTGGCAGGCCATAGGGGAGTGTGTGTGTGTGATAAACTTTATTTGGTGTGCGTGTGTGTGGGGGGACGGTTGTTCGGGAACTTACCCTAAACCTTACAGACAAAAAAAAAAAAGAAAAGGCCCAAAAATGTGATTTATTTTTTTTCAAACTCGCTGATCAACCGTCCGAAGTTGATCAGCGGTGGGGCGTGCGATGCGCTAACAGTGACGCTAAGAGTCCCGGCCACAGTCAGAGTACGCAGAAAAAAATATAATATATGCTTGTGCCCCAAAAAAAGTTGTGAAAGGGGGCGGAAGGGGGGCAAGCTGCAGGACACCTGGGGGATCTAGAGTCAGGGTTAAAAACATGGGGTGGAAAGTGGGAGGGGTTTAATCAAATCAAGCACGCAATATCTCGGAAACCAAAGCGGCGCAAACGTTCATTTTTGCAGCACAAACGCAGCACAAACGAACGGTGTATTTCTTTTTGAAATTTAAAAACATGGGGTGGAAAGTGGGCGGGGTTTCAGCAAATCAAGTGGCAATATCTCGGAAACCAAAGCGGCGCAAACGTTCATTTTTGCAGCACAAACCAGCACAAACGCAGCACAAACGAACTGGTGTATTTATTTTTGAAATTTAAAAACATGGGGTGGAAAGTGGGCGGGGTTTCAGCAAATCAAGCGTGCAATATCTCGGAAATGAAAGCGGTGCAAACGTTAATTTTTGCTGCACAAACCAGCACAAACGCAGCACAAACGAATGGTGTATTGCATTTTGAAATTTAAGAACATGGGGTGGAAAATGGGCGGGGCTTCATAAAAATCTAACGCGCAATATCTCAGGAACCGAACCGTCACAAACGTTCAATTTTGTGGCACAAACCAGCACAAACGCAGCAGAAACGAATGGTGTATTTCTTTTTGAAATTTAAAAACATGGTGTGGAAAGTGGGCGGGGTTTCAGCAAATCAAGCGCGCAATATCTCGGAAACCAAAGCGGCGCAAACGTTCATTTTTGCAGCACAAACGCAGCACAAACGAATGGTGTATTTATTTTTGAAATTTAAGAACATGGGGTGGAAAATGGGCGGGGTTTCAGAAAATCAAGCGCGCAATATCTCGGAAACCAAAGCGGCGCAAACGTTCATTTTTGCAGCACAAACCAGCACAAACGCAGCACAAACGAATGGTGTATTTCTTTTTGAAATTTAAGAACATGGGGTGGAAAATGGGCAGGGGCTTCATAAAAATCAAGCGCGCAATATCTCAGGAACCGAACCGGCACAAACGTTCATTTTTGCGGCACAAACCAGCACAACGCAGCACAAACGAACTGGTGTATTTCTTTTTGAAATTTAAGAACATGGGGTGCCAACTTCACACAGGTCCCTAGTGACCATGCCCTTTTTTTACAAATCGGCACTTCACAACTTTAAGGCTAGGTCTACACGACGACATTTGTCGCGCTACAAAAAGTCGCGCGACAGATAGGGCGCAACAGTTGTCGCGCGACATTTTGTTGCACTAATGTCGCGCGACAATTTTTATAATGGCAGTCTATGGTGTCGCACTGCAACATGCGACATGTTGCGACTGCGACGCGACAGTCGCAGAAAAATCCATCTTGAATGGATTTTCTGCAACTGTCGCGTCGCAGTCGCAGCATGTCGCATGTTGCAGTGCGACACTATAGACTGCCATTATAAAAATTGTCGCGCGACATTGGTGCAACAAAATGTCGCGCGACAAATGTCGTTGTGTAGACCTAGCCTAACAGTTTATTGCTCGGTCATGCAACTTGGCACCCAAATGAATTTTACCTCCTTTTCTTCTCACAAATAGAGCTTTCTTATGGTGGTATTTGATTGCTGCTGAGATTTTTTGTTTTTCTGATATTAATCAAAATAGACCGCAATTTTCTAAAAAAAAAGTGTATTTTTAACTTTCTTAACATCTCCATACAAGTTTGTGTCAGAATTTATTGTGCTACATGTCTTTGATAAAAAAAAAATCCAATAAGTGTATATTTATTGGTTTGCACAAAAGTTATAGCGTTTACAAACTATGGTACAAAAATGTGAATTTCCGCATTTTGAAGCAGCTCTGACTTTATGAGCACCTGTCATGTTTCTTGAGGTGCTAGAATGCCAGGATAGTATAAATACCCCCCCAAATGACCCCATTTTAGAAAGAAGACACCGCAAAGTATTCGCGGAGGGGCATGGTGAGTTCATGCATAATTTAATTTTTTTTTCACAAGTTAGCAGAAAATGACACTTTCTGAGGCAAAAAAAATAAAAAATAAAGTTTCCATTTCTGTTAACTTCTGGCAAAAAAAAATAAAAAATCTCCCATGGACTCACTATGCCCCTCAGTGAATACCTTGGGTGTCTACTTTCCGAAATGGGGTCATTTGTGGGGTGTGTTTACTGTTCTGGCATTTTGGGCGGGGCTAAACTGTGAGCAACCCTGTAAAGCCTTAGGCCCCTTTCACACGGGCGAGTTTTCCGTGCGGGTGCGATCCGTGCGGCGAACGTATGGCACCCGCACTAAATCCTGACCCATTCATTTCTATGGGGCTGTGCACATGAGCGATGTTTTTAACGCATCACTTGTGCGTTCAGTTGAAATCGCAGCATGCTCTATATTGTCCGATTTCAACGTGACGCAGGCCCCATAGAAATGAATGGGGTGTGTGAAAATCGGATGGCATCCGCAAGCAAGTACGGATGCCGTGCGATTTGCACGCATGGTTGCTGGGAGACCATCGGGATGGAGACCCGATCATTATTATTTTCCCTTATAACATGGTTATAAGGGAAAATAATAGCATTCTGAATACAGAATGCATAGTAAACCAGCGCTAGAGGGGTTAAAAAAAAATAAAAAAATTTTTAACTCACCTTAGTCCACTTGCTCGTGAAGCCGGCATCTCCTTGTGTCTCCGCTGCTGATGAACAGGACCTGGGGTGAGCTACTCCATTAAATAGAGCTTAAGGACCTTCGATGACGTCACTCCGGTCATCACATGATCTTTTACCATGGTGAATCACTATGGTAAAAGATCATGTGACGTACCATGTGATGACCGGAGTGACGTCATCGAAGGTCCTTAACCTGTATTTAATGGAGCAGCTCACCCCAGGTCCTGTTCATCAGCAGCGGAGACAGAAGGAGATGCCGGGCTTCGCGAGCAAGTGGACTAAGGTGAGTTAAATTATTTTTTTATTTTTTTTAACCCCTCTAGCGCTGGTTTACTATGCATTCTGTATTCAGAATGCTATTATTTTCGCTTATAACCATGTTATAAGGGAAAATAATACAATCTTCAGAACATCAATCCCAAGCCCGAACTTCTATGAAGAAGTTCGGGTTTGGGTACCAAACATGCGCGATTTTTCTCACGCGAGTGCAACGCATGACAATGTTTTGCACTTGCGCAGAAAAAATCGCGCATTTTCCCGCAACGCACCCGGCTCTTATCCGGGCAAAAAAAATGACGCCCGTGTGAAAGGGGCCTAAAGGTACTCGTTGGACTTTCGGCCCCTTTACGCACCTAGGCTGCAAAAAAAGTGTCACACATGTGGTATCGCTGTACTCAGAAGAAGTAGGACAATGTGTTTTGGGGTGTATTTTTACAATGTGTGCAGGGTGCACGGGCCATCTCCCTTCCCGATTACTGCTGTAATTTGCAGAGATCTATGTGAGTTTTGCTGGAAAATGGTGCCAGTCTGGGAAAATAAATATACAGGAGGTGGCATGTGCACTCTGCACGTGTCGTGTCATCATACTGTTCCTCATCGGTGGGGGCTGGTGTTACTAAACCCCAAAAATGATTAGGTTCACCCACACAAAGGAAAGTTCTACAAATGTTCAACGCCCATGGGCGTTGCTCTAGGGCAGTGGTGGCAAACCTATGGCACGGGTGCCAAAGGTGGCACTCCGAGACCTATCTATGGCACTCGCCCCCTGGAAAAAGTCTATGGTGTACCAATATGCCCAAGACTTTTCCTGCCATTCATCAGCGCAGGGCACGCTATGAACAGCACAGGCAGAACACTGAATGTAGGCAGGATATTCTAGCTAAATGATAAAGTACATGGAAGATATACTATATTGGACTGCGGCATTTCGGTAAAAATGCTGTGTGGGCACTTTGCGAGAAATAATGGGTTTTGGGTTGCAGTTTTGGCACTCGGTCTGTAAAAGGTTCACCATCACTTCTCTAGGGGGTGCAGAGGTAACAGTCGCTAATGGGCCCAGGAGCCTGAGGTGGCCGAAATACACTTGTACCACATTAGAAGACACACAATGCACTGAGGGAAGGTGGGCCAAAGCTGAACTCTTCCACCAGGGCCCATGAGCCGTTAGATACGCCCCTGGCAGCGCCACACTACTCGTTTTATTGTCGACCACTATGGCATAATTAAAAATTTGGTAGTAATAAATAGCATGAGAAACACTTTTATTAACATCAAAAAAACTTACGGCCTCAAATCCGTGACCGGCTGAAGAAACTGCAATTGTTGAGTGTATATATAGGGGCGTTTTTTGAAACCCCCTTCACCACTGCGCCTTTGGGAATTCATCGCCTTTGGGAATTCATTTCCCGGCGAAACTGGTCCCGGCAGCTGTTCCACCGTGTTTTTGTTTGCTTGACTAAAAAAAAAAGCCAGTTTAAACAATGAAAATATATCTCGAGAAATAGTAAAGGGCAACATTTTTAAAAATAAAAAATGGCAACTGTGAAAAATTGAAGAAAAGGCAGAATTTAACAGCACATGGTACTGTACTGCAGGTGTAGGGATACTAATGAACAATAAGTTCAGGAAGGAGGAGATGAGTTGTGCAAGCCATTTGTCCTTCATGAATTTAGAATATGACATTGAGACAACTAAAAAGGATGCTCAATTATAAAAGGGACACAAAATAACAAGTGCACATACAGGTTTGTGACAGGAGTACTGTTTGCTGGAGCAAAGGTAGGCTCCGCCATTTTGCAGAAAAGATATGGGGTATAGTATTTAGTGCATGACAGATCCATAAACCATGTGTAGGTTTGAAGCCAAATGAAGCTGGACCCCAAAATAAAAATTCTTCTGACTGCATGGAAATTATAGCTACATAATTTTATAGGGACAGACTAGGCAAGGACAGTACAACGACATTGCTGGCACTTACCTAAAGCTGCACGGCCACGGCCATCTGCTTTGGCCCATTCTTCACGCCTCAGCTGACGGGCCAGCTGCTCCCACGCAGCATCTTTACGGACACGGTCCTGGTAGTTTCGGGAAAGGGTGTCCCACAGTTCTGGCCTCTCCTGCACCAGACATATTAACTTGTCTACATTCCACCTTGGCATTTTTGGGGCCTCCAAAGTGAATATAGGCAAAAAGAGAAATCACAGTAGCCAGACAGCAATGTCTCCCCAGTCTGCAATTTCACCTCAGGTGCCTAGCAATTTGCATATCCTGTGATATTAAACTTCCTGTATCAGACGCGGATGACAATCGGATGTGCTTCCGCGTTTTTCCACAGACCCATTGACTTGAATGGGTCCGCGAACCGTTGTCCGTCCAAAAAATCGGACAGGTCATATTTTTTTGACGGACAAGAAACACGGTTCCCGGACGCGGATGCCAAACGGTGCATTTTCCGAGTTTTCAACGGACCCATTGAAAGTCAATGGGTCCGCAGAAAATCACGGAAAACGGAACAACGGCCACGGATGCACACAACGGTCGTGTGCATGAGGCCTAAATGACAACTTTTTAAATTTTTTTATACAAAGTAATCAATTTACAGAGATATTTCTCTCACCCAGCATGGGTATATGTAAAAATACACCCCAAAACACATTGTCCTACTTCTTCTCAGTACGGCGATACCACATGTGTGACACTTTTTTACAGCCTAGGTATGTAAAGGGGCCGAAAGTCCAACGAGTACCTTTTAGGAGGGCATTTGGATTACAGACTTCTTCTCACGCTTTAGGGCCCCTAAAATGCCAGGGCAGTATAAATACATGGAATAAATTGAAATGATATATTGAATATACGCCTATAAATACAATAGAGCAAATAACATGGGGATAGGCGCTAAAACAAAATAATAATGTCTTTATTAATTGTCTGATTAAGAAATAAGGGGTATCAACCGTCAGTATAATGTGCAAAACTGACTTTAACAATTGTGAAAACACTGATATATACCAAATAGCACCACCATCTGGATTGCCAGTGTAGTCTCACAAGCTACTAGCATAAGGGGCTCATTCAACCACAGGGTTCAAGATGTG
This sequence comes from Bufo gargarizans, assembly GCF_014858855.1. Lineage (NCBI taxonomy): Eukaryota > Metazoa > Chordata > Amphibia > Anura > Bufonidae > Bufo > Bufo gargarizans. Next base: position 675,676,314 of record NC_058081.1, read on the forward strand.
TATCCCAGGGTGAAAGGTATCAAGGGGATGTATTGGTATGGGAATTTCACCAAACACCACTCCAATCAGTCAATCAGCCAATCCGGCCAGGAGGCACGGCACAAGGCAAACTGAATACCATCAAACCATCCGGCCTCAATGATGCGATCTCATACGTCCCGTTCATCTAGTGACCAGGCTGATTTCTTTGTGTTACTGTACAATGCACTATGAGAAGTGGATTCATGTGTGTGATCATTGATACAAGTGGCTACACACATGAATCTATGTGTCTGTCCGTTTTTACACACTTCTCTTGGAGTGACTCTCCTTCACTGTATATTATAATAAAGATGTCCATGCTGCGATAAATATATAAAGCCGCTTTGTAAATTCCTTGCTTTGTTTATGTGGCGCTTGCTGCGCTTTCCCTGTGACTCACCTTGTTCCTCCACCCTTCAGCCTTTAGTTTGCCTTGTGCCGTGCCTCCTGGCCGGATTGGCTGATTGACGGAGGCGTGTCTAACAGGGCGGGGTTTCACCCTGTAAAGCTCGGTGTTCTGTGGGCCGCTTTGCGGCCATCACAGTGCCGGATTACATGCACACTAGCACGCAGCACCTCAGCCTAGAGGTTGCTAGCTCAGGCAGGATAGTGACTGTTTGTAAAGCTCCGTACCTCACACTAGAGGAAAACGGTGCTAGGCAGGGATCTCTATCACTGACTGTTTGTTTGTCCATTACCTCGGTTATTAAAACAACACTGAGGCTCTGGGCTCTAGTATTAACCTGGTGCACATAGCTCCTGATGAAATGCATTCCCAATGCATGGAAACGCAGCGTTGAGCTGTTGCAAATAAGGGACATGTCAGGGCAACCATTGCTCCTTTAATCCACCTGGAGTGAATGCTATTGCTCTGCCATAGTCCAGCACCTGTGATTATTAGTGCAGTGAGAGTCTGCGCGCTGGCTATCACTGTTTTGGAGTGGTGTTTGGTGAAATTCCCATACCAATACATCCCCTTGATACCTTTCACCCTGGGATACACATCTTGAACCCTGTGGTTGAATGAGCCCCTTATGCTAGTAGCTTGTGAGACTACACTGGCAATCCAGATGGTGGTGCTATTTGGTATATATCAGTGTTTTCACAATTGTTAAAGTCAGTTTTGCACATTATACTGACGGTTGATACCCCTTATTTCTTAATCAGACAATTAATAAAGACTCGGCAGTATAAATACCCCACATGTGACCCCATTTTGGAAAGAAGACACCCCAAGGTATTCCGGAGAGGCATGGCGAGTTCATATAAGATTTTTTTTTGGCACAAGTTAGCGGAAATAGATTTTTTTTTTGTTTTTTCTCACAAAGTCTCCCTTTCCGCTAACTTGTGACAAAAAATTCAATCTTTCATGGACTCAATATGCCCCTCAGCGAACATGCATGGCCAGCATTAGGAGTTTATGCTATTCTCCTTAGGCCTCATGCACACGACCGTTGTTTGGGTCCGCATCTGAGCTGCCATTTTGGCGGCTCGGATGCGGACCCATTCATTTAAATGGGGCCGCAAAAGATGCACTCCGTGTGCTGTGCGCATCTGTGGCTCCGTTCCGCGGCCCCGCTAAAAAAATATAACATATCCTATTCTTGTCCGCGCTTTGCGGACAAGAATAGGCATTTATATTGCCGTCGCCCATTACGTTCTGCAAATTGCGGAAGAGAACACGGACACCTTCCGTTTTTTGCAGATCCGCGGTTTGAGGACCGCAAAAAACTGCATGGTCATGTGCATGAAGCCTTATATTGAGCATATGGGTAATGAGATTTTTTTTTTTTCTTTCAGCCTCTGGGCTAAAAGAAAAAATGAACGGCACAGATTTCTTCATTCGCATCAATCAATGTGGATGAAAAAATCTCTGCCAAAAAAGATGCAAAAAAAAAAAGCTGTGATCGCTAATAAAGATCCAAAAAGCTCAAAAGTTATCTTTATAGCGCTGCAGTGGTTTTACAGTGTTTTTGCAGTGATCAGAAAAAAATATATTCTGTCACTGCGGTGGGGCGGACTGAACGCAAATGTGCGCACAAGATCAGGCCTGATCGGGCGAACACTGCGTTTTTTGTAGAGCCTAAGGTGACCCTAATGTACTGATATAGATCTGATTGTGATCAGTCTTGATCACTTACAGATACTATATAGTAACCAGTGACTGCGGTGCGGTGGGCTGGGCGCTAACTACCTAACAAATAGCTAACTAACTTGCGGTGATAAGGGACCCTTAGACCCCATTCACTCGTCCGCAATTCTGTTCCGCATTTCGAGGAACGGAATTGCGGACCCATTCATTTCTATGGGGACAGACTTTGTCCTGCTCGGATCCGGAATTGCGGATCTGCACTTCCGGGTCCGCACTTCCGTTCCGCAAAAATATAGAAAATGTCCTATTCTTGTCCGCAATTGCGGACAAGAAAAGGCATTTTCTATATAGTTCTGGCAATGTGCGGATCCGCAAAATGAGGAAAGCACATTGCCGGTGTCCGTGTTTTGCGGATCCGTGGATCCAAGGATCCGCAAAACACATACGGATGTCTGAATGGAGCCTTACATGACAGAGGGGTGATCAGGGGTTAATAAGTGACAGTGTGTGTGTGTGTGTGTGTAGTGTAGTGTGGTGCTTGGTGCTACTTACAGAGCTGCCTGTGTCCTCTGGTGGTCGATCCAAGCAAAAGGGACCACCAGAGGACCAGGTAGCAGGTATATCAGACGCTGTTAACAAAACAGCGTCTAATATAACTTTCTGATTTAAAAAAAATCTCATCTACAGCCTGCCAGCAAATGATCAGCGCTGGCAGGCTGTAGTTCTACTTGTTTACTTCGCAATCCTGTGAACGCGCGCTCCTGTGAGTGTGCGTTCACAGGAAATCTCAGGTCTTACGAGATGACGCCAATAGTCATTGCTGAGCCCTGAGAGAGCCGCCGTCCGCCCGTGTGCGGCAAGTGGTTAAGAAAAAGGCTGATTCATTTGGAAGCATTTGCACATGTTCTGGGTGTGGTAGTGGATGGTGAGCATGTTTGAGCTCCACCCACCGGCACTCTCTGGAAATGTGCGAATGTGTACTTTCCAGTTCTAAAATGTATTTCTATTGGTCAAGGCATGAGGTGGATTGTACCTGCCTATCTGTAATATTACTGGGCGGCCATGTACCATGGAGGGCGGGGTTAGCCCAGTCAAAGGTCTAACCCGAACACCCTATCTATGTGTAGAGCTTGCATGACTTATGTTTTGTATGTTTTGTGTTCTTTCTTACTTTTCTTTCTTCTCTCTTTTCCACTATGCAGTAGATTTTTTCCTACTGTGCGCCAAATTACACAGAAGTTTTTTTTAATCTCCTTCATAGTCTTTAGTTTCTTCATGTGTCACACATACAGTCCTGATCAAAAGTTTAAGACCACTTGAAAAATGGCACAAAATCATATTTAGCATGGCTGGATCTTAACAAGGTTCCAAGTAGAGCTTCAACATGCAACAAGAAGAAATGGGAGTGAGACCAAACATTTTTTGAGCATTCAATTTAATGAAAACAACAAATAAACTGAAACATGCTGTTTTTCAGCTGATCAAAAGTTTAGGACCACATGCCTTTAAAAGGCCAAATCTGTGCAAAGATGTGGATTCATTTTTCATTTTCTGTCATGAAGTCACACGTTGTGATGGCAAAGGCAAAAAAACTCTCCCTTTTTGAACGTGGTCGGGTTGTTGAACTGCAAAAGCAGGGTCTCTCACAGCGCGTCATCGCTGCTGAGGTGGGACGCAGTAAGGCAGTCATTTGGAATTTCTTAAATTCTTAAATGATCCTGAGGGTTATGGAACAAAAAAGTGGAAGACCCAAAAAAATTTCATCACTGAGCCGGAGGATCCAATTCGCTGTCCGTCAAGACACTGGATGATCCTCAACTCAAATTAAGGCCCTTACTGGTTCTGACTGCACCCCCAAAACCATCAGATGGCATCTGAGACTGAAGGGCTTCAAAAACAAAAAAAGGTCTTCAAAGACCTCATCTCTAGGGATGAGCGAACCCAAACTGTATAGTTCGGGTTCGTACCGAATTTTGGGGTATCCGTAACACGGACCCGAACCCGGACATTTTCGTAAAAGTCCGGGTTCGGTGTTCGTCGCTTTCTTGGCGCTTTTTGAAAGGCTGCAAAGCAGCCAATCAACAAGCGTCATACTACTTGCCCCAAGAGGCCGTCACAGCCATGCCTACTATTGGCATGGCTGTGATTGGCCAGTGCAGCATGTGACCCAGCCTGTATTTAAGCTGGAGTCACATAGCGCCGCCCGTCACTCTGCTCTGATCAGTATAGGGAGAGGCTGCAGCTGCGACGTTAGGGCGAGATTAGGCAGTGATTAACTCCTCCAAAAGACTTCATTCAGAGATCGATCTGCAGCTGTGGATGATTGAACTGCTGCTATTGAATTGCTCACTGTTTTTAGGCTGCTCAGTCACTTTTTTCTGGGGTGATCGGCGGCCATTTTGTGTCTTGTGGTGCGCCAGCACAAGCTGCCAACAAGTGCATTTAATCCTCAGTAGTGTGGTTGTTTTTTGGCTAAATCCTACATCAGGGTCAAGCTGTCACACCAAGTGCATTTAACCATCAATAGTCTGGTTATTTTTTGGCCATATGCTACATCAGGGGCAAGCTGAGCCTGTCACCAAGTGCATTTAACCCTCAATAGTGCGGTTGCTTTTATCTAAATCCTACATCACGGTCAAGCTGTCACACCAAGTGCATTTAACCATCAATAGTCTGGTTATTTTTTGGCCATATACGACATCAGGGGCATGCTGAGCCTGTCAACAAGTGCATTTAACCCTCAATAGTGTGGTTGGTCAAGCTGTCACACCAAGTGCATTTAACCATCAATAGTGTGGTTATTTTTTGGGCATATCCCAGTCTAATTCTGTCCGTAAACGTATACCTGTCACCCAGTGCCTAAATAATAGGCCTCAAATTTGTAGTCAGCTAAATCTGTGGTTATTGCTGTGGCTGGGCGAGTTATTTAGTGTCCGTCAAAGCACAGTTTTTTTCTGGGTTGAAATACAATTCCCAATTTAGCAATTTTCTAAATTAGTGGTTTCTGCTGTATCAGGCCTACTTTAAATTTATCCCTAAAAAGGAATATTAGATTCAAGGTGCTGATAGGGTCAGTCTCAATAACTTCACACACTCGCTACTGTGCATATCCCAGTCTAATTCTGTCTGTAAACGTATACCTGTCACCCAGCGCCTAAATAATAGGCCTCAAATTTGTAGTCAGCTAAATCTGTGGTTATTGCTGTGGCTGGGCAAGTTATTTAGTGTCCGTCAAAGCACAGTTTTTGTTCTGGGTTGAAATACAATTCCCAATTTAGCAATTCTCTAAATTAGTGGATTCTGCTGTATCAGACCTCCTTTAAATCCATCCCTAAAATGGTATATAAGATTCAAGGTGCACATAGGGTCATTCTCAATAACTTCACACACACGCTACTTCGCATATCCCAGTGTAATTCTGTCTGTAAACGTATACCTGTCACCCAGCGCCTAAATAATAGGCCTCAAATTTATAGTCATCCAAATCTGTTGTTATTGCTGTAGCTGGTCATGTTATTTAGTGTTCGTCAAAGCCCAGTTTTTGTTCTGGGTTGAAATACAATTCCCAATTTAACAATTCTCTAAATTAGTGGTTTCTGCTGTATCAGGCCTACTTTAAATTTATCCCTAAAAGGGAATATTAGATTCAAGGTGCTGATAGGGTCATTCTCAATAACTTCACACACACGCTACTGTGCATATACCAGTCTAATTCTGTCTGTAAACGTATACCTGTCACCCAGCGCCTAAATAATAAGCCTCAAATTTGTAGTCAGCTAAATCTGTGGTTATTGCTGTGGCTGGGCAAGTTATTTAGTGTCCGACAAAGCACAGTTTTTGTTCTGGGTTGAAATGCAATTCCCAATTTAGCAATTCTCTAAATTAGTGGTTTCTGCTGTATCAGGCCTACTTTAAATGTATCCCTAAAAGGGAATATTAGATTCAAGGTGCTGATAGGGTCATTCTCAATAACTTCACACACACGCTACTGTGCATATACCAGTCTAATTCTGTTTGTAAACGTATACCTGTCACCCAGCGCCTAAATAATAGGCCTCAAATTTGTAGTCAGCTAAATCTGTGGTTATTGCTGTGGCTGGGCAAGTTATTTAGTGTCCGTCAAAGCACAGTTTTTGTTCTGGGTTGAAATGCAATTCCCAATTTAGCAATTCTCTAAATTAGTGGTTTCTGCTGTATCAGGCCTACTTTAAATGTATCCCTAAAAGGGAATATTAGATTCAAGGTGCTGATAGGGTCATTCTCAATAACTTCACACACACGCTACTGTGCATATACCAGTCTAATTCTGTTTGTAAACGTATACCTGTCACCCAGCGCCTAAATAATAGGCCTCAAATTTATAGTCAGCTAAATCTGTGGTTACTGCTGTGCCTGTATTAGTTTAATACGGTACCTAAATAGATAGCCAGATAGTGTTAGGTGTCTTTAAAAAAAGGCCTGAATTTGAATTCAATACATTGGGCCAAATAATATTTTTGTTGTTGTGGTGAACGATAACAATGAGGAAAACATCTAGTAAAGGACGCGGACATGGTCGTGGTAGTGTTAGTGGACCCTCTGGTGCTGGGAGAGGACGTGGCCGTTCTGCCACAGCCACACGTCCTAGTGTACCAACTACCTCAGGTCCCAGTAGCCGCTATAATTTACAGCGATATTTCGTGGGGCCCAATGCCGTTCTAAGGATGGTAAGGCCTGAGCAGGTACAGGCATTAGTCAATTGGGTGGCCGACAGTGGATCCAGCACGTTCACATTATCTCCCACCCAGTATTCTGCAGAAAGCGCACAGATGGCGCCTGAAAACCAACCCCATCAGTCTGTCACTTCACCCCCATGCATACCAAGGAAACTGTCTGAGCCTCAAGTTATGCAGCAGTCTCTTATGCTGTTTGAAGACTCTGCTGGCAGGGTTTCCCAAGGGCATCCACCTAGCCCTTCCCCAGCAGTGGAAGACATAGAATGCACTGACGCACAACCACTTATGTTTCCTCATGATGAGGACATGGGAATACCACTTCAGCACATCTCTGATGATGACGAAACACAGGTGCCAACTGCTGCGTCTTTCTGCAGTGTGCAGACTGAACAGGAGGTCAGGGATCAAGACTGGGTGGAAGACGATGCAGGGGACGATGAGGTCCTAGACCCCACATGGAATGAATGTCGTGCCACTGACTTTCACAGTTCAGAGGAAGAGGCAGTGGTGAGACCGAGCCAACAGCGTAGCAAAAGAGGGAGCAGTGGGCAAAAGCAGAACACCCGCCGCCAAAGCAGAACACCCGCCTGCTACTGACCGCCGACATCTGGGACCGAGCACCCCAAAGGTAGCTTCAAGGAGTTCCCTGGCATGGCACGTCTTCAAACAATTTGCTGACGACAAGACCCGAGTGGTTTGCACGCTGTGCCATCAGAGCCTGAAGCGAGGCATTAACGTTCTGAACCTTAGCACAACCTGCATGACCAGGCACCTGCATGCAAAGCATGAACTGCAGTGGAGTAAACACCTTAAAAACAAGGAAGTCACTCAGGCTCCCCTTGCTACCTCTGCTGCTGCCGCCTAGGCCTCTTCTGCTGCTGCCGCCTCGGCCTCTTCCTCCGCCTCTGGAGGAACGTTGGCACCTGCCGCCCAGCAAACAGGGGATGTACCACCAACACCACCACCTCCGTCACCAAGCATCTCAACCATGTCACACGGCAGCGTTCAGCTCTCCATCTCACAAACATTTGAGAGAAAGCGTAAATTCCCACCTAGCCACCCTCGATCCCTGGCCCTGAATGCCAGCATTTCTAAACTACTGGCCTATGAAATGCTGTCATTTAGGCTGGTGGACACAGACAGCTTCAAACAGCTCATGTCGCTTGCTGTCCCACAGTATGTTGTTCCCAGCCGCCGCTACTTCTCCAAGAGAGCCGTGCCTTCCCTGCACAACCAAGTATCCGATAAAATCAAGTGTGCACTGCGCAACGCCATCTGTGGCAAGGTCCACAAAACCACAGATACGTGGACCAGTAAGCACGGCCAGGGACGCTATATCTCCCTAACTGCACACTGGGTAAATGTAGTGGCAGCTGGGCCCCAGGCGGAGAGCTGTTTGGCGCACGTCCTTCCGCCGCCAAGGATCGCAGGGCAACATTCTTTGCCTCCTGTTGCCACCTCCTCCTTCTCGGCTTCCTCCTCCTCTTCTTCCACCTGCTCATCCAGTCAGCCACACACCTTCACCACCAACTTCAGCACAGCCCGGGGTAAACGTCAGCAGGCCATTCTGAAACTCATATGTTTGGGGGACAGGCCCCACACCGCACAGTGTTGTGGCGGGGTATAGAACAACAGACCGACGAGTGGTTGCTGCCGGTGAGCCTCAAGCCCGGCCTGGTGGTGTGCGATAATGGACAAATGGGTCTAGCCGGTTTGACGCACATCCCTTGCTTGGCGTATGTGCTGAATTTGGTGGTGCAGAAGTTCATTCACAACTACCCCGATATGTCAGAGCTGCTGCATAAAGTGCGGGCCGTCTGTTCGCGCTTCCGGCGTTCACATCCTGCCGCTGCTCGCCTGTCTGCTATACAGCGTAACTTCGGCCTTCCCGCTCACTGCCTCATATGCGACGTGCCCACCAGGTGGAACTCCACCTTGCACATGCTGGACAGACTGTGCGAGCAGCAGCAGGCCATAGTGGAGTTTCAGCTGCAGCACGCACGGGTCAGTCGCACTGCGGAACAGCACCACTTCACCACCAATGACTGGGCCTCCATGCGAGACCTGTGTGCCCTGTTGCGCTGTTTCGAGTACTCCACCAACATGGCCAGTGGCGATGACGCCGTTATCAGCGTTACAATACCACTTCTATGTCTCCTTGAGAAAACACTTAGGGCGATGATGGAAGAGGAGGTGGCCCAGGAGGAGCAGGAGGAGGACGAGGGGTCATTTTTAGCACTTTCAGGCCAGTCTCTTCGAAGTGACTCAGTGGGAGGTTTTTTGCAACAGCAGAGGCCAGGTACAAATGTGGCCAGCCAGGGCCCACTACTGGAGGATGAGGAGGACGAGGATGAGGAGGAGGTGGAGGAGGATGAGGATGAAGCATGGTCACAGCGGGGTGGCACCCAACGCATCTCGAGCCCATCACTGGTGCGTGGCTGGGGGGAAACGCAGGACGATGACGATACGCCTCCCACAGAGGACAACTTGTCCTTACCCGTGGGCAGCCTGGCACACATGAGCGACTACATGCTGCAGTGCCTGCGCAACGACAGCAGAGTTGCCTACATTTTAACGTGTGCGGACTACTGGATTGCCACCCTGCTGTATCCACGGTACAAAGACAATGTGCCCACCTTACTTCCTGCACTGGAGCGTGATAGGAAGATGCGCAAGTACAAGCGCACATTGGTAGACGCGCTACTGAGAGCATTCCCAAATGTCACAGGAGAACAAGTGGAAGCCCAAGGCCAAGGCAGAGGAGGAGCAAGAGGTCGCCAAGGCAGCTTTGTCACGGCCAGCTCCTCTGAGGGCAGGGTTAGCATGGCAGAGATGTGGAAAACTTTTGTCAACACGCCACAGCTAACTGCACCACCACCTGATACGCAACGTGTTAGCAGGAGGCAACATTTCACTAACATGGTGGAACAGTACGTGTGCACACCCCTCCACGTACTGACTGATGGTTCGGCCCCATTCAACTTCTGGGTCTCTAAATTGTCCACGTGGCCAGAGCGAGCCTTTTATGCCTTGGAGGTGCTGGCCTGCCCGGCGGCCAGCATTTTGTCTGAACGTGTATTCAGCACGGCAGGGGGCGTCATTACAGACAAACGCAGCCGCCTGTCTACAGCCAATGTGGACAAGCTGACGTTCATAAAAATGAACCAGGCATGGATCCCACATGACCTGTCCATCCCTTGTGCAGATTAGACATTAACTACCTCCTCTTAACCATATATTATTGTACTCCAGGGCACTTCCTCATTCAATCCTATTTTTATTTTCATTTTACCATTATATTGCGAGGCAACCAACAGTTGAATGAACCTCTCCTCTGTCTGGGTGCCGGGGCCTAAATATATGACAATGGACTGTTCCAATTTTGGGTGACGTGAAGCATGATTCTCTGCTATGACATGCAGACTGATTCTCTGCTGACATGAAGCCAGATTCTCTGTTACGGGACTTCTCTCCTCTGCCTGGGTGCCAGGGCCTAAATTTATGACAATGGACTGTTACAGTGGTGGGTGACGTGAAGCATGATTCTCTGCTATGATATGAAGACTGATTCTCTGCTGACATGAAGCCAGATTCTGTGTTATGGGACCTCTCTCCTCTGCCTGGTTGCCGGGGCCTAAACTTAAGACAATGGACTGTTACAGTGGTGGGTGTCGTGAAGCATGATTCTCTGCTATGATATGAAGACTGATTCTCTGCTGACATGAAGCCAGATTCTGTGTTATGGGACCAATCTCCTCTGCCTGGGTGCCAGGGCCTAAATTTATGACAATGAACTGTTACAGTGGTGGGTCACGTGAAGCCTGATTCTCTGCTATGATATGAAGAATGATTCTCTGCTGACATGAAGCCAGATTCTGTGTTATGGGACCTATCTTCTCTGACTGGGTGCCAGGGCCTAAATTTATGACAATGGACTGTTACAGTGGTGGGTGACGTGAAGCCTGATTCTCTGCTATGACATGAAGACTGATTCTCTGCTGATATGAAGCCAGATTCTCTGTTACGGGACCTCTCTCCTCTGCCTGGGTGCCGGGGCCTAAATTTATGACAATGGACTGTTACAGTGGTGGGTGACGTGAAGCCTGATTCTATGCTATGACATGAAGACTGATTCTCTGGTGACTTGAAGCCAGATTCTGTCTTATGGGACCTCTCTCCTCTGCCTGGGTGCCGGGGCCTAAATTTATGACAATGGACTGTTACATTGGTGGGTGAAGTGAAGCCTGATTCTCTGCTATGATATGAAGCCAGATTCTCTGCTGACATGAAGCCAGATTCTGTGTTATGGGACTTCTCTCCTCTGCCTGGGTGCCAGGGCCTAAATTTATGACAATGGACTGTTACAGTGGTGGGTGACGTGAAGCCTGATTCTCTGCTATGACATGAAGACTGATTCTCTAGTGACATGAAGCCAGATTCTCTGTTACGGGACCTCTCTCCTCTGCCTGGGTGCCGGGGCCTAAATATCTGAGAATGGACTGTTCCAGCGGTGGGTGACGTGAAGCCAGATTCTTTGCTATGGGACCTCTCTCCAATTGATATTGGTTAATTTTTATTTATTTTATTTTAATTTTAATACATTTCCCTATCCACATTTGTTTGCAGGGGATTTACCTACATGTTGCTGCCTTTTGCAGCCCTCTAGCTCTTTCCTGGGCTGTTTTACAGCCTTTTTAGTGCCGAAAAGTTTGGGTCCCCATTGACTTCAATGGGGTTCGGATTCGGACGAAGTTCAGATCTGGTTCGGATCCCGAACCCGCACATTTCCGGGAAGTTCGGCCGAACTTCTCGAACCCGAACATCCAGGTGTTCGCTCAACTCTACTCATCTCCTTGAACGCCACAGAACTGCTCATTTGGACTTTGCAAGAGAGCACCAAACATGGGACATTCAAAGGTGGAAGAAAGTTTTATTCTCTGATGAGAAAAAAATGTAACCTTGATGGTCCTGATGGTTTCCAACGTTACTGGCATGTCAAGCAGATCCAACCTAAGATGTTTTCTACGCGTGACAGTGGAGGGGAAATGAGAACATTTTGGGGCCTCGTGCTGCATATGGGCCTCGTCAAGAAACCCAGTGTCAGGCTTTACTGGAGTGGGGACGTCCTATTCCAGACCCCACTTTACAGTACGGCCTTGACACGCTCCCGGTTTGAGGCCATCTGGAAATGTCTGCATTATTCCGATAACGCAGCATGTCCCCCCCGAGGTGATCCTGCCCATGACCATCTGCATAAGATATGGCCGGTCATCGATCACTTTGGGGCCAAATTCATGGAGGCCTATGTACCTGGAAGGGAGGTCGCGGTTGATGAGTATCTCATTGCGTTCAAGGGGAGACTCATTTTCCGCCAGTATGTGCCGTCCAAGCGGGCGAAGTATGGCGTGAAGCAATACAAAATTTGTGAGAGTACCTCAGGGTACACTTACAAATTTTGTATATATACGAGGGGCGAGATTCCCAGATTCAACCCCCAGAATGTCCCCCCACTCTGGGTGGTACCGGGAAACTTGTGTGGGTCCTTATGTACCCACTGCTGGATAAGAGTTATCACCTGTATGTGGATAACTTTTATACCAGTATCCCCTTGTTCCAGTCCCTTGCCGCCAGATCCACATTCGCTTGTGGGACCGTGCGGAAAAATCAAGGCGGCCTCCCTGCCCTCCCCCTCCAGGTACCTATCCCCAGGGGTGAGACCCGTGCCCTTACCACTGGAAACCTGTTGCTGGTCAGGTATAAGGACAAGAGGGATGTCCTTATGCTGTCCACAATTCATGGTAACGGCATCACCTATGTCCCTGTGCGAGGTACCGCGGCAACGGTCCTCAAGCCCGATTGTATCGTCGCCTACAATTGGTATATGGGAGGAGTTGATCTCTCTGATCAAGTCCTCAAGCCATATAACGCCATGCGCAAAACCCGGCAGGGACATTCCTCCAGTTCTATGATGCAGTCCTCAAGGCCCTGATCTTTTCGGACCGGGAAAGAGCAGGCCGGAGTACCTCGGGAACTGTAGGCGCCCGGATCGTCCCTGGCCAACACTTTCCAGGTGTGGTCCCCCATACTGGAAAGAAGGGACGAACCCAAAAAAGGTGTAGAGTGTGTCACAGGAGGGGGATACGGAAGGACACCACTACTCAATGTGACACGTACCCCGATCATCCGGGCCTCTGAATTATTGGTTGCTTCAGGGAGTATCACACTTCCATGGAGTACTAAATTTAGCACTGACATCGGATTAAAAAAACTGGTTCTCAGACTTGAGACACCCCAAAAAACTAAAAGAATTTATTAAAAGTAGACATATTAGGTATTGCCGCGTCAGTAATAATCTCCTCTATAAAAATACCCCATGACCTAACCCCCCAGATTAACACGGTCAAGAAAAAAAAAAAGGTGCAAAAAAAGATTTTTTTTGTCACCTTACATAACAAAAAGTTTAATAGCAAGCGATCAAAAAGTCATATAGCCCCCAAAATAGTGCCAATAAAACCGTCTGCTTGTCCCGCACAAAATGCCCCCAGATAAGATAATCGGAAAAGAAAAAAAAAAAGACACTTAGACTTTAGAGATACAAAAAAAAAATTTTGTATCAAAAAAGATAATATAGTCAAAAACCAAAATAATTGTAAAAAGAAAGTAGACTTATTAGGTATCGCCGTGTCCGTAAGAATCTCCTCTATAAAAATATCCCATGACCTAACCCCCCAGATTAACACGGTTAAAAAAAAAAAAACGTTGCCAAAAACGCAATTTTTTGCACTTTTCCATTTCAATCCGTTTTTTCCGGTAACAAAACAAGGGTTAACAACCAAACAAAAGTTAATATTTATTACCCTGATACTGCAGTTTACATAAATGCCACATTTGTGGTCGTAAACTGCTGTATCAGTAAAAGGGAGGCCGCAAAATGAAAGGATCGACATGGTTTCTGGAAGGTCGATTTTGATGTCCTTTTTTATTGACACCATGTCCCTTTTGAAGCCCCCCTGATGCCCCCCTAGAGTAAAAACTCCCTAAAAGTGACCCCATCTAAGAAACTACACCCCTCAAGGTATTCAAAACTGATTATGCAAACTTTATTAACCCTTTAGGTGTTCCTCAACAGTTAATGGCAAATGGAGATGAAATTTCAGAATTTCAATTTTTGGTAACCTTGCCTCACAAAAATGTAATATAGAGCAACCAAAAATCATATGTACCCTAAAAATAGTCCCCCAACAAATGCCACCTTATCCCGTAGTTTCCAAAATGGGGTCACTTTTAGGGAGTTTCTACTCCAGGGGTGCATCAGGGGGGGTGAAACTGGACACAATGTAAATAAACCGGTCCATAAAAATCAGCCCTCCAAAAACCAAACGGCGCACTTTTCACTCTACGCCCCGCTGTTTACGGCCACATATTGGGTGTTTCTGTAAACGGCAGAGTCAGGGAAATAAAGATACAGTCTTGTTTGGCTGTTAACCCTTGCTTTGTTAGTGGAAAAAATGGGTTAAAATGGAAAATAAGGCAAAAAAAATAAATTTTCAAATTTCATCCCCATTTGCCAATAACTCTTGTGCAACACCTAAAGGGTTAACGACGTATGTAAAATCAGTTTTTAATACCTTGAGGGTGTACTTTCTTACATGGGGTCACTTTTAGGGAGTTTCTGCTCTAGGGGTGCATCAGGGGGCTTCAAATGGGACATGGTGTAAATAAACCAGTCCATAAAAATCAGCCTTCCAAAAACCAAACGCCACACCTTTCCCTCTACGCCCTGCTGTGTGGCCGTACAGTAATTTACAGCCACATATTGGGTGTTTCTGTAAACTGTAGAGTCAGGGCAATAAAGATACAGTCTTGTTTGGCTGTTATCCCTTGCTTTGTTAGTGGAAAAAATGGGTTAAAATGGAAAATTAGACCAAAAAATGAAATTCTCAAATTTCATCCCCATTTGCCAATAACTCTTGTGCAACACCTAAAGGGTTAGCAACGTATGTAAAATCAGTTTTGAATACCTTGAGGGGTGTAGTTTCTTAGATGGGGTCATTTTTGGGTGGTTTCTATTATGTAAGCCTCGCAAAGTGACTTCAGACCTGAACTGGTCCCTAGAAATTTGGTTTTTGTAAATTTCAGAAAAATGTCAAGATTTGCTTCTAAACTTCTAAGCCTTGTAAAATATCATTCCCAAAATAATTCTAACATGAAGTAGACATATGGGGAATGTAAAGTCATCACAATTTTTGGGGGTATTACTATGTATTACAGAAGTAGAGAAACTGAAACTTTGAAATTTGCTAATTTTTCTAATTTTTGGGTGAATTAGGTATATATTTTTTTTTACTTCATTTTACCAATGTCATGAAGTACAATATGTGACGAAAAAACAATCTCAGAACGGCCTGGATAAGTCAAAGCGTTTTAAAGTTATCAGCACTTAAAGTGGTCAGATTTGCAAAAAATGGCCTGGTCCTTAAGGTGAAATAAGGCTGTGTCCCTATGGGGTTAAAGTGCATGAAATTTATCAACAATAAATAATGGAAAGCTATAATACTTATCATTTAGCATAGCATGGTGGGGGTATGCATGGTGGTCAGGAAAAAAAAGGGCTTTTTTCCTGACCACCACGCATACCCCCACCATATCAGCTGGTGGTAATTTTTGTTAGATTCATAGACTTGAAATTGTCACTGTGTAGCAAGGTGCGGTCAATCATTGAAACCTGGTGTATAAATTATGGCAAGGGACAATACATGTCTGCCCTAGCCCACTGGATCAATATTTTGCAAAGCAGCAGCACACCATCACAGCAACAAGGCAAGGGCCTATTGAAACCTTCAAATCTGAGTCGGTCTGATTCCCACACCAGGCACATATCTACCTCTTTTACATCATCCTCCATAGTCATTCTCCTTTCCAAAACAGAAATAGGGCATGGCTTCCACCCCGCCTCCCTCCTTATATATGTGAAGCACAAGAGTTGCCAAGAGAACTGATTAGCCTGGACGAGAGAAGCCACATAGTGGACCAGTTGCTAATGTGCATTACATTTTCTGCAGAATGTCTTCCAGTTAACTACAACTTAGCAAGGTGGACAGTAACAATGGCAGGAACATGGTGGCTGCACTGCATTTTGGAAAATAACACATGCTCATGCATGGTGCACATGATCAATTTAGCAATGCAACACTTTTTTTTAACATGTATTGTGGCTTGTAGAAGATGTTGGCTATGTCCAAGAGAGTATGTGCAAATTTCAGACATTTTTATGTGGCTATGAGCACCCTCATGTACTTCAGTACATCACATCTTGCCCCCTGGAGGCCCTGACAACATGTACATCTAGAAACCGCTGACTTGGACATCTTCCTAGTGGACCAGCTAAGTATATTCTTTACTGGCTCTTAGTCCGTTGATCCTTACACAATTAAGTGCGGACCTTGGTTTCTGGTCAGTGTTTTGGTTTTTTGGTTTCTATTTGCGTTTGTGGCCTCCAGTTTCATGATTCATTGATATCCGTTTGAACACTTTATGCGTTCGATGGACATTGTTTTTGTCCCCTGATGAACCCCTTCAATGAGAGGAAGGGGGGAAACGCGTCGGGACACGTGTTTATTTAACCGATATCCTTTTTCTATACACACTATTACCCAGATATCCATATGGGATAGTGTGTAAAGGGCACTATAAGGATAGACAGTATAGGTACGTGGACGGAGTGTGCCTACCATCAAGACACATCTCCGGGCTGAGGAGGAGTTATAAAAGGGATATTGTAGGGACAGAAAGTGTCATGGCACGAATGCCCTGATGCGTTCCTCCCCTTTCTCCCTCTCATATTGATTCACTTGTCTGATCCTGCTCGTCATATGTTTGTTGTACTGTTTTTGTCTTGTGTTTTGTTGCATTAGCTGTTCCTCTTTCAGGGAATTTTAAGTGACCGTAATAAAGGTTAAATTTTAGGTAGTCGTACCTCAGTGATTTCGATTGAATACTTCAGTATCAGACCTTATTCACACAGTCAGTGTTTGGTCAGTGATTTCCATTACTGATTGTGAGCCAAATCCAGGAGTGGACCCTCCACAGAGATAGGGTATAATGGAAAGATTTGCATCTGTTCTGTGTTTCTGACCCTCCCCTAGTTTTGGTTCACTCTAATATTATTTACTATTACTATCATTATGAAAAAGAGCTTAAAATTAAAAGACAAACATTTGAAAAACAAAATTAAAAGATAAGAAGATAGAAAAAAAATTGAGTTCTGAGAGACCTCAGCATGCCATGTACCAATTTTCAGGCCATTCGGAGCACTTCTGATTCCGGTAAAACATGTTTTTGAGCCAAATCAAAATTTTTGACGGATACATTTAAATCAGACCCAAAACGAATATAAATAAATTTGCTCTTCTCTAGATTATTCAAATTCAGTCTGCTCTTTAGAACTATCCACTTTGTTTGTAAAAGAAGACTGCGTGCTTGATTTTATATACCTGTGGCAATGAGGCTGAATAAATTACCTGAATTTACTGCCTGAGAAGTGTGTCCCAATGGTTTTGTCCATATAGTCACAAGCAGCACAGTGGGCACCATCAGTGGAGTAGCTATAGGGGGTGCAGAGGTAGCAGGCCCAGTAGCCTGAGGGAGCACACAGACCCTTGTGGTGCACAGGAAAACACTGGTACTATAAAAAGTGCATGCTGGTCAAGTTACACCTGGAAGCAAGGGGGTAGGTCTAGAATTTAGCATGGCGGTGGAGCTGCCCTTTACATTTTTCCTCGGCCAGCACGAAGGTTATGTGCTTCCCTGCCCCTGGCCACAAAGCACTGAGGGAAAGAGGGGCCCAAGCTGAACTCTTTCACTAGGGCCCATGAACCTTTAGCTATACCCCTGGGCAGTATGGTGGCTCAGTGGTTTGTACTGGTGCTTTGCAGTGCTGCTAAAAATGGTGTCTGAGATGAACGCGGCATGTTATAGGAGGAGCTGAGCAGATCAATATTTATTTTATTGGAAAAAATTCTATAAAACTTGAGCTTTGGATGAAACTCAAATAAAACTTGAACTTTGGAGTCAAGTAGGTAGGTCTATTTAGTGATTGACAGCCTTCTCTCCATGACTGTGTGATAGCTGACAATCACTGATAGGACCACCTGCTTGCCTTCAAAGCCCAAAAGAAGCTGGAATTTAAATCAATGAAAAACAAGGTTACTGAATCTTTTCTCATGAAAAACCACTGACCTAAACCTAGAAAAGTTGGCTACATGCCTGAGCACAAAGCTAAAGAATTAATGTAGACCAATTATTAATAAAAATGCACAAACTCTTTATTAATCAATTACTATGAAAACACAATAAATAATGCCACACAAAAAGATGGAACAGCAGGTGGACACCTGGTGGACAATAGATGTAACACTTCCCACCTCAAGTTAAAAAGTCATATAAGTAACATAAATTAGATAATGCACCACACCCCCATACAGCCTTATAAATAAATTAAAAAGCGAAACACCCCTAAAAATAATTAGGCTAAATAGCACATTGCAAAATACCAGAAGCAAAGGGGATGCTGGCTACCAGTAGTGTCCCACTCCAGACACTGTTTGCTGTTCATTAGTGATGAGCGGCAAGGGCAATATTCGAATTTGTGATATTTCACAAATATTTTGTAGAATATTCATCATATATTCGTGGATTTGCGAATTCGAGATTATATTCTTGATTGCGAAAATCGGCAATGCATTATTCACATAATGCGCGCTAAATATCGGCGTGGGGTAGGCAACTTTCCTATTGGTTGTTAGGGATGATGCTAAGCTGTGACAAAACCTTCTCATTGGCCCACAAGCTAGAAGAAGGGAGGGATGATCACTTGAAATGTACTGTGTTAAAAAAAAAACTAAAAAACTAATATTTGTCATTACGAATATATAGCACTATATTCTAAATATTCGCAAATTCTTGAAGTGCCGATTTTCGCAAAAAAAACATGCTTTTCGAATATTCGTGCTCAACACTACTGTTTATTCACTAGAGCAAGCATGACCACCGCTGCTGAGTGGTCGTAACCCTTGGAAATGAGCAGTGTTTGATGTGAGGGGAAAATAAATCAAGTCAGCAGGGAAGGGGAGGGAATATGGACAATCACAATACATTAGTAAGCAGGGGAGGATTGGGAACCCAAAATGTCCCTGGAAATAAATACCTAAAAGTGGCACCATATTGTAGGAGGGTCTAAATTAACAGGCAGGGGGGGGGGGGTATCGAAAGTAGGGGGATCAGCAAAGCCATAGCGCAAAATACCACATAATATTTTGCCCCAAAAGCTGTCCCTATGAGTTGGCCATCAACAGAGGCCATTTTCTCTCCTCTTCCAGTTGTCTCTGATTACGATATGGAGCAGGGGTCTTAGGAGGTGAGATGTGAGACATAGTTGAATTCAGTAGAGCATTTGCGGTCACTGGCCGGGTACATGAGTACCAAATTCTCAAAGAGTTAATTACCAGGGATAGCTTATTATGTACCCAGACCGCCTCAGAGATGGGGGCTTGGGTCGCCCCCTGGGCATCGGACCATCGTGAAATTTCCCTGTAAGGTCTATGGCCAATCCACCCCTGTTAGTAAGTGCCTTGTTTTAACTTTGTTGACATGATAAATGCCAGTTGCTGGTGTGAGACAATCCCTTTAATTCATTCTGGATTTGTTGTAAAGATCTGTATATATCTGAGTTAAAGCCTATTATTGTATGTGGTTCTTTTGTGCTCTTTTGAGTACCTTTTTTTTTTATGCATGGATGAGATCTGAGGTAAAAGAGCATCAAATCTGAACCACAAACGGCAATTAGCGCATTAATATGTGGAATATCTGCAAGTCAGCTGGCAGCCGTGTGCATGCAATCGTCTTTTCTTAGAATAGGTTATTGTTTATCCATTGTAATTGCAAAAAAAAAAAAAAAAAAAACAGTAATAAAAACGCTAATCTAAAATTACATTTTATGTATCTCATAAAAAGACGCCTTAAGCAGCCTTAGGCCTCATGCACACGACAGTTTTTTTTCGCGGTCCGCAAAAACGGGGTCCGTGGGTCCGTGATCCGTGACCGTTTTTTCGTCCGTGGGTCTTCCTTGATTTTTGGAGGATCCACGGACATGAAAAAAAAGTCGTTTTGGTGTCCGCCTGGCCGTGCGGAGCCAAACGGATCCGTCCTGAATTACAATGCAAGTCAATGGGGACGGATCCGTTTGATGTTGACACAATATGGTGCCATTTCAAACGGATCCATCCCCATTGACTTTCAATGTAAAGTCTGGAGTTCTTTTATACCATCGGATTGGAGTTTTCTCCAATCCGATGGTATATTTTAACTTGAAGCGTCCCCATCACCATGGGAACGCCTCTATGTTAGAATATACTGTCGGATATGAGCTACTTCGTGAACCTCAGATCCGACAGTATATTCTAACACAGAGGCGTTCCCATGGTGATGGGGACGCTTCAGGTTAGAATACACTACAAACTTTGTACAAGACTGCCCCCTGCTGCCTGGCAGCACCCGATCTCTTACAGGGGGATATGATAGCACAATTAACCCCTTTAGGTGCGGCACCTAAAGGGATTAATTGTACTATCATATTCCCCTGTAAGAGATCAGGGCTGCCAGGCAGCAGGGGGCAGCCCCCCCCCTCCCCAGTTTGAATATCGTTGGTGGCACAGTGTGCCCCCACCATCGCCCCCCCTTCCTCCCTCTATTGTATTAAATCGTTGGTGGCACAGTGTGCCAACCACCATCGGCCCCCCTCCCTCCCTCTATTGTATTAAATCGTTGGTGGCACAGTGTGCCAACCACCATCGCCCCCCCCCCTCCCTCTATAGCAGTAACATTGGTGGCAGTGTGCGGTCTCAACAGTAGAAGATTCATACTTACCTGCTTGCTGCTGCGATGTCTGTGTCCGGCCGGGAGCTCCTCCTACTGGTAAGTGAAAGGTCTGTGCGGCGCATTGCTAAAGAACTGTCACTTACCAGTAGGAGGAGCTCCCGGCCGTTCACAGACATCGCAGCAGCAAGCAGGTAAGTATGAATCTTCTACTGTTGAGACCGCACACTGCCACCAATGTTACTGCTATAGAGGGAGGGGGGGGCGATGGTGGTTGGCACACTGTGCCACCAACGATTTAATACAATAGAGGGAGGGAGGGGGCCGATGGTGGTTGGCACACTGTGCCACCAACGATTTAATACAATAGAGGGAGGGGGGCCGATGGTGGTTGGCACACTGTGCCACCAACGATTTAATACAATAGAGGGAGGGAGGGGGGGCGATGGTGGGGGCACACTGTGCCACCAACGATATTCAAACTAGGGAGGGGGGGGGGGTCTGCCCCCTGCTGCCTGGCAGCCCTGATCTCTTACAGGGGAATATGATAGTACAATTAACCCCTTTAGGTGCCGCACCTGAAGGGGTTAATTGTGCTATCATATCCCCCTGTAAGAGATCGGGTGCTGCCAGGCAGCAGGGGGCAGTCTTGTACAAAGTTTGCAGTGTATTCTAACTAGAAGCGTCCCCATCACCATGGGAACGCTTCTGTGTTAGAATATACTGTCGGAAATGAGTTTTCACGAAGTGAAAACTTAGATCAGAAAAAGCTTTTATGCAGACGGATCTTCGGATCCGTCTGTATGAAAGCAACCTACGGCCACGGATCACGGACACGGATGCCAATCTTGTGTGCATCCGTGTTCTTTCACTGACCCATTGACTTGAATGGGTCCGTGAACCGTTGTCCGTCAAAAAAATAGGACAGGTCATATTTTTTTGACGGACAGGATACACGGATCACGGCCTCGGCTGCAAAACGGTGCATTTTCCGATTTTTCCACGAACCCATTGAAAGTCACTGGGTCCGCGAAAAAAAAACGGAAAACGGCACAACGGCCACGGATGCACACAACGGTCGTGTGCATGAGGCCTTACTCTTTGTGTGGTTTACGAGCATGGATGCAGTAATAGCCATCAGAATCACTGACCTCCATTTCTGACTTTACAGACCGTGCCAGCACCTTTATTTTAACAATTTCATACCCGGCCTCTTTAAATGATTTTTCCACGTCATCCTTAGATAAGGGCAGATGGGAAAAACAGCTATTACCAATGTGATAGTATGAACAGTTAAGAATACTCTGAATTATAATGTGACCACCGGGTTTAAGCAGCTCCTTAAGCTTTTGCAATACATTGATGAAAGCTTCCCGGTCTTGACAAACATTTTCTAAGCAGAGACAGCTAATCAGACAGTCAGCTTCTGGCATAGGTACGTCAAATGGCTTGTCCGCAAGAGCATCACACTTCAACACTTTGGTTATTTTTCTCCTCAGCGTTTCTTCCTTTTTTTCCCAGTTATCTCTATTGAGAAGAATAGACAGAAACGTTTTTAGTTAATGCTTCACCACATTAAAAAGCATCATATTAAAAATGATCAGTCCTCTATAAACTTTTTGCAAAAATTTGCTGCAAAATATACATCCTTCAAGTAAGGCCGGACTAGAGGTTTACCCTTAAGGGTAAGCCTTCATGATGAATTTGGGTGCCAGGGGCCTGGTAAGTGTAGGGTTAATGTGAGGCGGGAAGCGGAGGGGAGGGATAGTAAGGGAGGAGATAAGGGGGACCTTATTTAAGGGGGGTTAGCCCGGAGGCCATTTTAGAGCTAGTTAAATAAGCGGAGAGCTGGTTAAAAAAGCGTGCAGGTACCATGCAGTCTGTCGAGGTGCTGTTAGAGCGGTTGCGGGCGGCAGGGGAGGCCCGTGGACCAGAATGGTTGCAGGAGCAGCTGGCCGGGTTGCTTCAGGGGGAGGCGGCAGGTATAGCTGGCCCGTCGCCACGTGCACAACGGCCGCGACGGGTCCGGCCGCCGGCACGCCTTAGCCCCAGTGAGACCCCCAGGGCTCGGCGCAGGCGCAGGAGCCCCTCAAGGGACCCTCCACTGGCAGGGGATGGTGGTCGCATCTCGGCCCCGTCCTCTAGGAGTGGGAGGAATCCAATTGCGCAGCGGAGCCCAGAAGGAGGCAGGGATATCCCTTCTCTGCCTTCACCTGCAGTCAGCGATGGATCCGGAGCTGGGTCGGCGGGTTCCTTGCTCCCCCTAGTGGTAGGAACGTCCGCTCGGCGTGGGAGAGTGAACAGCAGGAGGACGGAGCCTGTGCCAGTAGAGGCCACTAGAGGGCGCAGGGCTCCAAGGGATAACGGGCAGGTGTCTCCTGGCCTGGGGCTGCATGAAGGTTCTGTGAGGGCTGAGGAGTTGGAGAGCGCACCCAGCATGGATTCCGCTGGGGTGCAGTCGTCGTGCGAGTTCAGCACAGCCGGGACTTTCGTGGAGTCGTCAGTGAGGGTCGTTCGTCCGGATTCAGGATCAACGGCTGATGGGTTCACAGCGCCCAGGCAGCCAGGTGAGAACATGTGGGGTGCTTTGCATTCATTGGTTAGTAGCCCGGGGGGTGTGGGGGCTGGGGGAAGTTGCGGGGAAATAGTGGGGGGTTTGGGGCAGATTTTGCATAGTTTAGCGGGATGGGTTTCAGGTTTGGGGGTGGCAGGTTCGTCTCCGTTACCGGCATGGTAGGTCGGTGGTGGTTTGGGGGGGGGCGGCTGGGGTCGCGTAGTCTGGGGGTGTGGGATCGGTGTCGGTTCAGACGCAGGTGGGGGGTGAGGAGGAGAGGCCTAAGGTTAGTGACGCGGCGAAGGGTGAGGTGTACGTGTGTTTTGAGGGGCCGTTGTGGGCGCACTTAAAGCAGGAGGTTTGTGAGCGGATATGGCGAGGGGAGTATGTTGAAATTTTTTCGCTTCTTCCTCTGGAACGGTTTAACCTGGATAGGGAACGAGTGGGGGAGGGAAAGAAGGAGGATGATGAGAAGCGCCGGCATAGACTTATACCACGTACGTTTGCTAATTGGTTGCAGGCGTTTGCGATCTTGACGAGTGTCATTGGTGAAAAGACGCCCGAGTGTTGCTCGGCCTTGTTTTGCTATTTGGATGCGATTGGGGAGGCATACAGGGTGTATGGTGGGACTGGGTGGCTTAGGTACGACAAGAAATTCAGACAGAGGAAGGCGGTTAGGCCTGAGATTCGTTGGGACCATAAAGATATTAGTTTATGGTTGCGGGTGACTGCACCGGGGCGGCAAGGGCAGTCCTTTCGGGGGGATGGGGGTGGGGCACTGGGACAGTCTTCGGTGTCGGCAGCGTCAGCCAGGGGTTTGTGCTTCCTATTTAATGAAGGTAACTGCAGGTTTGGGGCAAAATGCAAGTTCAAGCATGAGTGCACAACTTGCGGGGGTAACCACGGGGCTAACCGGTGTTTTAGAGGTGGGAAACACAGGGGGTCAGATTCAGCAGCAAAAGGGTCAGACTCCGGTTCGGGTGGAAAAGATGGGGGGGTACTTAAATAGGTATCCCAGGCGTGAGGCGGCGGAATTGTTAGAACGTGGTTTTTTGGAGGGGTTTCGTATTTAGTCGAACCCATTGCCTGTGGTTGTACCGCACAGAAATTTGCGGTCGGCTTTAGAGTTTCTGGAGGTAGTCTCCGAAAAGTTGGCAAAGGAGGTTGCCTTGGGCAGAATGGATGGGCCATTTGAGGGAGTGCCGTTAGCTGGCTTGAGGGTGTCGCCGCTGGGGCTGGTGCCCAAGAAAGAGCCGAACAAGTTTTGACTAATACATCACTTGTCTTTCCCAAAGGGGGCGTTAGAACAATGATGGTATCGATCCTGACATTTGTTCGGTGGTCTATACGTCATTTGATGCGGCTGTGGCATGGGTTAAGAAGCTGGGTCCTGGGACATTGTTGGCTAAGGCGGATATCGAGGCAGCTTTTCGGTTACTCCCGGTTCACCCGGATAGTTTACATCTGTTGGGTTGTTTTTGGGACGGGGGGGGGGGGGGGTATTTTGTAGATAGATGTTTGCCTATGGGCTGTTCTGTGTCATGCGCGTATTTTGAGGCGTTTAGATCATTCTTGGAATGGGTGGTGGCGGATGTGGCCGGGTGTTCATCCATTATCCATTACTTGGAAGATTTTTTGTGTTTGGGGCCGGCGGGCTCGCAGGTTTGTTCTCTTTTGTTGGCTACGTTGCAGTCGGTTTTTGCAGAGTTTGGGGTGCCGTTCGCTGTGGATAAGACGGTTGGCCCGGTGACGGAATTAAGTTTTCTGGGCATTGTAATCGATAAAAAAAGGATGGAATGTCGGCTTCCGGAGGATAAGATAGTTGATTTGCGGGCAGGAGTCGAGAGGGCGAGGCAGGCTTCGAAGGTTAGGTTGCGGGATCTGCAGTCGCTTTTAGGGAAATTAAACTTTGCATGTCGGATCATGCCTATGGGCCGGGTGTTTTGTCGTCGGTTGGCGGCGGCTATGGCAGGGGTGGTGGCACCACATCATTTCATTAGATTGGGGCGGGAGTTGAAGAGGGATTTGGAGGTTTGGTCTGTTTTTTTGAGGGATTTTAATGGTAGAACGTTAATGATGGGTGAGGTGGTGGATAGTTATGACTTTGAATTATTTACAGATGCGGCTGGCGGGGTGGGGTTTGGGGCTTATTGTCATGGCCAGTGGTGTGCGGCTCGTTGGCCGGAGTCCTGGGTTGAGCGGGGGTGGGTCAGGAATGTGTGTCTCCTGGAGCTTTTTCCCATAGTCCTGGCAATGGTGTTGTGGGGGGATAGATTTAGGAATAGGAAGGTGCGGTTTCATTGCGATAACATGGGGGTGGTGCAGGCGATCAATGGTTTGACGGCTTCGTCCTCACCCGTGGTTCACTTGCTGCAGCATCTTGTGTTGCTGTGTTTATCGTTTAATGCATGGGTGGTAGCGGTTCATGTGCCCGGGGCTTCTAACAACATCGCGGATGCTCTTTACTGTAGCGGGGTTGTTGCGGGCGTCATTGAGCGCGGGTTCCTGGGCTGCGTACGGGAAGGCTTGGAGGGAGTGGGAGCAGTGGTGTTCAGTTTTGGGGATGAGAGTAGATAAGGGGGAGATACCTTTATTGTTGTTCTTGGGGCACGGAAAGGAGCAAGGTTGGTCGGTGGCGCAGATGAACAAGTACTGGCATTTGGTTTCAAGCTTCGGGGCATGGTGGACGTTACGAAGGCTTTTTTGGTGAGGCAGGTATTGAAGGGTTGGAGGAGGGGTCAGCGGACGGAGGATCGCAGGAGGCCAGTGTCGTTCTCTTTGCTGTTGAAGATTGGTAGCCAGGTCGAGTTAGTGGGTAGTTCCGGGGGGAGGTTAGTTTGTTTCAGTTGGCTTTTTCCTTGGTCTTTTTTGGCGCTTTTCGTTTGGGGGAATTGGTGTCTAGGAGCGTCAGGGTTGCGGGGGGGTCTGTATGGGGAAGATGTGGATTTGTTCCAGGACAGGGTGGTGGTTCGGCTGCGGACGTCAAAAACTGATCTGGATGGAAGGGGGCGGTATGTTACACTGTTTTCAGTGCCAGAGTTCTTGTTGTGTCCAGTGAGATGTTTGCGGGTGTATAGGGAAGGGGGGGGGGGGTTTGAGGGAGGCCCACTGCTGAGGCATGGTGATGGATCGTTTCTTTCCAGGTTTCAATTTGTGGCGGTGTTTAAGAAATGTCTGGTAGGGGCGGGGGTGGACCCAGCAGATTTCACGGGTCACTCCTTCAGGATTGGGGCGGCAACTGAAGCAGCGAGGTTGGGGTTAAGTGATGAGGTTATTAAACGGATAGGGCGGTGGGAATCCAACAGGTTCAGGTCCTACGTGCGTTTGGGTAGTTTGTGTGGGGAGTAATGGTGACTTGAATAGTGATTTTTCTTTTGTTTGCATTTTGTTGCAGGCTCCGGTCCGGCGCTGGTTTGGATCCTGGGACACTCGTTTGTTTTCTGGGGGGCGTTGAGGGCGGATGTTCGGGAAAATGGACGGCAATTGGGGTTTGACAGGGAGGTTGCGGTGGTAAAGTGGCTAGGATCTAGAGGTATGTTGTGGGGCAGTGTGCTGAAGGAGGTTCATTGTTTTGTTTGGTTAGATAGAGCTCCTGATATTTTAGTGCTCCATGTTGGGGGCAATGATTTGAGGGTTAGACCGGCGAGGGAATTGATCAGGGATATCAAATTTGATCTGTTACGGCTTTGGTCTTTGTTTCCTCAAATGGTGACGGTATGGTCTGATATTGTGCCTAGGAAAACTTGGAGGGAGGCGCGGTCTGTTGAAGGGGATGAACAGGGCTCGCATTAAGGTGAACAGGGTGATTGGTCGGTTTGTGGCAAAAAGTGGGGCGGTGGCAGTTAGACATGTGGATCTTGAGTCGGGCCTCGGTGGGTTTTGGAGGGCTGATGGCGTTCACCTGAATGCGGTTGGGATAGATCTGTGGTCGCTGGGTCTACAGGGTGGAATTGAGAGGGCTTTGGTGATGTGGAGGAACGCGCAATAATGAGGTTTGAGTGGTCAAGTTGCGCGTTGTTGGCGGGGGGAGGTCCTCGAAGCTGGTGGAATGGGTTGGTGCTTGAGAATGAGAGGGCCTCAATGGTGGGGCTGGACTCTCAGGATTGGGCACTCGGTTGATCCGTGAGGCATCCATCAGTTGGTGGCTCCGAGCTGGGTGTTTACTGCTGGAGGCAAGGTGGATTGTCCAGTTGGTGGTTCTTCTGGATGGATACATTTTGGAGCTTCTAGGACCTCCCTCGTCTGGGGTAATTCAGTGTTAATATATTTGTATTTTTTGTTTAATAAATAACGGCTGCTGTGAGATTTAAATCTGACTCAAGTCTCTGTCATTTATTGATAAAGGGGGCAGGTAAAATGGGGGTATAATATGGAGGTATTACAGGGGAAGGATAGTTTTTGCTAGGGCCCGAAAAAGGGTCACCAATAATTCACTCATGTATTGTAGGTAATCTCCCATTTCTATATCTGTGCTGTGCTCTTTTCAGTTCTATATAAAGCAGTATGGTGGCTTCTTGTGAAGCAAGCACTATTTTTCTTTAATTAAAAGGACTGTCTATTTGTTAAAATTCTTTTTGTTTGAAGGGTCCACCGAAAGTTAACTCATCGCAGGGGGTCCCGCGCTGAAACTCCCAAACTGTAATCCGTGGGATAATCTGGAAGCAGGCTTCCCTTTAGCACAGTTATACGCAAATTGAGAATTACATGGCGTGCATTTAAATCACTGCCTGATTCCTAAAGTAGACCATTTTTTTTTTTTTAGCAGTGTCCCCCAAAATAAGATAATGAAATGGAATTTTATTACTAGGGTCCCCACTGATTAACCACAATCTGTGCAGAAACAAGTAACACGTTTTCAAATCTCCTACAGTGAAAATGAAGCATTACATACATGCAATAGGGGATTACAATGCAGGCTTTGGCACCATAAAAAAGCTTTGTGCACAATTTTGTGGTTTTATGATATTTTGACAAATGTGGCAAAACTGCTTTATGGGATGATCCTAAGCATCACGTCTCGCTCTCCCCTCTGTGCTGGCCTCCTCCCTGCAAGCGCTAATGCCTTGACGCTGAACAGCTGATACCGGCGTCCTCCTCCCAAGCTCCGACGCCCTGCTCCGAACAGCTGATGCTGGTGCCCTCCGATGCGCTGAGCTCCGATGCGCTGAGCCGGCCAGCTGATGAGGAGAGCAGAGCTGTGTGCCCGGCTTGATCCTCGTACAGCTTACGTCTCCGCATGAAAAGTTAAGTGGAGGACGTAGATGCCGGCTGTGGCTGTCTTGCTCCCTGGTCTCCTCTAGACTTGCTTGCCCTGCGCTGCTGTATCCGCCTCACCTGTTGGATTTTGATCCTGTCTGCTTGTCCTTGTGGTTGCCCGTCTGGTTCCTTTTTGTGGCCCCTGTCTGCTCGCGCTGCCTCGCTGCTCTGCTTGACGTTGGACTGCTGGACTGCTTGTCCCTCTGGATTTTTGCCTTGCTGGGCTTTTCCTGCCTCCTGTCTGCTGGCGTGTTGGTGTGCCTGCTGCTGGACTCCTTGACCCCCTGCTGTTCGCCTGCTATCGGTCTCTTTGCCACTCGGACGGATACACTATATCTAAACCACGGCTTGGACTTGCTGCCACGGCCACGGCGGATACTGGGACGACAACATCGGTCACGTGAGGATTGAACTTTGATTTTGTACTTATTGTACTGTTAATATGAGGTGGATATAGCTTTTGCCAAAACTGCTCCCTGCTTGTGGTTAAGGAAAAAAAAGAAAAAAAAAAAAAAAAAAAAAAAAAAAGAAAGGAGGGAGGAAAAGAAAAAAAAAATAAAAATAAAAAGAACTAAAGGAAAGAAAGAGAAAAAGAGAGGGGGGAAAGAAAAAAAAAAGGGAAAAAGAAAGGAAAGGGGAACGAGAAAAGGAAGGGGGAAAAAAAAAAATAAAAAATAATAATAATAATATATACACAATATAAGGTGTTGGAAATGGCCCCAAAACGACGTTCAATTGACTCCTCCACTACTAAGCTGGGGGCTAAGACTCCAGAGAATAAAATCGATAAATTTTTAAAATCGCCCTTCCTAGCTGAAAAAATTCCAGCCAAAATTAAACCTCCAGCCAAGATGAAAAAACTGGCGAATACTCGTCAAACTGCTGATCTCTCTGAGGATGGATCAGAGGATGCTGACCAGGAGGAAGGCGAGGAAGGCTCCTCTACACAAATACCAACGGGACACGACCCATCGGTCTTGGACAAAATCCTTTGCGCTGTGGAAAATAATGGCACTCTGGTGCAGGGAATGTCCACGCAATTGGGGTCAGTGCAGAGCGATATTTCCTTAATAAGAGAAGATCTAGGAAAGATGAGGGAGCGAGTTCTTAGCGTGGAAAAAACTATTGATTCCCTGCAAACAGGCATGGGCATGCTAAAATCCAAAATGACAACCCTGGCATCAGAAAATCAAGCACTACAAAATAAGCTAGAGGACCTAGAAAACAGGTCAAGACGCAATAATGTGCGCATAATCGGTTTTTCGGAAGGAGCTCAGGGCCGACAACTAGAGGAAGAAATTAAAGATGTGGTCATGCACAGCTTTGGGAGTGAGAACTTTTCCCCTATGTTCCAAATAGAAAGAGCACACCGAATACCAGGAGGGAAGCCCATACCAGGGAGACCGCCGCGTGCAATTTTAATCAAACTTCTACTGTCTGCTGATAGAGACATGATTTTGAAAAGAGCAAGAGAATGTGCACCCATCGAATATCAGGGTACTAAACTGCTCTTCTTCCCTGATTTTGCGCGGCAGACCCAGGAGAAAAGAAGAAACTTTATAGAGATAAAGAAACGATTGGCGGCCAAGGAGATCAAATACTCTCTACAGTATCCAGCGAAATTGAGAGTAATCCACAACGGGACTTCACTTTATTTTGAGACACCACAGCAGGCGCTAAACTGGCTGGAGCAAATGGGCATCTGAAATTTTGTATTAGCAGGAATGAAGGGGGGGAGGGGAGGGAGGGGCGCCCAATGATGTTAAACATTTGCTATAGTATCCAGCGATCCAAGAATGATCCATAAGGGAACTGCTTAATCCTTTTTAGATAGAAAGAAAGGAAAAAAAAAAAAAAAAAAAAAAAAAAAGCAGAACAAGCGTCAGAGTAGCTGGAGAAAACGGATACTATTATGGAAGGGAGGGGCCAGGGCAAGGGAGAACGGCCGTGGGTTTAGAGGTTCGCTGACCAGATCGGGCGGATCAATGGAGAGGGGAGCGGGATGGGCGGGTGGGAACCCACCTTGCAGGTTCAGGGAGGGTTGTTTTTTTTTTTTTTTTTTTTTTTTTCTTTTGCACAGTGAAGGATGTCTACTCGGATTGTAACCTGGAATATCAGAGGGCTCGGTGAAAGGGTAAAAAGGCAAGCCATTATGGATGCACTTAAACGATATCTTCCAGCAATTATTTGCATGGTAGAAACCCATCTTACCAAAGAAACCGTGTCCCGCTTGACAACGGGATGGCACTTGCAGTCTTATCACTCCACTTTTAGTGGCGCCTCTAGGGGTGTGTCAGTTCTGATCCATAACTCTGTGGACTTTATCCTTATTAAATCCTATATAGATGACCAGGGTAGATTTATTTTCTTGCATGGTAAGTTGTACGGCCATAGCTATATTCTCGCTTTTTTTTATATACCTCCGCCCTTTTCAATGTACCCATTGGTCCAGCTAACACTCTTTTGTGAAGGGAGATCTGAATGCCGGCTAGTTTTGATGGGGGACTTTAATGCAGTAATGGACCCCAAGAAAGACAGATTCACACTAGATGCAGAATGTGGGAGGAATCTATCTGCCTCCCCGCTGCCACAATTCTGCCGGGAAGTTGGACTGGTGGATATATGGGAACATCTTGGCGGAGGCAAGCGAGTATACTCTTGTGTCAGCAGGGGTGGCAGAGCTATGTCTAGAATTGATTTAGCATTTACCAATGAGAATAATCTCTGTAATATCCGCAGGATACGATATGGGGTAAGAACAATCTCGGATCATTCACCGGTATTGATTGAGGTTTGTACTGGGAAGAACAAGGATAACAGGGGGCTAGGATTTAAGCTGAACCCATATTGGTTTTCTATTATGGATAATTTACAGTCCACTAAATCATTGATATCCTTTTTTTGGGAAGTGAATCGCCCCTCTGCTAACATCAACATAGTATGGGATGCCCTGAAAGCATATCTGAGGGGGGTCTTTATAAGCGAGATCGCTGCAACAAAGAGAACATTTAAAAAAAAAGAGGAGGAATTGACCAGGGCTGTAGCAGGCGCAAGCGAGCGTTTTATCGCCCAACCCACTGAGTATAATAGGGAGGAGATGCAGAAGGCCTGCTGCTCCTTGGATAAATACATAACAGAGAAAGCAACTCATAGAGTATTTTTCAAGGGTTTAAAATATTTTTCGGAGTCTGGACGCCCCGGCAGGTTGCTGGCTAGGATAATTTCACAACAAGGCAAGAAAAATCTGTCTATTGTTTCGATCCGTAATACAGCAGGGGAAACTATAACAGATCCAGAAGGAGTCAGGGACACCTTCCTACAATATCTCACCCAGATATATAGCCCCTCTCCTGGCTTGCCGCCTGACCTAGCGACGCGGTTTCTTGAGAGGATCTCACTTCCTGTATTAAATGAAGCCCAAGTGGAATATCTGGAAGAGGAGTTATCCCTTTTGGAACTTCAAGAGGCTTTGGGATCCATCACAGGGAACTCGTCGCCGGGGATGGATGGCCTTCCATATGAGGTTTACCGCAAGCATAGCGACGTGATTCTCCCTCAGCTATTAGAGGTCCTTTCTCAGGCAACACAGGGAGGAAATCTACCATGCACTATGATGGAGGCTCTGATTGTCTTAATTCCCAAAAAGGATAAGGATCCGCTAGAAATGAGCTCCTATAGACCGATCTCGTTATTAAACACAGATGCTAAGCTACTATCTAAAGTTTTAGCTAGGAGGCTTTCACAGGTTATATCAACTATTATTCACCCAGACCAAAATGGCTTCATGCCAAAAAGGGGCACTCACCACAATCTGCACAGGTTATTTATTAACATTCAGTCTCCGGGGTGTGGGGCCCGCTCCATCCTGTCGCTGGATGCCACCAAGGCCTTCGACAGGGTGGAGTGGACTTTTCTCTGGGCGGTAATGAAAAAAATGGGCTTTGGCCCTAGATTTATGGCGATGGTTCAGCTATTATATAGCTCCCCAACTGCTAGGATCAGGATTAATGATACGGTCACAGAGAGCTTTTCCCTAGGAAGAGGCACCCGTCAAGGCTGTCCTCTTTCACCTCTTCTTTTCAATATCTATATTGAACCTTTAGCAGCCAGCATAAGACAGGATTTGCAGGTGGCTGGCTTCGGTTTAATGGGGAAGCACGACCGCGTATCTCTCTACGCAGATGACATTTTGATTTTCCTTCAGCAAACAGAAACTAGTCTCCCTCGTATAATGGATTTGGTTGGCTTTTTCTCTGCTCCGTCTGGCCTAGAGATCAATTGGGAGAAGACTGCTCTCCTTCCTATAGACGAGCTGCGAGGTAACTGGGATGATCAGCTAACTGTCTCTGAATCAATAAAGTACCTGGGGATTTTAGTTTCTGCCAAACCTCTGGAATATTTACAACTTAACTTGATTCCCCTGCTGACAAAGCTGAGGGCTAAATCCAAGATATGGCAAAAAATTCTGCATACGAAAGCTGATAGAATTTCTTTAATCAAAATGGTAGTACTGCCCCAGGTTCTTTATGTCCTGCGCAACTCGCCTGTATGGATCGCAGACAAGTACTTTAGATTAATTGAGCGGATGCTTAACGATCTATTGTGGGGGAGGAAGCGCGTCAGACTGAAGGCGCTCTACTTCTCTATGCCTTATAGTCAGGGAGGCCTTAACCTCCCTTACTTTAGGGGTTACTTCATGGCCTCTCAGCTCTGCCTTTTTAGTGATTGGGAGAATAGCCATTTCTGCAATAAGGTGGTGAAAGACTCAGGCTTTACGGATTTCTTTACTGTATTGGAGTCCGACTATCTATTAAATTCACAGACCGGGTATACACTTTTTTGCAGAATGGCTACAAAGACCTGGCGGGTCATCAGGAGCTGGTGTGGAGTTGAGGCATCGCTTATTTGCACCCCACTGTGGCATAACCTAAAGCTTGTGAATATAAGGGACTTGAAGTGCTGCCAGTATTGGAGGACTAAGAAGGTTCAGTATTTACATCAGGTGGTTAGTGGTGGACAAATTCTGTCCTCAAGGGAAATAGGGGAGAGGGCAGATATGGGTGAGGTGGCTTGGTATGCATATTTCCAATTGAGGTTTGCACTCTCCAGCACTTTGAATAGTCACCTTCTTTTTATAGATTCTCCTGAATTTTTACACAATCTTATTATTAAGAAATCTGCTACAAAAATCAAAATGTCATATTGTTATAGACACTTAATGAAACACTTTTTTATGGGTCTTCTTTCTCCAGGACAGAAGTCCTGGTCTTTGCTACTTTCAGAGGTGGGTCCCCCAGATTGGGAAACTATAGGGGAAAACTTAAAATATGTCTCACACAACTTCAATCACACTGTTGTACAATTTAACATTCTGCACAAAATATATGTGACACCTATGTGGTTATATAGAAGAGGATTTAGGACCTCCTCCGATTGCCCACGCTGTGGCGACTCCGGGGCAGACCATTTACATCTGTTCTGGGATTGCCCGATGGTGGGTGGTTATTGGAGATCAGTCCAGACCACTTTGGCCTGCAAACTGAATATGCTTGTTCCTTTGTCCCCCAGGATATGGGTCCTGGGAGACCTATCGGAGGTTAACTATCAGCCCATAAATCGTCAATTATTGATTAAGGTTATGTTCCTGGCCAGGCTTATTGTTGCTAGACTGTGGCTTAGCTCCTCCATCCCAGATTGTGGTAACTGGATGGCTATGGTTGAGAAGGTGAAAAACTACGAGAAGATCTTGTACAAACAAAGAGGAGCCTACTTAAAATGGAGTGGTCTGTGGGGAGAGTGGGTTACGGCTTAATTCATGAATTTTTTTTTTTTTTTTTTTTTCCCTGCAAGGTTGGGAGGGAGGGGGGTGGTTGGGGCGGGTTGGGGATGATTTCAACATTTAAGATATTATAAATGTCATGTCGATATGTATTTTTGTATCATAAATAAAATATGGAGATTGAAAAAAAAAAAAAAAAAAAAAAAAAAAAAGGAATTACAGTAGGACCTGTGCATGTTCATGTGAACTCTACATGTCCTCAATCCATAGATGAGAGCAGCAAGGAGACAGAGGATTGTGATCTGCATACAGTAAATACATGGGGTCTGTTCCGGTGTATTTGTTTAGGGTTCCTGCCCTGGGCCTGTATTTATATATAGTATCTGTTATCGGGTCAGTATTTGTTCAGGGTGCTTGGTATGGGGAGTGTAATAATATATAAGGTCTGGGGTCTGGGTCGGTATTTAGACAGTCTGGTTTGGTGGCTTGTATTTATTTAGAGGATCTTTTCTGGAGTTTATATTTATCAGGTTTCTATAATAGTTTAAGAATTTGCAGTCTGTATTTGTTTAGTGAGTTCTGTATTCTTGAGTCTTGGGTCTCATTAGAGATGAGAGATTTCTTGAAATTTGTTTCATTCCCGATTTGTCAATTAAAAAAAATAAAATAAAATGATTCATTAAAAATCACTAGTCCGATCACACATGGAGGACTGTGTACAGTTCTGGACTACTGTGAACAAGGCAGACATAGCAGAGCTGGAGAGGGTTCAGAGGAGGGCAACTAAAGTAATAACTGGAATGGGTGGACTACAATACCCTGAAAGATTATCAAAATTAGGGTTATTCACTTTAGAAAAAAGATGACTGAGGGGAGATCTAATTGCGATGTTTTAACATATCAGGGGGCAGTACAGAGATCTCTCCAATCATCTATTTATCCCCAGGAGTGTGACGAGGGGACATCATCTGCATCTGGAGGAAAGAAGGTTTGTACACAAACACAGAAGAGGATTCTTTACGGTAAGAGCAGTGAGACTATGGAACTCTCTGCCTGAGGAGGTGGTGATGGTGAGTACAATAAAGGAATTCAAGAGGGGCCTGGATGTATTTCTGGAGGTAATAATATTACAGGCTATAGCTACTAGAGAGGGATCGTTGATCCAGGGAGTTATTCTGATTGCCTGATTGGAGTCGGGAAAAATTAGTTTCTACCTCACAGTGGTTTTTTGCCTTCCTCTGGATCAATATATACAAACTGAAAAGAATGGCGTGGTATTAAACAGGCAGAAAGGGCTCAAACCCACATGCAGTTGTGCATATATATACAGGGGAGCAAATCCTGCACTTGTGGCCCGTTGCTAATGACGATCCACAGCAAAAATGCATGCAGTGGGCAACGGGCCACAAGTGCAGGATTTGCTTCCCTTTATATATATGCACAACTGCATGTGGGTTTGAGCACTTCCTACCTGTTTAATACCACGCCATTCTTTTTACTTTGTATATATAGAGATGCCTGGAGGTGTATAAACTCAGATTTAAATGTGCCTGCTTTCCATCCACAGGCTACATTTAGGTGCATCTGCCAGGCCTGGGCCATATCAGCCAGTGTTGAGTGGGACTCGCAGACTCCTCCCTCCTCCCATTTGCTAGCATGGTTGCATGCTGGAGGTAACGGGTGAGTTGTCTGTGAGTCGGACCTCATGCTCCTGTAATTTGCCTACTGGCCCCTGGTATTGCCCATATGGCCCAGGTAGGTGAGTGTTAGGTCCCAAGCTACTTGAGAAACCGTGGCGCGGTGCTTGGGCTCAGACATGTCTTACACCGTAGGACATGTTGGCTAATCTATCAATTTATAAATCAGTTTGAGGGTTTAGTAAGACCGCAGAGTGCACCTGTCTTTACTATTATTATATTGTTATATTGTTCCTCTGGATCAACTTGCAGGATAACAGGCTGAACTTGATGGACAGATGTCTTTTTTCAACCTCATAAATTATGTTACTATGTTACTACTCCCGAATCGATTCTATACTAATCAAATTTGCTCCAACTGGCCTGAAAATTGGTATATGATACTCTGATTTATTTTGACTTTTTTTTATATTTTGTTGTTCTCTCTTATCTTTAGTTTTTTTTATGTGTATTTGCCAGATGGTGTTTAAACACACGCTGTGTTAATTGACAAAGGAAATACTTGGCTTGTTCTCAACTAGCAATTCACAGTAAAGGGTAATAATGGCAGTACACGTTCAATAGAAAATATGATTCTCAGCCTGAAGGAACGTTAAATATGAAAAAAATGAATATTTTAATAGGACTCTATAAAGGGGTATAGATAAAATCAGGCATACAGGAAATCAGAAATGCAGATCAGGTAATAGTCCATCCAGCACTCTGAGAGCCTGACTAGTAACCTGTGTATAAGGCCAGCGTCCAGTGTTGGGGCGCACTGATAGACGTATTTCCACAGGGTATTATGACCGCACCACTCAGTGCAGGGACTGACACTATTGGTCTACTCCACTAATCATTTGCATATGCTCCAGGTTCCTAGCAATGCCGTGGACAATCAATGCAGTAAAAGCAGCTCTAATGGGTTATGGTGCACCCTAACGCTGCTGCTCTAACAGATGAATGATGCGTCTACTTAGATACGCTCACATGCAGACAGTTCTAGTGACAAGGTTATCACTTAATGAAACTGCCCTATTGAGTGAGCGATCGATGACACGGCAATCGCTCTACACGTTTCAACATGAAGGATGTATCTCATGTCTCATCAGGAGCGAAACTGCTTTATTACAGTGTCAAGTTAAGTGAAACAACTGCACTGTAACGTGCATGCATCGGCGCTGTGATGGCTGTGTGTGGCCAGCTACACACCGGGTATAAGTAATCTAAGCCCCGCCCCCCGGGAGTGGGCATCGGCTCTGGTCTCCAATCAGGGACGGAGGCGCGTCCTTTGACGCGCTCCCTGACAAAACCGTCGCACAGTGCAGCATCATACATTTGCTAGGAGGAGCATAACTATGCTTGATTATATGGGGGAATATTCAAATGCGGTTTAAATCGTCGAATAACCACACTTAAAATAATTATTCAGGGTATACAAGGAGGATCAAAACATGAGAAGTGCCATCAAAAAGTGGCTTAGATGGTCCACACAGACAGCATATAATTAAGATGAGTAACTATAATATGAGCCACAATTCCGCAAAACATGCGAGATGGTGGCATCAAATAATTGCGACTACATTACAACTCAGAGCTGGGTTCCTAATGGTTATATTGATAGAATATAACGAAGATTGAGAATATAGTGCTATATTCGTTGTCAATTCTAGAAATACAACCATTAGGAACTCAGATCTAAGTAGTAATCGCAATGCGAATAATGCAGGTTATATTAATCGCATTGCGAATGCAAGCTAAGTTCCTAATGGTTGTGTTGCTAGAATTGTTGAGTATAGCGAATATAGCACTATATTCCCAATCTTCGTTATATTCTAGCAATACAACCATTAGGAACCCAGCAGCTCTAAGTTGAATTCGCAATGCGATTAATATAACCTGCATTCATCGCATTGCGATTACAACTTTCTCGAATCCAACAGTACATTCTAGCATGGAGCCGTTCCCATGGTGATGGGGACGCTCCATGAGCACAGAAGTCGGCAGAAGCTCCAAGTTGAAATTGCAATGCGATTAATTCAAGTTCTATAAATCGCAATGCGATTTCAACAGAACTTCTGCTGACTTCCGTGCTCATGGAGCGTCCCCATCACCATGGGAACGACTCCATGCTAGAATGTACTGTCGGATTTGAGAAAGTTAAAATCGCAATGCGATTAATTCAAGTTCTATAAATCGCATTGCGATTTCAACTTACCACACTCTGCGTCAACTACGTAATTTTCCATGGGTGTTTTGCCTTGGATCCCCCTCCGGCATGCCACAGTCCAGGTGTTAGTCCCCTTGAAACAACTTTTCTATCACTATTGTGGCCACAAAGAGTACCTGTGGGTTTTCAAATTTGCCTTCCTATTGAGGTCTATTGTGGTTCGCCCGGTTCGTATGTTCGCGAACATTCGCGGAAATTCACGTTCGCCGTTCGCGAACGGAAAATTTTATGTTTGCGACGTCACTAATGATGATCACACACGTGGCGTGCCACAGATGTATCACTCTTATTTTTGATGTTCAGTAGGTGTTTACCAATACGTCTCCGTAATTCACGTCTGGTCTTCCCCACATACTGTACACCACATTGGCAAGTCAAAAGGTACACCACTCCCACTAATGTACATCTAATGAAGGATCTGATGGAGAATCTTTCCTTAGTCACTTGACTAGTAAAATATGCCCCCTTCATGATGTTACCACAAATGATACATGTACCGCATGTAAAGGTACCAGTGAGTGTATTTTAGCCATGTGTCAGATGTTGGATGTGAGTAAATACTGTGGACCAGACGATCACGTATGTTGGAACTACGGCGAAATGTGATGGAGGGACGATGTAACACCAACTCGCCAATATCTGGGTCAGACTGCAGAATTGGCCAATGTTTCTGAAGGATGTCACGTACACGTTTCTCTGCTTTGTCATACGTTGCTATAATCCTTGGGAAATTATGGCCCTGCGGCCTCTGTTTGGGAGTCAGTAGTTGATCACGGCTAACACTCATAGAGTGATGGTATGCTCTCTTGAGTGTTTGCTCAGGATATCCCCTGCGCTTGAATTGTGTCCTCAGGTCATTAGCAGCCACCTTGAAATCCCTAATTTCTGAGCAGTTCCTCTCGGCTCTCAGGTACTGGCTTTTGGGAATGCCACTCCTGAGAGCCAGGGGATGTCCACTATCCCACCTCAGTAGGCTGTTAGTGGCGGTCTGCTTGCGAAACAGATTTGTCGTGATCTTCCTATCTGTCCCCACCGCAACAGTCAGGTCCAGAAAAGTGATGGCCCGCTCATTAATCTCAGACGTGAAGAATAAACCTAGCTGATTATTATTCAGTTCAGCTACGAATTTGGTGAACAAATCCTTGGTCCCCTTCCACAGTAAAAACACGTCGTCAATATACCTGATCCAGATTACTATCGATGACGTGTACTGCTCCATGGCATCATCAAAGACGACCTCTTTTTATCAACTAGCCTGGAAAGATATTCCCTTTTGTTTAGGAATGGCAGCAGTACAGTGTGAATGTGGAAAGGGTAGATTAATAGAGAAATGTGACTATAATAGTAGCAACAGCAGTAGTAGCATAGCATGGAACTCCTAGGACTCAGATTTTTCATTTTTTAGATTTTTTTGTTCTCTCTTATCTTTAATTTTTTTATGAGTTTTTTTTGCCAGATGGTGTTTAAACAGACACTGTGTTATGGGGGGGGGGGGGGGGGACTGGCTTGTTGGGATGAAGCATCCAATAATTATGCCTGAAAAGGGGAAAATCCCTGCCCCTTTTTATACACATAGGTAAATGTCAGAAAGGAACAGTGGCTTGCTCTGCACAAGCATCCAAAAATTATACCTGCCAGTATTTATACACACATGTGTTAATTGACTAAAGAAATACTGGGCTTGCTCTCAACAAGCCTGGAAGGCATGTGACTACAATAGTAGCGACAGCATTAGCAGCACAACATGGAACAGACAAGGCAGACAAGTATATGTGTCTGCAGCTGTGTTGGCATAGTAGTAGTGGCAGCTTTGTAGTGGTAGTGAAAGTAGGGTAATGGAAGTGGCAGTAGGGGAATTAGCAGATTACCATGATAGTAGGCAGTCAGAAAGTCAGCACTGTCAGCAACAGCAGATCTATTTATAGGCTTCAACCGGAAGTGTGTTAAAATCTTCACAGATCCGTGAGTGATGTATTTTATTTAATGTGATTTTTTTTACCATGGAAGTAGAAAGAATTGGACAGCTGGGCATAAGTATGAATATCCTACAACAAAATAACAATTTGGGGAAGATTTGAAACTGTGCCACAATGTACACTATGCCAAAAGTCTGACTGATGGCATATGACAAAAACTGCGGCTGATGACATAGAGAATTCAATTTTAGAATAGGATAACATTTAGATTCAGATGCGGAACTGCACAACCTGGTCAAAAGTCCAACTGATGGAACATGGCA
This sequence comes from Bufo gargarizans, assembly GCF_014858855.1. Taxonomy (NCBI): domain Eukaryota; kingdom Metazoa; phylum Chordata; class Amphibia; order Anura; family Bufonidae; genus Bufo; species Bufo gargarizans. The sequence continues at coordinate 675,716,748 of NC_058081.1, forward strand.
AAAACTGCAGCTGGTGACAGAAAATAGTTCAATTTCAGAAAAGGATTACATTTTGATGAAGGTGTGGAACTGTGCCACTACGGACACCTGGCCAACAGAAGAGTCTGAGCAGAAGAAGCAGCTGATGATGATGACAAGGACACTGTACTGCTTGGGAATGCAGGCTAGCTGCCACAAAGAAGACCATAAGGCGGATTGACTAGTTCTCATCTGGAATGCTGGCCACTATTTTCCCACTAGGTGCAATAGAGCCCTGATACCTAGATTTGTCTTTGAATGCCATTGCTTTTTTTAATCCTGCAGATCAAAACATTTTACAACATTAAATAATGCCATTATTATACCCCTGGTATCAAACACACAACTTGGTGACCGTTCCCTCACTCCCATAAAGCTTTCCCCTGATTAAATTACCTAAAATCTACCCAATTACCATATAGCTCTTTATTCTTTCCCTATAGTACCACTATCACACTATATTAGTGGCGTTTGTCTGTGATCCTTTTTCTTCCTCCCCCATGATTTTCCCTGTCAATATTTACAGTAAAATGGTGCCGGGCGCTGTTTTTATGCAATTTTTCCAGAATGAATCCCAAAAAGCTTTGGATTCATTTTGCATTCAAATTTATGTAAAATTTTGTAACAAATCTTATTAATTTAGGATTGATTAACTCATCGCCAGTCTGATTTTATTTGTGTTGCCAAGTTTTGGAATAGGCCAGAACTTATCGTCTACTTAAATATGTCAATTCTTACATGGTACTCATGGTGCAGTCAATGAGCTGTGTAATGCACATATGTATTGGCTCATCCAGAACGAAAGAAACTCTTGGTACCTGCCATAAGCTATGGCAAACTGATGAAAGTCCACAAATAAGGGCCCCTCCTGTATTTACTCAGAATGCCCCAATAAGATATTTGAAATGGGTTTCTCACCTCTGACCTAAAAATATATGGCTTCATCAAATAATTTTCAAATTCTATATTGTTTTAATATTTTATCATTTTAATTCCTATGATGTACCTGTTACCTTCCAGTTCACACACGTATTTGGCAAAATGAGACCAGTCTAAAGCAGCTGGGTCCTTTTTCAGCCATTTTTCCAATTGCTCTCGGTTTTGCTCAAGAAAATCAGAGGTTATGATGCTGTTGAACACTTCACAGGAAGAGAACAGATGATAAAATCCGGGTCCAGCTCCGAAGTCAATTAGTATGTCTCCTTTCACACCTGCTTAGGGATAAAACACAGTATAAGCTTCTGATGAGCAACTTGGAAACAAAGAAAAGACCAACACTTTAATTTCAGCTACACATAGATGAAAACACATTACAACAATTTCTCAAAGCATGGGTTAACAGCCAAAAAAATCTTAATATTTATGGTTCTGATTCTTTCGTTTACAGAAACAACCCATATGTGGTTGTAAACTGCTGTACGGGCACACGGCAGGGCGCAGAAGGAAAGGAATGCAATACGGCTTTTGGAAGGCAGATTTTGCTGGACTGGTTTTTTGACATCATGTCCCATTTGAAGCCTCCCTGATGCACCCCTAGAGTAGAAACTCCAAAAAAGTGACCCCATTTTAGAAACTACACCACTCAAGGTAACTTTGTTAACCCTTTAGGTGTTGCACAAGAATTAATGGAAACTAGAGATAACATTTCGAAATTTCACTTTTTTTGCAGATTTTCCATTTTAATAATTTTAGAAACGACACCACTGAAGGTATGCAAAACTGATTTTACTAACTTTGTTAACCCTTTAGGTGTTGCACAAGAATTAATGGAAACTAGAGATAACATTTCGAAATTTCACTTTTTTTGCAGATTTTCCATTTTAATAATTTTTTTCCAGTTACAAAGCAAGGGTTAACAGCCAAAAAATCTCAATATTTATGGCCCTGATTCTGTAGTTTACAGAAACACCCCATATGTGTTTGTAAACTGCTGTACGGGCACACAGCAGGGCGCAGAAGAAAAGGAATGCCATACAAATTTTTGGGAAGGCAGATTTTGCTGGACTGGTTTTTTGACACCATGTCCCATTTGAAGCCCCCCTGATGCACCCATAGAGTAGAAACTCCCAAAAAGTGACCCCATTTTAGAAACTACGGGATAGGGTGGCAGTTTTGTTGGTACTATTTTAGGGTACTTATGATTTTTGGTTGCTCTATATTACACTTTTTGAGAGGCAAGGTAACAAGAAATAGCTGTTTTGGCACCGGTTTTATTTTTTGCTATTTATAGCATTCATCTGACAGGTTAGATGATGGAATTTTTATAGAGCAGGCTGTCACGGATGCGACAATACCAAATATGACAAAAAAAAATATTCTTTAGTGTCTCCACATTCTGAAAGCCATAGTTTTATTTATTTTTTGGGCGACTGTCTTGTATTGGGGCTTATTTTTTTCGGGAAGAGATGACGGTTTGATTGGCACTATTTTGGGGTGTTCATGACTTTCGATCGCTTGCTATTACACTTTTTGTGATGTAAGGTGACCAAAAATGGCTTTTTTTTTACACATTTTTTTTTTTTTTACGGTGTTTACCTGAGGGGTTAGGTCATGTGATATTTTTATAGAGCAGGTTCTTACAGATGCGGCAATACCTAATATATATAGTTTTTGTTATTTATTTTACTGTAACACAATGACAGCATTTTAGAAAAAAAAAAAATAAGGGGTTTTAGAGTCTCCATAGTCTGAGATCCATATTTATTTTTACTTTTTGGGCGATTGTCTCATGTAGGGACTCATTTTTTGCGGGATGAGGTGCCAATTTGATTGGAACCAATTTGGCGTACATACAACTTTATGTGTAGTGCATTTTATTTTTATAATTTTTAATCAGTGATAAATGTGTTTTTTTATTTTTACATTTTTTTCACTTTTTAAAAAAATTATTTGGACCCACTTGGTTTTTGAAGATCCAGTGGATCTCATGTCTGTATAATACAGTACAGTACACTATATATACACTAATATATTGTTATTATCCATATTGCTTCCTTTTCAGTGACAGTCGTCCTTGCACATTATAGGAAAGAGTATCGGCCTCTGGTGGCCGGGACTGTGGGAGCGCACATAAGCTAGTGCTTTTTTCTATAGTGTGCAAGCACGACCACCACTGCTGGATTGCAGGGTGGTTATAACCATCGAAACTAGCAGTGTATAATGTGATGGGAAAATGAATGAAGCCAGCAGAGGAGGCAATATGGACAATCACAATATATTAGTAAATGCCTTGTATTAACTTTGTCGTCCTGACAAATGCCATTTGCTGAAGTGAGACAATCCCTTTAACATCACACATAACAGTGATAACTCTCTGAGTACAGATAATGTAGTAGATGTCACCTGCAGTCCTGTGTAACACCATTAATAACATAGTGATGTGTATTTCTCTGAGCACATATAGTTAATAAATGTCACCTGCAGTCCTATGTAACACCACAGATAACACAGTGGTAACTCTCTGGGTACAGATAATGTAGTAGATGTCACCTGCAGTCCTGTGTAACACCATTAATAACAGTGATAACTCTCTGGGTACAGATAATGTAGTAGATGTTACTTGACACTAATGGGGGAGGGTCATTGATGGGGGGGGAGCCCCATTCCCTGCTGCATCCTGGGTCCTGGAGTCACAGCCAGCTCTAGCTTGTGTGCTGTGCTGACGGCATGACTGCCAGGAGGAAAAAAAGTCAAGCACTGATCAGTGTTAGGATTCATTTTGAGACCAGTGGAGATGTCCTCCTAGTCTCGGGCAGCCACAATTACACACATTACTGATGGGCGCAGGCTCAGCGCATGGACAGGATCAATCGTAGCAATGATGAATGACAGTCTGGGAGCAAAGTGTAGCGCTAGTGCTGCGGTAGTGATTACAGCTACAGCACTGGGTCGGGACACTGCTTCTGACCTGTTCTGCCAACCTGCTGTAATTTTAACAAACGGTTTGGCACCACCGAAGCTAACTGACTGGATCCCACCCCTGCATGTAACCCTTTAATGATGCAGCCTAGTTTGGGACTTAAAGGGGTTGTGTCACTTCAGCAAATGACATTTATCATGTAGAGAGAGTTAATACATGGCGCTTACTAGTGTATTGTGATTGTCCTCATTGTTTTCTTTGCTGGCTTGATTCATTTTTCCATCACATTATACACTGCTCGTTCCCATGGTCATGACCACCCTGCAATCCATCAGTGGTGGCCCTGCTTGCACACTATAGAAAAAGGACCAGCCCATGTGAGCTCCCACAGTCCTGGTCACCAGAGAGGCAGCTGCTTTTTCCTATAGTGTGCAAGCACGGCCACCACTGCTGGATTGCAGGGTGGTCTGTAACCATGGAAACAAGCAGTGTATAATGTGATGGAAAAAATAATCCAACCAGCAAAGGAAGCAATATGGACAATCACCATACATTAGTAAGTGCCTTGTATTAACTTTCTCTACATGACAAATGCCAATTGCTAAAGTGACACAACCACTTTATGGCTAGCTGATTTTTTTTTATATATTTTTTTTTTATCTCCACCTTTCCAAAGCCATATTTTTCCCTAGCCAAAAGAAGAGTCTGAGTAGAAGAAGCAGCTGATGATGATGACAAGGACACTGTACTGCTTGGGAATGCAGGCTAGCTGCCACAAAGAAGACCATAAGGCGGATTGACTAGTTCTCATCTGGAATGCTGGCCACTATTTTCCCACGAGCTGCAATAGAGCCCTGATACCTAGATTTGTCTTTGAATGCCATTGCTTATTTTAATCCTGCAGATCAAAACATTTTACAACAGTAAATAATGCCATTATTATACCCCTGGTATCAAACACACAACTTGGTGACCGTTCCCTCACTCCCATAAAGCTTTCCCCTGATTAAATTACCTAAAATCTACCCAATTACCATATAGCTCTTTATTCTTTCCCTATAGTACCACTATCACACTATATTAGTGGCGTTTGTCTGTGATCCTTTTTCTTCCTCCCCCATGATTTTCCCTGTCAATATTCACAGTAAAATGGTGCCGGGCACTGTTTTTATGCAATTTTTACAGAATGAATCCCAAAAAGCTTTGGATTCATTTTGCATTCAAATTTATGTAAAATTCGTAACAAATCTTATATTAATCACATTCTTGATTAATATAGGCATATGATGGCTAATTTTATATAGGATAAGTTGGATTTTTTAACCATACCAATTTATTGTAGGTACATCAGGGGAATTTTATTTAAAAAAAAATTATTTTAACTTTATTAAGTATGATTATAAAGATACCACACTTACAATGCTTTTGTGTTTCAAAAAAGCACTTAAAAAACAGATTGCTCTGTGTCACCATATTCTGACACCCTATTTTATTTTTCTGCCATTTGAGCTGTGTAAGCTCTCATTTTTTGACAGGGCAAGCTATAGATTTCAGTGGTACAATTTTTGGGGATAATTTTTATTTCAATTTTTCAGGGGAGACAAGGTGAGAGAATAGTTGATTTTGTCATGAGGTGTGTGGCTCCCTGCAAGGACAATGCAGTATTATATGGTGGTCATTCACATGAACATCCCAAGTCCCCTAGAGCCATTGCTCACATGGACGATGTGGTCCTGATGGGATAACACGGTTACCGGATAACAGTTTACTTCACATTTTTCAGGTAAGTTACATTCATACAAAGGCAATCAAGTCTTTTTGAATTTTAATAGAGAATAACTGTCTATACTTATCAATGAATAGTTTTATAGTTTACCTGAACAAAATATTTCATGCAGATTCTGCAAGGCAAAGTCTGTCCATTCTGTAGCGATGCCTCCTTTCCCCGCAGAATAGTATGTCTGGTAGTAGACTACAGGATCAAATTCATTTATGTACATCTGTTCAGAGTATGAGGTCTCCATGTTATTGTCTTCTCCGAAGAAGACGATCTGCCTCACTTGGGTTCTGGTTGAAAATGTGATAAGGAATCCGATTCTTACGAATTTAAACACTGTGTCCATGGAGGATTGGCCAAGGCTTTTCTTGTATTAAAATGTAAATCAATTACTGGCTTAGCAATCATATGCCTCTCAGCTAAAGACTGATGTTCTCCACATATTAGCTTATTAATCACATGCCTCTCACATTAAGCTTGTTTGACTTTTTAGGTCTTTGTCAGCAACTTATTTGCAGTATATGCTGCCCTAGCCACGGAAAATGAGTAAACTAAATTTAGTTAATGGAGGTCAGATAATCAATGTTATTCACCTCATTTGGGTGGCTTTAATGTTATGGTTGATATTTTTTTTTTTAAATTGGCTGTCTATCACTCTGTTATCACACTTACCATGTAGGAGATGAGAGAATTTATGGTGTCACACATCATATTCTAAAACACTAATACAAGACAAAACCCCACTCCTTGGATATTGGCTAAAAATTGGTTGCGTTGCTTTATTAACGGTTACCAAATAAATATACATTAACCACAATAAATCATTTTTAAATTTCTAATAACAAATAACAATTTCACCATAAATAATAAATAGGGTTGAACTATAAAGTTCGGGTTCGTACCGAACTTAGGGATTTTTGGACCCCGGACCCGAACCCGAACACTTCAGTAAAAGTTTGGATTCGGTGACTGCAGAGCAGCCAATCAACAAGCTGTTAACTGTCTGACCTTAGAAGCCATCACAGCCATGCCTACTAATGGCATGGCTGTGATTAGCAAGACCAGCATGTGACCCAGGCTCTATATAAGGACTCTTTCACACTACCGAATGGCTATTTCAGTGTTTTGCAGTCCGTTTTTCACGGACCTGTTGTTCAGTTTTTTGTTTCCGTCGTGTTTCTATTTAGGTTCCGTTTTTGGCATATACAGTATACAGTAATTGCATAGAACAAATTGGGCTGGGCATAACATTTTCAATAGATGAGATATATATATATATATATATATATATATATATATAGATACGAAAGACATACAGATGCATTTCCGTATGCATTCCGTTTTTTTGAGGACCCATTGACTTTATTGGAGCCACGGAACGTGATTTGCGGCCAAATATAGGACATGTTCTATCTTTTCACGGAACGGAGATACGGAAACACGGAAACGGAATGCATACGGAGTACGTTTGAGTCACATAGTGCTGCACGTCTCTCTGCTGTTACAAGTGTAGGGAGAGGATGCTGCTGGACTGGTGATTTCAGGGAGAGAATAGGAGACAATCTAACTCAGCGATCTACATAGAAATAGTTGTGTGGGTGCAGGGCACAATCGTTTTACCCTGCCCTGAACCCATTAACCAAAAAAAACAAAAAACTTTTATAATTCTGTTAGTTAGGTGGGCAGCGGAGGCAGCCATTTTATTTAAGCTCAGTGCACCAGCACTGCATCTGAGCTTTTGGGACATTGGAAATCACAATATTTTGGCAATCTACAACATCTGGATTAGTCAGTGTGCAATTTAAGCTAGAAATACACCCATCATTTTCTGTCTTTTTTGACAAAAAATACAATTTTTAGGCCTTGCAGCATCAGCACAGGTGAAATTACAGGCTTATATACTGCTGTCAAATTCAGTTGTTAAACAAACACTCGTTTGGGCACAAAACATTTAGTTGGCAGCCTTTGATGCAGATGTCATTGTGAGATACACCCTTAATACATTTGGGTTAGGCCTCATGCACACGGCTGTTGTCAGAAAAAATGCGGACAGCACGCCGTGTGCTGTCCGCATCCGTGGCTCCGTTACGCTGCACCGCAAAAAATATATAACATGTCCTATTCTTGTCCGCAAAACGGACAAGAAAAGGCAGTTATATCAATGGTTGCCCGTTCCGTTCTGCAAATTGCGGAAGGCACACGGGCAGCTTCCGTTTTTTTGCGGATCCGCGGTTTGCGGACCGCAAAAAACAGCACGGTTGTGTGCATGTAGCCTTAGATTCAGAGATTTTAAATACAGCCATTTGGTGCACCAATATTGGATTCAGGCCCACACTGGTTCAGACAGTGTGAGATACACCCTCTACATACAGGGGTTTGATTCAGGCATTTGAAATACAGCCATTTTGGGCAAAGAAATATTTAATTCAGGCCTACACTGGGTGAATTGATTTGTATACATCGCATGTGATTTTATCCATCTTGTAAGCATAATAAAAACCTTGCAGTTGGAACCTCGTGTGAATGTACTTCACTATTGGTGGCACCTTGATTTCTCACAAGGTTACCTGGAGGAGAGGTGTACTTAATAGTGTTGATCACGAATATTCGAATTTCGAATTTTTATCGTGAATATAGGTACTTCGGAAATTTGCGAATATTTCAAATATAGTTTTTTTTTTTTAAATCAGTACACATAAACCCCTCCTGCTTCTAGCTTGTGGGCCAATAAGAATGCTGCAATATACTTGACTTTTGGAGTAGTGATGAGCGGAAGGGGTCATATTCGAAAATGCACGATTTTTTTTTCTTGAAAAAATCGGCAAGGTAATGATTGTGTAATATGCAAATTTTCGTAATTCGAATTTTTGGATTCGATTTTTTTATTGCGAATTTTTCAACTTTTAGACAAAGAAGATTATAGCACTAATTAGCAATTAGCTAAATTGCTCTATATTCGTTTTTTTCGAATATTCGCTATATTGCTATATATTACGAATATTCAAAAAAACTGTTATAGCAATATAGCGAATATTCAAAAAATCAAATATAGAGCAATTTAGCTAATGTAGTGCTATAATCTTCTTTGTCTAATAGTTGTAAGTTGAAAAATTTGCAATAAAAATTCAAATCCGAAAACTCGCATATTACACAATCATTACCTTGAAAAATATTCGCGAAATATCGCGAATTCGAATATGACCCCTGCCGCTCATCACTAGTACTTAAGTGAGCTGATCGCTTACCCATATTCAATAAATTCCTGTGAGAGCTGGAAAAGAGGATTTTTCAGCTCTGTCCGGGTGCAGCGCGGTCCTTTTAAAGAAAAAGTGTGAGACACACCCTCTACATACAGGGGTTTAATTCAGGCATTTGAAATACAGCCATTTAGTGCACCAATAATGAATTCAGGCCTACACTCATTCAGGCCATGTGAGATACACCCTCTACATACAGGGGTTTGATTCAGGCATTTGAAATACAGCCATTTTGGGCAAATAAATCTTTAATTCAGGCATACACTGGTTCAGGCCGTGTGAGATACACCCTCTACATACTGGGGTTTGATTCATGCATTTGAAATACAGCCATTTGGTGCACCAATATTGAATTCAGTCCAAAACTGGTTCAGACAGTGTGAGTACAGGGGTTTGATTCAGGCATTTGAAATACAGCCATTTGAAATGCAGCCATTTTGGGCAAAGAAATCTTTAATTTAGGCCTACACTGGTTCAGGCCATGTGAAATACACCCTTTACATACTGTCGTTCTATTCTACTATTAATTAAACACCCATTTAGTGCAAGATCCTAAATTCGAGAAATATGATGAGAGCCTCAAATAAGGGACGTGGCCCAGGTCGTGGTGCTGCTGGTGGAGCTCCTGTTGCAGGGGGAGGACGTGGTCGATCTGTGCCAGCTACACACACAAGTAAAACACCTTCCTCATTTTCGAGTAGGCGACAGAACCTGCAGCGGTATTTGGTCGGGCCTAATGCGGCTCTACGAATGGTGAGGCCTGAACAAGTACAGGCGATAGTACATTGAGTTGCTGACAGTGGATCCAGTTCCTTCACATTGTCTCCCACCCAGTCTCCTGCTGAAAGACCACAGTTGGCACCTGCAGCCGATGTCCATCAGTCTTTTACCTCACCCCCTTGTAAATCAGCCAAGCAGTCTAAGCCCCAAGTCATGCAGCAGTCTCTTCTGCTTTTTGATGACTCTGTTAGCAGGGTTTCCCCGGGCCATTTACCTAGCCCTGCCCCAGAAGTGGAAGAGATTGAGTGCACCGATGCCAAACCACTTATCTTTCAAGAAGAGTACATGGGAGGACCATTGCAGCACTTCTCGGATGATGACGAAACACAGATGCCAACTGCTGGGGCTTTCGAAAGTGTGCAGACTGACCAGGAAGGCAGGAGTGAAGACTGGGTGGAAAATGATGTGGAGGGCGATGAGGTCCTCGACCCCACATGGAATTAAGGTCATACGAGTAACCTATGTAGTTCGGAGGAAGAGGCCGTGGTCGCACAAAGCCACCAGCACAGCAGAAGAGGGAGCAGGGTGAAAAAGCGGAGTGGCCGTCCTCTAGATAGTACGCCTGCTACTGCCCACCGCAGCAAGGGACCGAGCACACCAAAGCCAGCTCCAAGGAGTTCCCTGGTGTGGCAGTTCTTCAGACAATTTGCTGACAAGACACGAGTGGTTTGCACTCTGTGCAATCAGAGCCAGAAGCGAGGCATAAACATTCTCAACCTGAGCACAACCTGCATGACCAGGCATTTAAGTGCAAAGCATGAGCTGCAGTGGAGTAGACACCTCAAAAACCAAGAAAGGTCTCTTGCTCCTCCTGCTACCATTTCTGCTACAGTCTCGGCCTCTTCATCCACTTCTGGAGTGACAGTGCCACCTGCCACCCCGCAAACAGAGGATTCCCACTGACCGCCTCATATGCGACGTGCCCACACGGTGGAACTCCACCTTGCACATGCTGGCCAGACTGTGCTTGCAGCAGCAGGCGATAGTGGAGTTTCAGCTGCAGCACGCACGGGTGAGTCGCTCGGCCGAACAGCACCACTTCACCACCAATGACTGGGCCTCCATGCAAGACCTGTGTTCCTTGTTGCTCTGTTTCGAGTACTCCACCAACATGGCCAGTGCCGATAACGCCCTTCTCAGCGTTACCATCCCACTTTTATGCCTCCTTGAAAAAACTCTCCAGGCGATGATGGAAGAGGATGTGGCACAGGAGGAGGAGGAGGAAGAGGGATAATTTCGTAGGATTTCAGGCCAGTGATTCCCAAGTGGCTCCGAGGGTGGGTTCCTCAACCCAAAAACCCAAGGTACACAATTGTTTAGCCAGGGCACAGTTCTGGGGGATGACGAGGTGGAGGATAAGGGGACAGACGATACACCTCCCACAGGGGACAGCTTTTCGCTGCTTCTGGGTAGCCTGGCACACATGAGCGATTACATGCTGCAGTGTCTCCGCAACGACTGTTGAGTTGCCCACATTCTAATTTGTGGTGATTACTGGTTGGCCACGCCGCTGGATCCCCGTTACAAGGACAATGTACCGTCCTTAATTCCGTCACTGGAGCGTGATCGTAAGATGCGCAAGTACAAGTGCACGCTGGTAGACGCGCTGCTGGTGGCATTCCCACCTGACAGCGGGGGCACAGTGGAAGCACAAGGCGAAGGCAGAGGATGAGGCATAGGTTGCCAACGCAGCTGGGGCACCTCCAGCACCTCAGAAAGCAGGGTTAGCATGACCGAAATGTGAAAAAGCTTTGTCAGCACGCCACAACAACCAGTACCACCAGCTGATATGGAACGTCTTAGCAGGAGGCAGCATTTCACCAACATGGTGGAGCAGTATGTGTACACACGCCTACTGGTACTAAATGACGGGTCTTCCCCCTTCAACCGCTGGGTCTCCAAATTGGTAACATGGCCTGAGCTTGTCCTTTACGCCAGTGTATTATCTGAACGTATGTTTAGCTCGGCAGGGGACGTCATCACAGACAAGCGAAGCCGCCTGTCCACAGCCAATGTGGACAAGCTCACGTTCATTAAAATGAACCAGGCATAGATCCCTTAGGACTTGTCCGTACCTTGTCCAGAATAGACATGTATACCGGCACTAACCAGCCATTGTTATACTGCAGCTTAATTGCTCATGTTTGTATTTTGGATATTTCACACTCTTTTGGAGTGTACCCTAATTTAAAAAAATTAAATTAAAACCAAAAACCTGTGTTGGCTACCTCGTCCTCCTCCACTGCCGCTTCCACCTACACCGCTACGTCCACCGCCTCCTCAAACTCCTACTCCATATAGAACTCCACCTCATAAATCAAATTTTTTTTTTTATTTGTACGTATTTTATTTTACATCATTTCACTACTTTGTCATTTACATTTTCAGGTGAAATTCACCAATTTTTGGGTGTATAGTACCACTGCTATACCTAGTAGGCTGGTTAAAAATAGAAAAATTGTCATTAACATTTTCTGGTGAAATTAACCAATTTTTGGGTGTATATTACCACTGCTATAACTAGTAGACAGGTTAAACAAACAAAAAATATGTCATTTACATTTGCAGGTGAAATTAATCAATACTATACGTACAATTTTTGGGTGTGATGTACCACTGCTATACCTAGTAGACAGGTTTAAAAAAATAATAGTCAGTTACATTTTTGGGTGAAATTCACCAATTTTTGGGTGTAATATATACCTCCTCCACCTAGGTGACAGCTTAATAAATTTCAATAATTTTTCTGTTACATTCTTGGGTTGACATTTTATTTTTTAACAAATATCTTTTTATTTATTTTCCAAAAATAAGTAGGTACAAAGCCAGAGCCACTAGGCAAACGAAGAAATAAACATATGCACAGTTTACAGCAAAATTAGAAAAATCATATAGGAATGACGTATAATCAACTTGAAAAGCTGTGTCGGCTATGCCCTTAAAGGGAAAATGCCCTCCACAGAGAGTGATAAACAAATGTAACCCCGAATATCCGGCGTGAGCCAGAGAACCTCTTATAATCATGTGAGATAATACTGTTAATTTTCACAGAGCTACTAACAACACATTGAAGAGCTGAGCATAATCGCAGGGTAAGTGTGGGATTAAATGGCATCTGGAGGACAAAAATAAAAATAAAATATACTTTCTCGGCAGTACAAAAAGCAAAAAATAATTAAAAGAAAGACAACATAAAAAGCAATAACAAGAAAAACAACCAACATGAAAACTACGCAGGCTGCTTCTGGTTGCGAAGTAATAAAGATCCAGGGAAATGTTTGTAGAGACATAAGAAAATCAAATTGAATCACTGTTGTATTTGTGTGATTGTAACTATGATCCTTGCAGATCTCAGATAGGGCAGGATTCCTGTGTACTTTCCAACTCTTTCCCGCCGTGTATACTCCAAGAGGTAAACGTGAGTATGATTGGGCTTGTTGAAAACCGATTACTGCCTGGTAAATATAGAATCAGATCATCTGAAAAATGAAAAGACGCTAACTTGTCTAATCATTTCTGTGATCAATCCAGGGTTTCCAAGTGGTTAGAAATTTGGAGTGTGAGCGGTTGGCCCAGCTGCTGAGTTCCTCCATGAGGTATAGTTGATTAACCTTGGCTTTCCACTGGTACAGTGTGGGAGGGTTCGGATCCAGCCAATGTAGAGGGATAAGTGATCTAGCTGCTTGAACCAGCCAAGTGACTAGGTCAAAAGCTTTAGGGGACCAACTGTCATCTGGAAGCCATAATAGCACTGAGACAGGAGTGAGTTTAATTGAAGAATTACAGATTTTGTTTAATTCAGATTCAATGTCTGACCAGAAGCCAGATATCTTGGGGCATGACCACATTATGTGTCCTAGAGTACCCACCCCTCGAAAGCATCGCCAACAAGTGTCTGAATCAGTCCCATTTTCGAGAGTTTACTCGGGTCGTTGTACCACCTGACCATTGTTTTATAAGAGTGTTCTTGGATTTTAACACATCTGGAGAACCCATGTGATCTTAGATGAATTTGGTCAATATCCTTTGCACTAAGTTCTACACCCAGGTCTTTCTCCCACTGAGCTATATAGTCAGGTTTGTTCTGTTTTCGAATGTGGAGCAGGTTTTTGTAAATGTTGGAGATTGTATGACTTAGGGTTTTTTGTTCTTTTATAATCTTTTCAAACCAAGTTAATTCCTTGTTCAAGGTATATTTGTTATGTAATTTGCAACATGCATCTCTAAACACTTCCAGATCCAGGAAATTGTTCTGCTTTATATGAGAGGAGCTAAATGTATCTCTAGCTGAGGTTGTGGTGGTGTTAGTCATTAGTTCTTCTATGGTTATGTCTTTAAATGAGTTCCATAAGTCTGGAGGGTTTGTAGTGTTAGGATAGAGTAGGAAAGGGCTTAGAGAGGAGGGTAGGAAATTGGGGGGGGGTCAGATAATAATTGTGTAGTTTTGGAGATAGTGTCGAATGTTGTGAGGATACCTCTGGACAGTTCACCTAGTGGGTAGTCAGATTTTTTTATGCCCCACAAGTTTGCTAATTGACACTTGGTTAAAGACAGGAGTTCAATATCAGAACCTAAAATTCTAAATTTAGGTATGCAAAGTTGGAGCCACCTTTTTAGTTGGATTGCCCTGTAATATGTCTGCGCATCTGGGAGCCCCATACCCCTTGAGATCTATCCCTAGTCAATTTGTCGTACGCTAAGCGTGATTTTTTTCCCCTTCCACAGAAAGGAAGAAAATAGGGAGCGTACCGAAATAAAAAAGGATTGAGGCAAGTGAATGGGAATCATTTGGAGGAGGTATAGTAACTTAGGCATAATATAAGTCTGAAGCAGATTTTTCCTGCCCAGCCAAGATACAAAGGGGAGAGACAGCGAACTCAGTTGATCTTTTATGTTTTTAAGTAGTGGGATATAATTTTTGGAGTATAGAGACTTTGCATCGTTTGTTAGGTAAATACCTAGATATTTGATCTTTTCTTGTTGCCACATAAACGGGTAAGAAGAGCGCAGAGATTGGGCTTGGGATGAAGGGATGGAAATATTAAGTGCTTCTGATTTAGAATAATTAATTTTAAAATTTGATAGTGTGCCAAATTGCTCAAATAGAGACATGAGTGGTGGGAAAGCTTGGATAGGATTTGTGATTAGGAGGAGGAGATCATCCGCGAAAGCAGCGCATTTGTGTTCTTCTGTAGAGGTTTTTAAACCTTTAATTTTTGGGTTGTCCCTTATCGCCTGCAGCAAGGTCTCCATGGTGATGATGAAAAGAGTGGGGGATAACGGGCAACCTTGGCGAGTGCCATTGCTTATATTGAATGGTTTAGATAATGTACCGTTAATCCTCACTCTTGCTTCTTGGGTTGACATTTTAGACGTGAATAAACATCTGCTATGCATAGGTGACAGGGAATAAAATGTTATATATTATTCAGTAATTAATGCGCTACATCCTTTCATTTAATGCTTAAACTTTGAAAAGTTGTCACACTTTTATGCTTTAATAATTTCTCCCATATTTCAACTCTATAATTTTAAATAAAAAAAAATGAATCCTCCCTTGGATGTGGTCTTCTTTCTCACGCTCCCTCTCTGGCCTGGAACCCTGATTCCCTGCCACCCGGTAGGCGCATAAAAGAACATCGAAAGTTGATAGAGCACATATCAAATTAGATTGTGAACATCACAGAGACGTGCGACTATATCCAAATTGGGCACATGGCCTGAGCTTGCCCTTTACCCCTTGGAGTTGCAGGCTTGCCCTGCAGCCGGTGTATTGTCTGAACATGTGTTTATCATGACTGGAGGGTGTTATCACAGGTTATATCTCCCAATGTTTTGGGGTGTACCCTAATTTTAAAAATAACATTTAAAACCAAAAAGCAGTGTAGGCTACCTCCTCCTCCTCCACCGGGCTCCGAACTCAAACTTTTTTCTCAAGTTCGGCCGAACCCGTACATCCAGGTGTCCGCTCAACTCTAATAAGAAACCATCCATGCTAGACACCAAAATCCACCCAACATTAGCTAGGGAGACATATCCTCACTATAGATGGCCTTGCGGTTCGCCCGGTGGTTGTTTCACGGCTAACTTTGCTCGTTCACGATTCATTGAACAGGCGAACATATGGCGATGTCTGCCGGCGCCATATTCTTTTGCATTGTGCAGAACTTTGACCCATGACACATCCATCAGGTGGGACAGGACAGCCAATTGAGACATTTCAGCGCATAAATAATCCCGATCTGGCTGCCATTTTACATTCAGTCTTTTGCCAGTGTAGAGCGAGGATGCTGTGTGGAGCAGGGACAGACTGTTAGGGACACAAAACATTAGCTAATAGGGCCACAGAAGTCCTTTTAAGGACTGGTATAGGTGTGCTATCGATAGGTGTGACATATAGAGGGGTGTGATATATTTATAATATACTTTCTAACATAGAACGTATATTATAGTGCATTTGTATTGTGCAGCAGTTGTGTGCGGTTCTGCTGCGATACTGCAGCTATACAGAGGGACAAATGCTATTGGAACAACTAATTGCAACTGGTGTGATAAACCAGTTGCCTCCCAAAAAAACTGATTGAGGCAGTGGTGTGATATACCTATAATATACTCCTCAGTCTCTGCTGTGTGCACCCCCAAAGACACCACCACCACCATAGCCCCTCCACTCGAGTCAGAGGAATTATTTTGCCTTTCATTCCTAGACCTTACCGATGTGCAGCCATTCTTGGCATCGGATGAGGAAGAGGAGAGACGTTGCCATGAAAGCCAAGAGCCACACTGGCCTGGTAGCCAAGAGCCATACTGGTCCTGCACTCCTTTCAGCTCTGTGGTCACAGGCTGAACAGTGGCTCACCCCACTCAATTTGACAGTTGGTAAGTGTGCGACAATTGTGCTAATCTGTGCTCAAAAGCAGCATTTTCAAAGCTGCCCTCTATTTAAGTTTCTACGGCTTTCTTGCCTGGGGAATTTACTAGCACCTCCCCTCATAATTCGGGTCCTGTACTAAGCCAACTCACCGGCAGACACAAGCATTTCGTCTTCGCCTTACCCATTTCCAAAACCTCGCAAATAGGGCCCCCGTACGCATCGAATATTTCCCGACAACCAACCCATGGTGCCCAGTGGCTGTCCTCAATAGATTACTAGCCACCCTAGGCAACCGGGCTCCAGCTAGCTCTTTACTTCCTTTCCCTTCACGGCCACTCTCGTCCTTGCAGTTTACCAAGCACATGCGCAGCCTCGCATCAGGTTTAGGGCTTAACCCCCGGACCATATCGGGTCATTCGTTCCGGATCGGAGCCGCCTCTGCCGCATCTAAACACACATCATACGCAAAATGGGACGATGGCAACCATCGTGTTTCTCGCGGTACATTCCACATCCGAAAGCCGAGATCGCCAGAGCTTTCTCCGACTTGGTACTGTAAAAAAATAATAAAAACAATAAAAGGGTTGTAGCAATAAACCATTTCCTACTCGCATTTTTTGACCCCTTTATTTGCCTACCCTCGTTCCGTGGCTAAGGGCAAACCACTAGCCTACCTAGTTAGATTAGGTATTAGGACCCGCATTCTAGGCTTCGGGCCGTAGCCAGGACCACAAATCTAGCAGGCTGAATTTCAGCCTGCATTTGTGGGAGGGGCGTAGGGGACTTCATAAGCCCCGCCGCCCCGCACATGGGGTGCGCGTCCTCTCTCGCTCCACCCTCCCGGCCCTTCTTCAATACATCTCCTTCAGGGTATGCCCCCTTTATTTGCCTACCCTCGTTCCATGGCTAAGGGCACACCACTAGCCTACCTAGTTAGATTAGGTATTAGGATCCGCATCCTAGGCTTCGCGCCGTAGCCAGGACAATAAATATATATATATATATATATATAGTTGAATTTTACTGTATAGACTGTGTATAGATTATGTATAGATTGTATGCGAGTTCATGCTGAAATTGAAGGTATAAAATTGGCCATCCAGAATAGCTTAAAATCAGCCATAAATTCAGTAGTCATGAGCCTGGATTAGAAGAAATAGGATGAAAAACACATAAACTGATAAGCATAAGGTTTGTCTAGTAAGTATTTTTGCACTAAACACAAACATAATCATCCTTAGATAAACCTTCAAATTCAGCTGATCTCACTGTATATTTTTAGCTTAGTAAAATGGACAGTTCTTATGGTAAGAAGGATCCCAAAAAGAAACTCAATTTTAAATTTGGAACTGAATATCATGATCCTAAGTCTGCTGCAAATTACTCTATGGTAAAACTGTCTCCTAAAAATGAATTGGGGGAAAGTCCAAACATGTTTGTTCAGAGGTGTTTAGGTCCATACTGATCCTTGGGTTGATAATATGTGCAAATGGACAGAAGGAATGAAATGTACTGACCCGTTCCCAAAAGAGGTGTCTCTTTCAGATTTTTATATTGCCATGATCAAGGGCCTATGTCTGAATGACATAGACACTTTTCCATGGTACAAAGGAGACCCTCAATGGGATAAAATATATATGAAAACTTGCGGACAAGCATGGATATCAGTGCAAACTTATTAGACTGACTTCGGCAGTTCAAATTCAAGACAGCAAAGTAAACACCCCATTGTGACTCCAACTCCTGCCCCACCCCCATATGTGCCATTGTAGCCTGTATTAACTAAATTAACAGAATCAGATGATGAGCTATGCACACACTTAACTGTACCACAAGTTTCTGGCTTTACAGGACCTGAAGTACAGGATTTCTCTGAGCATGCTAATCAACCTATTGTAAAGTCCGCACAGCCCAGTAGAACAATATATGCAAGGGCAGCAAAGATTAAGGGTTTTGAACCAGGAGATATCTCTCCCATAGCAGCTGAAGCATTCCCTTTTGTAATAATGGGGAATCAGATGGTAATGAAGCCATTACCACCCACTGTCTGAAATGATAGATGCCTTTGAGATGTTAAAAATGTATCTTGTTTCGGCCCCTGCATTGGGCATTCCACAATACAATGTACCATTTCACCTGTATGCACGTGAAAATTGCGAAACCATAGCTGCTGTGTTAGCTCAGGACCATGGAGGACGGTTGAGGCCTGTTGCATATATATCCAAACTACTCCCAGTCACTGTGCATGGCATGTAACCATGTCTCAGGACATTGGCAGCATGTGCAATGGCTGTAGAATTGACAAGCTCGATCAAACTGGGAAACAATACCATACTGTACACATCACACTCTGTCCTACACCTTTTAAAAAATATGTCCACACAACACATGACTGCCCAAAGGTTGGCAGAATATGATGTTATCCTTACCACCACCCCAGGGCTCCAGGTCCATTATTGTGCACCAACAACTGCACCAATGCCGTTTTTGAACTCTGTCCTAGGGCTAAAGGGCCCACAAGATGAGATTTCAGAACAACATAAATGTGAAGAACAAATTCACATAGCTACCAGCCCCTGCCCCACCCTACAAAGTGTTCCTTTTCCTGATGCAGAATATTTTTTTGTAGATGGCTCCTGCACCCGACCAGATGATCACACATTTCATGCTGGTTATGCAGTTGTACAATTGCCCGATAGAGTTCTTAAGGCCATGCCAGTCGCTGTCTCATCAGCACAAGCTGCAGAGTTAATCGCACTTGCTAGAGCTTGTGAAATTATGGCTGGCAAGCGAGTAAATGTGTACACAGACTCTAGATTTGCATTTTCGGTGTGTCATGATTTTGAGGTAATATGGCAGCATAGAGGGTTCACTACAGCGACAGGCAAGCCAGTAGCACATGCACAACTCAATTCAAATCTCCTTGCAGCAATTCAACTCACAGAGGCCATTGCAGTCATTAAGGGTCAGGCACACACAACTTCAATAACACTAGTTGCCCAGGGGAACAGGTTAGCAGACAAAAGCAGCCTCCCGTGTCACACAAAATTGAGCATCCAAAGTTTTTGTAAATTCCCCGCTAGCACCGCTCAAGCCTGAAAATGACATAACGTTGTCCCAGCTCCAAACATTTGCAACATCAGCAGACACCGCTTATTTGTAGGTTCAAGGGTTGACCAAAGACTCTAACGGTCTATGGTCAAAGGGAAGAGTAGTATTTTGATGGGAAGACCCTTCCCAACCCCATGGAGAAAGAGTCCATTAATTCTGATGCCTTGAGACTTGCAGAAGATACAAGAGGAATATGTGGCAAAACTGATTGAGAAATTAAACATTGATTATGATGATATTTCGCTCTTGTTTCCTTTGCCAACAGGTGCATCAACCCAACCCTCGTCTTACAGGAAAAGATGGCGCTGGATTATCTTTTAGCTTCTAAGGGGGTGTTTCTGTGAGTTTATAGGAGAGGACTGCTGTACTTGGATCGCAGATACCAGTGATAAAGTCCAGGCCCATATGGAAAAGGTCACTGTACTTCAGGGCAGTACTAGGGCTATTTCTAATGAGGGGTGGAATCCTTTCACAGCTTTGGGTGGTTTTAGAGATTTCCTGTTTTCCATAGGTAACTGGTTGAAGAAAGTAGGAGTATATATCCTCATGTTGTTCTTTTTTCTCTTTATCCTATATATCCTGGTGAGATGTTCCTGCTGTTTGATCGATCAGATCGCCCAGGCACGTGCAGATGATCGCATCCTTATCACAGATCCCGGATATATTACTTGTGGTCGTGGCCACCAGGTACGTACCCGACCCTACCTGGGGAACCTAACCCTAGGCGGTCAGAGTTGTGCCGCAACCGCGTCGTGGAGGGACGCCTGAAAGAGGGCATCCCCTTTGAGAGTAACAGAAAAAAGGGGGTTGGGTGGGAGGGAGAACTTCGTGCGTCGTACGCATGTGGGAGGGCGCCGGCGGCTGATGTAGGCAGCCAAGCCCCTCCCACAAATACAGGCCAATGAATCGGCCTTACACTTGTGGTCGTGGCCACCAGGTACGTACCCGACCCTACCTGGGGAACCTAACCCTAGGCGGTCAGAGTTGTGCCGCAACCGCGTCGTGGAGGGACGCCTGAAAGAGGGCAAGAGACATACTGATAGGCAAAGTACTTTATTGCGGCGTAATTACAAAGCCAGGTTCTGAAAAGCTGTTGACATTTCGGTATCGGGGTGAGGTATGTAACGGGTGAAACATGCCGAGTGCCAACGCCCTAATTTCTGAATTACGTGTGCTGGTACCTGATTCTTGGATGCTGCAGACGCAGCGCCTATGCGGAACGAATGTCCTGAAATGGCGGAGGGGTCACCACCCAGGCTGGCCACCAGTGACCTGACGTGGGACACGAACTGATGGGTGGTGAGTGGAACCACCCCGAAGGGTAACAGTGGACTGTTAGGCCCAGACCCCGACAAGGCGGACCGTAGCTGACGGAGCACCGTGACGGGGCACCACTGGTGTGACGTGGGATAGAAGGACACAGGGACAGGGGGGCCCACCTGGGAGGTCTTAGACGTCCTGAGCAGTAACGTGAACCCCTCGGTGTTCTGGACCAGCTGGCTGACCGTGAGGAACTTGCTACTGCCGGAAGAACAAGTGAACTCCCCGGGCCTCAGAAAGCCGTAAAAGGCTAAATAGATGGCAGATTTGAGTACCAAGCTGGGCAAAACCCCGAAAGGATTACTGTCCAGGACGTCGGATAGTTTGCGAAAAAGGGGCCCGGTGACTGCTTGCCTACGCCCTTGGCCTTGAGGTCCGCATTTGCTTAAGCCCTTGAGTGCTGCTTTAACAGTATGCATGGCGAACACTGATGGTCGTTCGGGATGACTGACGGAGAGGAAATGTTGTACGCCCGCTAGGTATGACCTCACCGTACTGTGGGAGAGCTTGTGCACTGAGTGGCAGTAGCCAATGAACGCCAGGATGTGATCTGGAAAACTGGATTCCCCCTGAGGACATTCCCCTTGGAACCTGCAGAACATCTTCCACCCGGTGTGGTATGCTCGGGTCGTGTTGGGCGAGAGAGAATTGCGAATCAGGGCGTGGGCCGTCTCAAGGTGGTCGGTTATGCTAACATTAAGGACTCGTGAGGAGGAACGGTGGCGCCTGTCGCATCTGCCTCTGGCATGATCTGAAAGAAACGGGAAAAGTTAGCCCTGGATAAGGCGTCGGCAGCCAAGTTTTGCTCACCTGGCACGTGCGCGCTATGAACGTGGAAATGGTGGTGTAGGGAGAGCAGTACTAACCGCCTAAGGAAACCCATGACGTGGCTTGACTTTGATGACCCACTGTTTATGATGTCTACCACGGCTGCGTTGTCCGTCACAAACAGAACGGACTGGTTCGCCCAGAGATTGCCCCATGTGTGAGCAGCTACCACGATGGGGTACAGCTCGAACAGTGCCGAGGAGTGGAGGAACCCTGGGATTAGTACCGCCTCGGCAGGCCATCTGTCTGCAACCCAGTGAGTGTCAAATATAGCGGCAAACCCTGTGCCGGCTGCCGCGTCCGAAAAGACTAAGGGGGACTGGCACGACAGCTCGGGAACGAATAGGGACACCCCGTTCCACTGGTCCAGGAAGTGGTCCCACATACGGAGATCCGCTAAGGCCTGGCTGTCCAGACGCACTGGGCTGTCCTGTTCTGGGGCGGTGCTTAAGAGCGCCAGCAGGCGGGATATGAACGTTCTGCCCTGCGGAATGATACGCATGGCAAAATTTAACATACCCAGTAGCGACTGAAGGTCAGTCTTAGTGACCACCGATGTGGCTGAAAACCTGTGGATCACTTCTCGGACTCTCGTTAGCTTGTCCGTGGGTAACCTGGCTAACATGCGTTGGGAGTCCAACTCGATGCCCAGGAAGGTGATCACGGTGGACGGGCCCTCTACTTTCTTGGTAGAAACTGGTACCCCCAACTGGGAAAAACACCTTAGTAGCTTCCCCAGCCCCAGAGGAGCAGCCCCTGGCCTTTCAATCAGCAGGAAGTCGTCTAGGTAATGGATGACGAATTCACAGCGCATCTTGTGTACCAGAATCCAGTGGAGGGCTTGGGTCAGCTGATCGAAGAGCCAGGGGCTGCTCCTGGAACCGAAGGTGAGTTTTGTGGCAAAGTAATACAGGCCTCTCCACCTGATACCGTGCCATTGCCAGAGTGCTGGCATAATGGGGAGCAATTTGAAGGCGTCCGATATATCTGCTTTGGACAATACGGACGCGGGACCTGTCTGCAAGATGATGGCGATGGCCTGGTCTATGGAAGAATGCCTCATACCAACTTCTTCCGAAGGAATGAGGGAGTTGAGGCTGGGAACCTGTGAGCCATGTGGGGCAGACAAGTCAACGATGAGTCTCTCCTTCTTACTGAACTTGCCTGTGACGACCCCTACGGGACTGACTCTCCACCGTTGAAATGGGGGTACTTCGAAAGGACCAATTACGAACCCTTTGACTAACTCGGATTCTATGAGTGTGTCTACTGAGCCAGGGTTCCTTTCGGCTGACTGAAGGTTCCTACACTTATGTGTGACCTCTGGGGTTGTGATTAACCCCGTGTGGAAACCTTCATGGAACCCTGACACCAGGAACTGCACGAACCCTGGATTGTGGTGACCTTGCAACATTACTTGTAGACGACTAGTATTGACCACGCTCATGTAATTCTTCACCGATTTTAATGAGCAAGCTACTCGGGGTGGGCCATGAAGCAGTTGGTACAGATATGCAACAAGCTCACAAGACGCGTAATTAAAATTGTTGCATATCTGGGCCCTACCTAACTGGACAATGGGTCGTCCTAGTTGGGGGGTCTGAAGATGTCGAGTGGTCCCGCTGAAGAGCCGGAGGGGTATGATGTCGTGCCGACAGCCGACTTATGGCACCACTCTACTGAGTGGAAGATAGACTGACAGGCCGAACAGGAGGGAGCCTTCAGGCCTGCAAAGTGTCTGCAGAACAACTCTGTGTCCAAGACGGACCAGTCTGTGACATGTTGAAACTGGGATAGGGCTGCAGCTGCTTTGGCTGAGAACGAACAGTGGTAATCATAGAACGCGTTCCCACCATACCTATGACCCAGCTCTGTGACCCTAAAGAGGTACAGGTCTAGCTCCTCCCTCCTGTCCGGCCTGGCGGTGCAGATGACGTCCCTGAAAAGGCTGAAAGCCATGACGAACTCTGGAATGTTCAATTTGCGATTGAGCTGGTGGTCGCGGCTTCTCAGCACCACCGAGACTTCCCCGCAAGCTATGACCTTGTTGTCGGAAAGGTCCCTGGAGGCTATTAGTAGCGAAGCGAGATTGATATCCCTACCCTCTAGGATGTCCTTTCTGATGTTGATGGGGACAAAGTGAGACGGAGTCACGTTGGGGACTGGCTGGGTAGTGCGAATGTCTGCTGCAGCAGAGGTGGAGGCGACCGGAGGCTCGGGGGAAGAAACCGACACTGCCGAGTTGTGAGCCTCGACTGACTCGAGTCTAGCCTGTATGGACGTGACGGCCGAAGTCAAATTGTTCAGCATGAGGTGTAATTGGGTCAGCGATGTTTGTATCGTGGCTGCGGGGGGATCACCGCTGCTGGGCACCAAGGAGTCTTTCCATAACCGGTATAGCTCCGCTTTTCTGGCAGATGCCGGGAAAGGAACGCCCCATCTCGTCAGCTCCGCCATCAGCTTGGGGATAGTCCAAGCACGCAGGGATAACGTGCTGCCCCCTTCGGACGTCCCTGCAGCGTTTTCATCCACTGATGCTTCCATGATATCAGACGCGTGCGACATCACGGCTGTGGAGACAATAATGCAAGGTGACCGGCTACCCTGGGCGACCACCAGTGTCCGTGAAGCTGTTTGACAACGTGGTAGAAAAGGTGCACTGTCCCTGTGAAACACACACACTAACCCCCGGCAGCCGTGAAAGAGTGGCCAGGAACCGCCCCCCGAAAGTACACGCCAGGACCTGACTTACTTACCAACTGAGGAACACTGCGTTCTGAACCCCACGGATGTTTTAAATGGAAAAGGAAACCTGGACGTAAGACAGTGCATGAGACCACTCCCCTGCTAGCGATCAATACCTCCCGTCCACTGACGTGAACCCCCACTACCTTGTTCGTGAGAAACTCGGGTGAATTCTAGACTGGCTTTCTTGTGTGTATATATTTTTTTTTTTCCTTTCTCTGACCTGGGAAACAAGCAGCACAAAGAAACCAATCAATGCACGATATACAACTGATGGAGCGCGAGCTGTGAGCAGTGGATTTGATCAAGGATGGGGGTGGCATTGATTGACGTTTTTCCACCCCCCCGACTCTGTCTGTCGTTTGTGGTAAACCCCTACCTACCTAAGCAGCACGGCGGCCCGTGCCAGACTTTAAGTGTGTGCGAGGCGCTGGCCGTTGCATCCCCCACCGTGTTCCACTGCGCCGCGTGGGGAGCGCGGAGCTCCCTGACACCGAGGACCAAGCGGGGGGATACTTATGAGCAACGGCTCACGCCTCACGCAACACGATTGTGTGCCACGTGGAGAGTTGACGCGTGTCCCTGGCTGGGTGCGCAGTGCAGGGGCCCCCTCCGTTCGAGGGCTGGCCCGCCCGCCGGCTGAGCACACCTGCCGCGTGGGGAGCTGCGCAGCCCTCAGGCCTGAACCGGCGCAGGGAGGACCCCCGGTGGTGAGGGCCTATCCCTGCCGATGATGGAATGCCGCGTGGGGGCCTCACCGGTCCCTGGTGGAGCGCCCAGTGCGAGGGTGCCCTCCTGCCGTCTGTGGGCTGACCCTCCGCCGGCTGAGCGCGTCCACCGCGTGGGGAACCGGCGTAGCCCCCTGGCATAATTTGGAACAGGGGGAAGCTGAACATAGCCCCACCTTCCCCCCTATTCCCCTTAAACCTCGTGCCACGTGGGAGGCCCACCGCTCCCTGGTGGAGTGCCCAGTGCGGTGGTGCCCCCCGATTCCAGAGGGCCGACCCACCGTCGGCTGGGCAAATCCACCGCGTGGGGACACGGTGGTGCCCCCTGGCTTGGACAGAGACGAGGGGGGGGGGGCGTGTGTGGCTTTGCCCCACCCCGATTGTGGCAAGGAGGGTCACATGGAGCCGCCCCGATCCCCGGCATAGTGCGGTGGCAGGGGCGCCTCCCCCCAACTGGGGGGCCGGCCCGCCACTGAGGGCCACGCCCACCACGTGGGGGAGCGGGGCAGCACCGGCAGACATGGAGCGTGGGAAGCGCCTGTGGAGGTGAGCAGAACCGGCGGAGGAGGGGAGCGCGGTCTCCTGTTGGGCTCCACCACCTCCATGGGACGAGCGTGAGCGGGAACGAGGGCATATGGAGTGTCCTGGAGCGCGGGGCCCGCTTACCAACGGGGCCGACCGCACCACCGGACGTCGACTTACCTGGCCTGATTCAGCAGGACTGTCAGGTACAACGCACGCTCCGGAACACTGGGAACTTCGTGCGTCGTACGCATGTGGGAGGGCGCCGGCGGCTGATGTAGGCAGCCAAGCCCCTCCCACAAATACAGGCCAATGAATCGGCCTTACACGGATCAACCTATGTCTTTGATGGAAATGATTTCCAACTAAACGTCCATTGCCACACCACACCTCCCCACATCAGGACCTCCCTCAAAGTTAACTCCCTGAAGAATTGAGCCGACGGATGGAGCGTCATCATGGAGGCAATGACACCCAAGGAGCACCACAATCGATGAGGGCAAGCTGAGGAAACGGAAGATTCAGCAAGAGATTCAAGGAACACAGGGGACATAATAGAAAGAGGAGGGAACTGTTGTGGAAATTTTTATTACCATAGGATGACTATAGTGGACTTTCTTTTTAGCTTAGAAATGTTATGTAGGTTTATTTTGTATATGCCTCACTGTGTAAGGTCTGACCGGATTACGGTTATGAGAGCGTGATCAGGTCAGGTCGTTGCAAGGGAAATTCTATAGATCAGCACTTGGGTTCCTACTCCCCCATGTAAAAGCTGCCACCGTTGGGATCTAATGGCTGCGGGCTCTGAGAGCAATGTTTTTAGTGAAAGCTGCCAGAAGGTCCTCATCAGCAACGGTGGGGTATAGCACGCTGATGACGGTCTCACTGAACCATGGGGGCCCCAACATGAAACAATGGTTGGTGGGACTGGTGTCCATGTGACTGCTATATCACCTTTCTTAGTCGACCCTGTTTTAAAAGACCTTCCTCGGGGACTGATCCCCCCTTTCGGAACCATTTCTAATAGAGGTTTACTTTGGGTCAGTAGGATATTTGTACCAGATTCAATGGATGTTGTCCGATTAGGACCATATCTGTTTAAGAAAAAGGCTGATTAATTTGGAAGCATTTGCACATGTTCTGGGTGTGGTAGTGGATGGTGAGCATGTTTGAGCTCCACCCACCGGCACTCTCTGGAAATGTGCGAATGTGTACCTTCCAGTTCTAAAATGTATTTCTATTGGTCAAGGCATGAGGTGGATTGTACCTGCCTATCTGTAATATTACTGGGCGGCCATGTGCCATGGAGGGCGGGGTTAGCCCACTAAAAGTTCTAAACTGAACACCATATCTATGTGTAGAGCTTGCATGCCTTATGTTTTGTATGTTTTGTGTTCTTTCTTACTTTTCTTTCTTTTCTCTTTTCCACTATGCAGTAGATTTTTTCCTACTGTGTGCCAAATTACACAGAAGTTTTTTTTTTTTTATCTCCTTCATAGTCTTTAGTGTCTTTATGTGTCACACATATATATATACAAGGCCTTAGATGGAAGAAAACATACAGTGATCATATATTTATATATATATATATATATATATATATAGTTGGGATCAATGGTTGGATTGAAAGGGATTTCTCATAATTTTACTATTTAGACATCATAGATTATACAAGGCCTAATCTCTTGTAGAATGCAGTACCCTGAATTAGCACATCTCACACCTTGCTAGTTGGTGAACACAATAGCACCATCCTCCCTTAACGAAAGACTATTTAAAATCATAGCTCACATACAATGACAGCAACTTATGACAAGTCATTCAACTTATTAGCATCCAGGGTTGGGCAATATGTAAAATAACCCTTTCATGTATTGTATATAGCAGATACCAGTATTGTTTAACAAAGTTTATTTGTACCTTGCCACACACTATGCTCCCATCCCCAAATGCCCTATAAGTATGTGCCGTGGAATAAAGATTTTAGATATTGACAACCAGAGTTGAGTCTGGGCTGTCTTATCTCCTTGCCAGAGCAAATTGGATATTCTTTGCACAGGGAAATATTCACGGGTTGGATGTCGAATGCCTCATCGTATAACCATCATAAACCTGCCTGGAGAAAAACTGCTAACAGGTTGCTCCAGCAGAAACATGCCGTTAATGACTACCTGTACGAACTCTGTGGCAGGACAGGTTCTGGGAAGCTTGCTTTTTTTTCACCACGCCAGTGGCTGCTCATGCGCGACACATGCAGACTTCTGCGGCCATTTGATGAGATCACCAAACTGGCCAGTCGCAGCCAGGGCACCATCAGTGACATCGTACTTTACACCTTCTTTCTGGAGCATGCATTGCGTTGTGTCATTAATCAAGCCATCGAGGAGCAGGAAGATGAGGAAGTCGCAATGCTAAATGAATTCTCAGGGGGTGCTACTCAATCTGAGACAAGTCAGCAGGAGTCTGAAGAGAAGTCAGAGGAGGATGGTGCCTGGGGGGAGGAGGAGGAGCAAGAAGAGCAGGCTTTAAACTTTTCTGGTGTTGTCCGTGGATGGGGGGAGGAGACTGAGGACGATATTCTCCTGGGTGATGAGCAGGAGCCAGGACGCTCCACTGCTTCCAATTTAGTGCAAATGGGGGCCTTTATGCTCCAGTGTTTGAAGAGGGACCCCCGTATAAAAAGCATAAAGGTCAAGGACCAGTACTGGGTGGCAACGTACTTAGGCCCCCAGTACAAACACAAAATGGCGGGAATGTTTCCAGCATCACAGAGGGCTGTCAGAATGAAGCATTTCCAGGCCTTGCTTAAAGAGATGCTGCATTCTGCTGTTGTGGGCGCTGGCAGAGGAATTTACACCCATAGAGAAACTGTTGCGGGTACCAATCCTATCGCGCATGCAAGAAGAGGGCAGTTTGAAGATATGTTGGTCACTTCGGATATGAGATCATTCTTGCAGTCAACCCATCAACAGCCGCCCTCTGGATCCAGCATCAGGGAACGCCTAGACTGGCAGGTGTCCGACTACATCGGGTTAATGGCCGATGTGGACGCTCTGAGAAGCAAGGAACCCCTTTACAACTGGGTGTGCAGGCTTGACCTGTGGCCAGACCTGGCACAATTTTCCATGGAACTCTTGGCTTGCCCCTTGTCAAGTATCCTGTCCGAAAGGACGTTCAGCGCAGCAGGCGGGATCGTGACCGATAAGCGCACTCGCCTAGCTCATGACAGTGTGGAATACCTCACATTTCTAAAAATTTATGAGGCATGGATCTCGGAGGAATTCTGTGACGACCTGTAATGACTAAGTTTAATTGAATTTCACCTATTACCAATGGGGGGGTTTTCAAAAGGGGGGATTTTGTTTTTGAGCCATGTTTTTAATCCAATTTTATATTTTTAGCTCTTTTAAACATATGTATTTGACATCTATTTGTGCTGGCCTACAGTAAAATTGATATCCAATGACTGTGTAATATACCTCCAGCCACATAATCACTTGATGTTTTCTGTCCGGTGAATGCCTAATGTTTGGGGCCTGTGCTTCACTGGCCTGTAGTAAAATTGATATACAATGTCCGTCTAACATACCTTCAGCCACATAATGACTTGATCTTTTCCGTTCGGTGAATGCATCATTTTTGGGGCCTGTAATCTAACTGGCCAACAGTAAAATTGTTATTTGGTGACCGCCTAATGTACTCCCAGCCACATAATGACTTGATCTTTTCTGTACGGTGAAAGCATAATTTTTGGGGGCTGTAATCTAACTGGCCAACAGTAAAATTGTTATACATTGACCGCCTAAAGGACCTCCAGCCACATAATGACTTAATCTTTTCTGTTCCTTGAATGCATACATTTTGGGGCCTTTAATGTAACTGGCCAACAGTAAAATTGTTATACGGTGACCGCCTAATGTACATCCAGCCACATTATCAATTGTTCTTTTCTGTCTGGTGAATGAATAATTTTGGGGCCTGTAGTCCACTGGCCTGCAGTAAAATTAATATCCTTTGACCGTCTAATATACCTCCAGGCACATAATCACTTGATAATTTCTGTCCGGTGAATGAATAATTTTTGGGGCCTGTAGTCCACTGGCATGCAGTAAAATTGATATCCATTGACCTTCTAATATACCTCCAGCCAGATAATCACTTGATCTTTTCTGTACTGTGAATGCATAATTTTTGGGGCCTGTAATCTAACTGACCAACAGTAAAATTGTTATGCGGTGACTTTTTGGGACCTGTAGTCCCCTGGCCTGCAATAAAATTGATATCCAAAGACCGTCTAATATACCTTCAGCCACATAATCACTTGTTGTTTTCTGTCCAGTGAATGCCTAATGTTTGGGGCCTGTACTCCCGTGGCGTAAAATAAAAATTTTCTAGGCTCCAGCAGGGCACATTTTTGAGATTATCCTTTTAGGACACATAAAAATGGCTCCTGATTAAAATACATATTTTTGTGGGAATTTTTGAAATAGATCCCCCTCTGGTATGTCACTGTCCATGTTGTGGGACGATTTGTGCACTTCTACTAAGTGTTTGGTGGCTGCAAATATGACCTGAAGGTTATTCAGGTTCGCCTGCCATTAAAGTGAATAGGGCCCGCCGCGAACTTGCGGTTCGCAAACATTTGATTGCGTTTGTGCGATTGCGAATCGTTCCGGCCTATGTTCGTCCATCACTAATCTTTACTCACTAAGAAATCAAGGCAACAAAAGTCCAAGACTAGGGAGTGAGGGCTGGATGCTGAATCTTGGTTTTCTTAAACCAGAGCACAGAAACAAAATACCACTCAATTTAAACAGCTGCTCTTCCAGCCAAAGCTTCTATTGGCCTAACTGAATGTGCCCTTTTTCTTGCTGCTAACCAGGAGTACCAATTAACGCTGACCACTGCTTGACCGTGTTGCTGTCCAGAAAACCCTTCCAGACCAGATCAAACTGGACCCACTGACCATCTTCATTTGAGTAAGGGCTCATTTAGTCGACCGTATGAACAGGTTTGCATCCGTTCCGCAATTTTGCATAACAGGTGTGGACCCATTCATTTCAATGGGGCAGCAAAATATGTGGAAAGCACACCGTGTGCTGTCCGCATCCGTAGTTCCATTATGCGGCCCTGCGTGAAAGATACAGAAAGTTCAAAAGTCCGATATCTGTGTTTTGCGGCTCTGCAATTTGTGGCCTGTAAAACACTATGGCCGTCCGAATTAACCTAACTAAAATAAATAAATGGGGTGGGGGGAGAAGAGAAAGGAGGGGGAGGATAATCATACCAAGCCATAGCCAAACCTATACAAATTTTATAATAAATTGGTAACTGTGCCACCATGTGTCCCCCAAGCGATGCGCTCTGGGGGGCTCCTTGTCATTCTATAAAATCAAAATTTGACACAATTTTTTCCTCTCAAAAAAGACATATAGTGGATTCATCACACTGAGCAGAAGAGAGCAAAACCCAGGGGATGATGTGCTCATTGTATCAGGGGAACGGGGCTAGGTGAGTGTTAGTCTTTTATTTTAATAAAACTACAGTATAGTAGGATAACCATTATGGAGGGGCACTAAGGTGGCATTCTAATTTGTGAGGACACTCATATGTGTGTGCAGCCTATTGCATTAGGGTGTACACCCTAAAGCACAAACACACACTCTGAATACATACATACAGACCTGCACTATCAATATAATGAAGGGAGAAGAAATCATTTTTAAACGTACCTGTATTTTTCGCCCTTTAAGACGCTCCGGCCCATAAGACGCACCTAGGTTTTAGAGGGGGACAAGAAAAATATATTTTAATTACACCTGAGGTAAGACCACCAATCAGACCCCCAATGTTAATCAGACCTCAGCTGACAGCCCCAATAAGACCCCCAATGTTAATAAGACCCCAATAAGACCTCAGATCAGACCCCAATGTGAATTACCCCCAATCAGACCTCAGATAAGATCCCCAGTGCCTCATATCAGCCCCCAGTGCCCCTCTTCAGCCCCTAGTGCCCCTCTTCAGCCCTCCAGCAGCCTCTCTTCAGCCCCCCAGTGCCTCAATTCAGCCCCCGTGCCTCATATCACCCCCAGTGCCTCATATCAGCCCCCAGTGCCCCTCTTCAGCCCCCCAGCAGCCTCTCTTTAGCCCCCCAGTAGCCTCTCTTCAGCTCCCCAGTGTCTCATATCAGCCCCAATGCTCCTCTTCAGCCCTGCAGTGCCTCATAACAGCCTCCAGTGCCCCTCTTTAGCCCCCAGTGCCTCATATCAGACCCCGTGCCTCATATCAGACCCCCAGCAGCCTCATATCAGCCACCAGTGCCTCCATCAGCCCCCAAACAAAATACAAAAAACACTTACCGTTTCTGCTCCGGATGCTGCCGCTCCTCACCGCCTCCACTCCATAATCCTCTTGTACAGTCTGCTGCGTGGGAGCGCACATTGTGAGGTCACAGCGCGACCTCACACTGTGTGCAGCCTTCACAGTGGAGCGCCAAGGATCAGGAAAGAAGAGGTGAGTATAGCGCTTTCAGCGCTTCACGGCCCTGACAGAACCTCGAGTTGGCTTGATTAGGGTGTGCCAAGGCACACCCGGCACACCCTGTGCGCACGCCTATGAGGACACTAAGGGGGCATAAATACTATGTGAGTGCACTAAAGGGCAGTCTGTTGTGAAGGTGGCACGAGGGGAGTATTACAACTGTGTGGGGGCACTAAGAGAAAATAACCACTATGTGGGGGAAATTCTTAACTATTCTTAATGACATTCTTAATGACTGTGTTGGGGTACTAAGATGGCATAACTACTGTGTGGGGGAAATTACAGTACAGGTATTCTTACAGTGAGTGGCTGTTAAGGGGACATAACTCCTATGTGGGACACTAAGGGGGCATTCTACTGTGTGGGGGCACTAAGAGATCATAACTACTGTGTTGGGGTACTAAGGGAGTATTATTTTGTGAAGGGAAACTAAGGAAACATAACTACAATGTGGGGCACTTAGAGGGCATAACTACTGTGTGGGGTACTAAATGGGTATTTTATGGTGTGGAGGCACTAAGGGGGCATTCTACAGTTTAAGGACACTAGGGGGAGCATTCTATTGTCTATTGAGTATATATAAATAGGAATTGGGCAGTGTTAGATCTGTAGCTTACTGTAACAAAAGGTTGATCTTGTGGCTTAGGCTTTATTGAAAAGTTAGAAGTTAAGTAATTTTACGTAATGTGGTTGAGGGGAGGCAAATTGGTCATGGTTCCTATCCTCTAGAAGTCCATAAAAAAGCAAAGACCCAAACTGAAATGGTAGTGGCAACAACAATACAAGTTAGTTTTTTTACAGGACTTCGATATTGATGACCTATCCTTAGGTTAAAGGACACCAATATCTGATCAGTGGGGTTCTGACACCCAGCACCCCCACTAATCAGCTGTATGAGGAGACGGCACGCACAGTGTGTACTTGCCATCTCCCGTCTGTCATCCAGCTGCTGCTATGTCTATGGCAAAGCAGCAGCAGAGCAGAAAGAGAGATGGGAGATGGCACATGCACACTGCGCACGCTGTCTCCTCATACAGCTGATTAGTGGGGGTGCCGGGTGTCATAACCCCACTGATCAGATATTGATGACCTATCCTGTGGGTAGATGATCAATATTAAAAGCCTGGAGAATTAGGGTACTTTCACACTTGTGTTGTCCAGATCCGGCAGGCAGTTCCATCGCCGGAACTGCCTGCCGGATACGGAAATCCGCATGCTAACGGATATCATTTGTATACGGATCCGGATGTATTTTTTTTTTAATTTTTAAAGGTCTGCGCATGCGCAGACTGGGAAACCATGTCTGGTTTTCCGGAACACTTGATACCGGATCCGGCATTAATACATTTCAATAGGAATTAATGCCAGATCCGGCATTCCGGCAAGTGTTCCGGAATTTTGCCTGGAGAAAATACCGCAACGTGCTGCGGTATTTTCTCCGGCCAAATTCCGTAAAGGGTCTGAACTGAAGACATCCTGATGGATACTGAACGGAATGCATTAGGATAAAACTGAAGCATTTTTTTCCGGTATTGAGCCCCTGTGACGGAACTCAATAACGGAAAAGAATAACGCTAGTATGTCATTAATATCAGGTTGCTAAGCAGGAGCTGCAGAAACTAACACATTGTATGAAGGTGGAAGCAGATAGCTCCATACAGTATGTAATGACCCTTCCTGGTTACTGCAGCTGAGGAATGGTTTGTTTGTCCATGACCCAGTGTTTGGTCCGCTGGCTGCAAAAATGGTGGTTCTGGTGTCGGACCCCAAACGTGCACACATCCTGTAAAATAAAGTAAGCATCACAACGGCTGAAAATAGAAAAGTAAAAGCAAACACAATTCAGCAGCAATCTGCAAACATAGAATAATGCAATATGCATAACTTAAAAATAATATGAGGTACTTAGCAAATATATTAATCAAAATTAATTTAAAATAGCAAATATAGAACTAGTTTTAGCATTGCACAATACAGTTCTGAGTGCTGCAGTCTTCATGTGTGTGAAGTCCTGAAAAATCCACAGCAAATCATGCCACTGAATTAAAATCCGCACCACAGTCCAATCTGTGCAGTGAGATTTGTTAACATGTGGCTGAGACCCCTTATAATCGTATCCACTGTGCTGGCACGTAAACGCTGTGGACCTGCCACCACCCGGTTATTATTGCCAAAGTTTTGTCAGAGGACACTCTCTACCTATACTTCATTTTGTCCCCACTCTCTATATATTTTATTTTTTGCCCCTCTATATAATTCATTTTCAATTTGCCCCCTCATTATTTGCTGCCCCTGCCCTCATATGGCCGGCCGCCCCCTTTTGACAGGTTATGAAGCGCAGCGCAGCCACACTAAAAATATAAGAAGGGCCCAACCACCGCACTTAAAAAAAGCACGTGAGGGGCCGCAGGCCCTCCCCCCCTTCCCCCTTCGCTGACCCCTGGCCTGGCGTCTATGCTCCTCTGTTTTGCCGCAGCCCGGCAAACAATCTTCCAGGGCCCGGTCCTGGGCCGCCGCCTGGCAGTTGGAGACCGCTGTATTATATCTTGTACCTGACATCAGTACACTGGAATATATACTATATATCTGTACACACTGCATTTATTATACCTTGTACCTGAAATATCAGTACACTGCTGTATATAATGTACTGTATATATTTGTACACACTACATCTATTATACATCTATTATACTTTGTATCTGATATATCAGTACACTAATGTATATACTATATATCTGTACACACTGCATCTATTATACCTCATACCTCACATATCAGTACATTGCTGTATATGCTATATATCTGTACATGAAACACCCCAGAGTTGTGTTACTAAATGCCTCTACACCGCTACTATCTTCAAAGTGCCTTTACATTTTCATCTGATGTAATTTATATTATGTCTTCAAAAGTGTGCATCCAAAACCATGTTAAACACAATTGTTCTTGTAATTGTCCAGGTTCACCATCAGGTAGCAGCAACTCTATGAGCAAGGTACTAGTCCTAGTTTAGCATATCTAGGCTGGAATGGAGTATTCCAGCTTAGCTCCCCCTCTGCAAAGTAGGCTGTTCTCATGTCCTGCAGCATGGGTGGAGAAGGAAGTTAGAGTCAGTGTAGCCCACCCCCTGCTAGGGGCAGGGTGTGTGTTTGAGAGATCCCCTGCATAGGGAAGACAGCAAGGATCTTATCTCGGCTGAGACTTGATCATATCCCCAGTCTGAGCACCTGCAGTCTCAGCTGGATGAAAAGAAGCGGAAACCACAGACAATCTCCAGAGTTCCAGGATGAAAGCATCCTCTGAGAAATCATCTGTGAGTTAAGTCCAGAGAACTAGGAAAAGCCATTCCTCCTCAGCTAGTCTGTCCCCATACAGCAGAAGTTATAGAAAAGTGCAGAAGATTAATTCCTGCCACAATTACAGAGCTACTAAGCAGGTGACTTATCCTGCAAGCTCACATTTAAAGCAAAAGCATTCATTCCCTGCCAATCATTGCTAAAACCTGCTGGGACCAAGAGACCAAGGCTGTGTACTGCTTGGGTACAAGTTATCTTCAGTAAAGAAACGTTTGAACTTCATCTAAAGGTCTGGATATCATTTCTGCTGCAAAATTCCTCTATTACTCTTACTATTACTACACTCAAATTTATTGCAAGTGAGCCAGGAGTCCAGTCGTACCCAGGTAGGAGACACCGTTGATACAATTATCACTACCCTACAGAGACATTATAGGCCATTACACCACTCTGGCATTTCTAATCTGGGACGTGCGTTATAACACCTTGGGAGGGCCCTGGGGTAGTACACTGCGCGCGCTGAAATTGGCGTCACGACAAATACAAAACATTAACAACACATATCCTGGCTAGAGTTGAGCGAACACCTGGATGTTCGGGTTTGAGAAGTTTGGCCGAATTTCCCGGAAATGTTCGGGTTCGGGATCCGAACCAGACCCGAACTTCGTCCCGAACTCGAACCCCATTGAAGTCAATGGGGACCCAAACTTTTCGGCACTAAAAAGGCTGTAAAACAGCCCAGGAAAGGGCTAGAGGGCTGCAAAAGGCAGCAAAATGTAGTTACATCCCCTGCAAACAAATGTGGATAGGGGAATAAATAAAAATAAAATAAATAAAAATTAACCAATATCAATTGGAGAGAGGTCCCATAGCAGAGATTCAGGCTTCATGTCTTAGCAGAGTATCATGCTTCATGTCACCCAACACTGGAACAGGCCACTGTCAGATATTTTTAGGCCCCGGCACAGAGACAGAGGAGAGAGGTCCCAAAGAAGGGATTCAGGCTTCATGTCAGCAGAGAATCAGGCTTCATGTCATAGCAGAGAATCAGGCTTCACGTCAGCCAAAACTGGAACAGTCCATTGTCAGATATTTAGGCCCCGGCACCCAGACAGAGGAGAGAGGTCCCATAGCAGAGATTCAGGCTTCATGTCAGCAGAGAATCAGTCTTCATGTCATAGCAGAGAATCAGGCTTCACGTCAGCAAAAACTGGAACAGTCCATTGTCAGATATTTAGGCCCTGGCACCCAGACAGAGGAGAGAGGTCCCATAGCAGAGATTCATGCTTCATGTCAGCAGAGATTCAGTCTTCATGTCATAGCAGAGAAACAGGCTTCACGTCAGCCAAAACTGGAACAGTCCATTGTCAGATATTTAGGCCCCGGCACCCAGACAGAGGAGAGAGGTCCCATAGCAGAGATTCATGCTTCATGTCAGCAGAGATTCAGTCTTCATGTCATAGCAGAGAAACAGGCTTCACGTCGTGTGTGGCTGACTGAATGAGCAGGTGGAAGAAGAGGAGGAGGAAGCGGAGTAGGAGGAGGAGGCAAATAATGTTGCCCTGCGATCCTTGGCGGCGGAAAGGACGTGCGCCAAACAGCTCTCCGCCTGGGGCCCAACCGCCACTACATTTCCCCAGTATACAGTTAGGGAGATATATAGCGTCCCCGGCCGTGCTTACTGGTCCACGTATCTGTGGTTAGGTGGACCTTGCCACAGATGGCGTTGCGCAGTGCACACTTGATTTTATCGGATACTTGGTTGTGCAGGGAAGGCAAGGCTCTCTTGGAGAAGTAGTGGCGGCTGGGAACAACATACTGTGGGACAGCAAGCGACATGAGCTGTTTGAAGCTGTCTGTGTCCACCAGCCTGAATGACAGCATTTCATAGGCCAGTAGTTTAGAAATGCTGGCATTCAGGGCCAGGGATCGAGGGTGGCTAGGTGGGAATTTACGCTTTCTCTCAAATGTTTGTGAGATGGAGAGCTGAACGCTGCCGTGTGACATGGTTGAGATGCTTGGTGACAGAGGTGGTGGTGTTGGTGGTACATCCCCTGTTTGCTGGGCGGCAGGTGCCAACGTTCCTCCAGAGGCGGAGGAAGAGGCCGAGGCGGCAGCAGCAGAAGAGGTAGCAGGGGGAGCCTGAGTGACTTCCTTGTTTTTAAGGTGTTTTTTCTCCACTGCAGTTCATGCTTTGCATGCAGGTGCCTGGTCATGCAGGTTGTGCTAAGGTTCAGAACGTTAATGCCTTGCTTCAGGCTCTGATGGCACAGCGTGCAAACCACTCGGGTCTTGTCGTCACATTGTTTGAAGAAGTGCCATGCCAGGAAACTCCTTGAAGCTGCTTTTGGGGTGCTGTCACGGCTGAGGATGGGGAAAACCCTCATCCGTGCGATGACAGAAGATGGTAGTCACGACTCTGCCAGGAAGACAGAATTAGAGAGCAGGTCACCTCCTATTGCACGGGTGTCAAACACAAGGCCCGCGGGCCGAATCCGGCCCGCCAGACCTCGTCATGTGGCCCGCGTAGTCGCGGCCAGCCTTCACCTTTTATTATCACTTCCTGCAGGCGGCCCCTGCAGGAAGTAATAATAAATCGCATAAGGAGCGCTGTGTATTACCGGTACTTACAACTACAAGCGCTCGCCGAGAGGAGGGAGGAGGCAGGCTGGGAGGATGGGCGCTGGCAGTGTGAGTCATACGTCACGCGCCTGCTCCACCCACTTTATGAATGAAGCAGGCGGCATGGGCGCATGAAGTATGACTCACGCTGCCAGCGCCTGTCCTCCCGGCCTGCCTCCTCCCTCCTCTCGGCGAGCGCTTGTAGTTGTAAGTACCGGTAATACACAGCGCTCCTTATGCGATTATATACATACGGTAACCATTAACTATTAGAGATACGATTATACAGTGAGCGGGCCCGTGTAGCGGAATAGTCACTGCACGGGCCCCGCTGTCATTATAAAAGCATATGCCGGCCCCTAGCCCGTGTATTGAGGGTCATTCACTACAGGGACACTTATGGAGGGGATCTGTGGATGACACATAGCATAAGATGCTATATATGTGTCATCCACAGATCCCCCCATAACTGTCACCCACAGATCCCCCACAACTGTCACCCACAGATCCCCCCATAAGTGTCACCCACAGTTCCCCCCCATAAGTGTCACCCACAGATCCCCCCATAAGTGTCACCCACAGATCCCCCCCATAAGTGTCAACCACAGATCCCCCCCATAAGTGTCACTCACAGATCCCCCCCATAAGTGTCACCCACAGATCCCCCCCATAAGTGTCACCCACAGATCCCCCCATAAGTGTCACCCACAGATCCCCCCCATAAGTGTCACCCACAGATCCCCCCCATAAGTGTCACCCACAGATCCCCCCCATAAGTGTCACCCACAGATCCCCCCCATAATTGTCAACCACAGATCCCCCCATAAGTGTCACCCACAGATCCCCCCCATAAGTCCAATACAACCGGCCCTTTGAGGGTGACCAAACTGCTGATGCGGCCCCCGATGAATTTGAGTTTGACACCCCTGTCCTATTGCTTCCCTAATCTGACCCTAACTCCTAGCGACATGAGCCGACCTTGAAGGTAGGAG
The DNA here is from genome assembly GCF_014858855.1 of Bufo gargarizans. Taxonomy (NCBI): domain Eukaryota; kingdom Metazoa; phylum Chordata; class Amphibia; order Anura; family Bufonidae; genus Bufo; species Bufo gargarizans. The sequence goes on from NC_058081.1 coordinate 675,756,020, forward strand.
GACTCATGCTCTGGAACCTCGGGTCCCTACTAACCCTCCGCAAGTCCCTAAGCTAGGAGCTGGGTAGACTACCTGTTCCTCCTGGACATGGAGAAACAGGAGTCTAAAAATGGCCAAACTATAAAGAAAGGGGAACAGGAACAGTCATATGGCAATGACAGGTAAGTGCAACTAGTACTAACACCTACCTGGAGAGCACTAATTTACTGTTTCTTTATCTGTTTTTTGGTGTCTTGAAACAGTCACTGTACAATATAATAATGTTTTTTTTTATTTCTTAGCAAGGAGTCTAAATATCAGATCTGTAAATCACTTGATTGCAATTATTTGTCGGCATCCACCCAAACATAAGCTGCAAAGATATGACCACTAGGGGTCTCACTAGTCCACTGTGGTTAGGCATGTTCCAGCTTTCCCAGCAAATACAAGCAGGAGGAAGTTTGGGCATGTTCTGGAGTAGCCGATGAGGAGACTTGCCAGATTCAATGCCTCTTGACAGATCTGCAGATCTGCTCTCCTCCGCTATCTTACATGGCTTATACATTGAGTCACCTCTCTCAAGTGTGTATGCAGTTCCATATTAGCTAGAATCACTGTATTTCTGGGACCCCTGAACAAGTTAATTAGTCACTGTATACAGAGCTGTGTCCTGGGTTATACAGATCTACTGTATATATGTGTATTATACATACTGTGTGCTATAGCTTCACCACACTGAGATCTGCTCATAAAGTTGATATACATAGTATTGCTTTATCCACAGACACAATATATGATCATACAGATCGCAGTACTATGTGATAGCTTAGCTAGAAGTATAGAAAAACCCTGTGGTAATATCTCTATGTGGTAATGTTATAGCTTGGAGGTTACATTAATGTCTTTGCATGTAGATATCCAAGGTTGAAGTTCTCAGAAATACATATTTTTTGTTTATTTAATAGCATATACTATAATAAATAATATGTCATTAACCCATAGGATAACAGCGCTGTACATGTATGTCGCTGGAAACACAGTCACAATTCCCAGCGCCGTACAGGTACAGCGCTCTGATCAGGCGGCCATAGGAGCTACTCCCTCCCGATCAGCTGCAGGGGTCCGGCAGTCACTGATAGTCTGACCCCTGCTGTATGCGCTGGCATTGGTGAAAACAATGATGCCGCCTCATTAACCCTTGCACTGCCGTGGTCAGCACTGACCGCTGCACGTATGTAGAAGAGAATAAAGGGCTAGCCGACTGCCTTAATGAATACTTCTGTTCAGTTTTTACAAAAGAAAAAGAAGGAAAAGGACCTCCACTAGAAAGGATGACTATTAAATCGTTTGATGCATGTGTCTTTACAGAGGAAGATGTTCTAAGTTTGCTGTCTAAAGTGAAGACAAATAAGTCACAGGGGCCTGATGAGATACACCCAAAGCTATTAAAAGAGCTTAGTGGTGAGCTGGCAAAACCGTTAACAGATTTATTTAACCAATCATTAGTAACAGGAGTCGTCCCGGAAGATTGGAAATTGGCAAATGTCGTGCCCATTCACAAGAAAGGTAGTAGGGAGGAATCGAGCAACTATAGACCAGTGAGTCTGACATCAATAGTAGGCAAATTAATGGAAACCCTATTAAAGGATAGGATTGTGGAACATCTAAAATCCCATGGATTGCAAGATGAAAAACAACATGGGTTTACTTCAGGGAGATCATGTCAAACAAATCTTATAGATTTTTTTGACTGGGTGACTAAAATAATAGACGGTGGAGGTGCAGTAGACATCGCATATCTAGATTTTAGTAAGGCTTTTGACACTGTCCCACATAGAAGACTTATCAATAAACTGCAGTCATTGAGCATGGACTCCCATATTGTTGAGTGAAACAGGCAGTGGCTGAGGGACAGGCAACAGAGGGTTGTAGTCAATGGAGAACATTCAAAACAAGGTCATGTTACCAGTGGGGTTCCACAGGGATCTGTACTGGGACCAATTTTGTTTAATATCTTTATAAGTGATATTGCAAAAGGCCTCGATGGTAAGGTTTGTCTTTTTGCTGATGACACAAAGATATGTAACAGGGTCGATGTTCCTGGAGGGAAACGCCAAATGGAAAAGGATTTAGGAAAACTAGAAGAATGGTCAGAACTCTGGCAACTGAAATTTAATGTGGATAAGTGCAAGATAATGCACCTGGGGCGTAAAAACCCAAGGGCAGAATATAGAATATTTGACACAGTCCTGACCTCAGTATCTGAGGAAAGGGATTTAGGAGTCATTATTTCAGAAGACTTAAAGGTGGGAAGACAATGTAATAGAGCAGCACGAAATGCCAGCAGAATGCTTGGATGTACAGGGAGAGGTATAAGCAGTAGAAAGAGTGAAGTGCTTATGCCGCTGTACAGAACACTGGTGAGACCTCACTTGGAGTATTGTGTGCAGTACTGGAGGCCATATCTCCAGAAGGATATAGATACTCTAGAGAGAGTTCAGAGAAGAGCTACTAAACTAGTACATGGATTGCAGGATAAAACTTACCAGGAAAGGTTAAAGGACCTTAATATGTATAGCTTGGAAGAAAGACGAGACAGAGGGGATATGATAGAAACTTTTAAATACATAAAGGGAATCAACAAGGTAAAAGAGGAGAGAATATTTAAAAGAAGAAAAACTACCACAAGAGGACATAGTTTTAAATTAGAGGGGCAAAGGTTTAAAAGTAATATCAGGAAGTATTACTTTACTGAGAGAGAAGTGGATGCATGGAATAGCCTTCCTGCAGAAGTGGTAGCTGCAAATACAGTGAAGGAGTTTAAGCATGCATGGGATAGGCATAAGGCTATCCTTCATATAAGATAGGGCCAGGGACTATTCATAGGATTCAGATATATTGGGCAGACTAGATGGGCCAAATGGTTCTTATCTGCCGACACATTCTATGTTTCTATGCTTCTATGTTTCTATGCACGTGCGGTATCCTGCCGGGTGCAGGGTGTCCATAGGGTCCCCGTGGTGCTGTGATGTCAGCCTGCTGTCTAGCCCTGTCAGTCAATGGGGGGTGCAAAGCACAGGGGGTGTTACAGAGCATTGCTCAGAATATTCAGCCCCGCCTCTGAGTGCTCAAATTGTTTATTTGCATATGAATAAAAACACAGATAACTCTGCAGCTATTCGTCATACATAATCAGCATAATGAGCCCTACCAGGCAGTACGTATCGGCAATTGCTGCTAACTGCAGGTCAATTCAGACCTGCGGTTTGCAGCATTTCCGGGTTATTCGGGTCTCTGGTTACCCGATGACCAGGAATAGGAGGTGCGGTGATCGGAAATACATAGGGCGTACCTGTTCGCCCTGTGTCCGTAAGCGGTTAAAGAGGCTAAGCTATCACATAGTACTGCGATCTGTATGATCATATATTGTGTCTGTGGATAAAGCAATAATATGTATATCAAGCAGATGAGCAGATCTCAGTGTGGTGAAGCTATAGCACACTGTATGTGTAATACACATATATACAGCAGATATGTATAATCCAGGACACAGCTCTGTATACAGTGACTAATCAACTTTTTCAGGGGTCCCAGAAATACAGTGATTCTTGCTAATATGGAACTACATACGCACTTGAGAGAGGTGAATCAATGTATAAGCCATGTAAGATAGCGGAGACTGTTGGTAAATAGGGACTAACCCACTAGGGGATGGGCCACCCGGTCATGCCTATTCACAACCCCTTACCATTAAATAAGAGACCGACAACCATTTTACTTTTAATGCTGGGTGATGATCGGCCACAGCTTACTTTATTTAACGATAACACCATAACCGTAAATGGCGCACTATGCCAGCCGCTGGCCTCCCAGCGGGCAAGTCTGCCTTGTGCAATAACCAAACTCCATACTGAATTATATACCGCCACAGAGGAGACTCGTGCCTACACGTGGCTCCGACCACCACCCAGCAAAAACATGGCCTGCTCAATGCCATCCTGGATACCCGATAAGAATATATCTAAACCGATATCATTAAGATGAACACCATCCGGCCTCATCAACGCCCGGTTGTCGCCCTCTAGCTGCCTATGGCGAACCACAACCAACCCCTTTGAACGCACAAACCGGGAGATCCGCGCATTCACCGTGCGCCTGCCCTTCTCTAACGCCTCCCCATCCCGGGCCCCATGCCATACCACCCTCGGGACAATCTCTGACCAGACTAGGACCATTTCCCTAAAAAATGACGGAAAACGCTCCACATCCGAACGCATAAGCGTCAACAATTCCGCCACCCGTAAATGGCATAGGTCGTTACCCCTGGCATGGATCACCAAGATCACCGGACCCACCGAACGTATACCAATCTCGACCACCTCCGTGAGTAATTGAGATCATCGTAGACCCCGAACACCTCTCCACAGGACGTCCACATTCCGGAATCCAAGATTGCGCCCGCCAGGCTGACATTTGGCCCGCTGTGCAGCCCTAAATACGTAGGAGTGCCCAACGATCCATACTGCTGGACGCTCGGCACCTGAAAAGATAACAACGTTAGAGAAGAACCACCAGAACATAACCACAGCCTGCAATGAAGAAACTGAAACATCGCCATGACATTAATCAAATACAGTTGTCACCATAACACTACTTTTTTTTTTTTTTAAAGCAGCAAATCCGGCCAGACATATCGCGCAAAGCAAGATGAACGCCAGCGACCAATACGCATAATCTCCGCCTCCGGCAAACCCGCTCTAGCAGCCTCAGTAGCCGCCCCAATGCGGAACGAATGGGTCCCAAATTCCTTCGGATCCACACCCACCTCCGAAAGACACCGTCTAAAAACAGCCGTAAACTGAAACTTAGTCACCGGAGACCCATCCTCATGTGAAAAGAAATTAGAACCCTCGCCTCTCCTGCTCATGAATTCCCCCACCAAACTCACCGGGCAGGCAGAACCCTGGACAGGGAGAAGCGGGATCCACGCCCCATGACCATATTGATCCGTCTTAGACCGTCAGACCCTAATGCGCAGGGCGTCATTGGCTAAAACTACATCCTGCACTAACAAACCACCCGCCTTCCTAAGCAAAGGAGCAAATAATTCCCCAACACGCAATGCACCAAAGAAAGCAACACTGAAACTGGCAGCAAAAAGAGATTCCTCATATGCAGATCTACAGGCGCCAGCGCAACCAACAATCAGCCTACAAAGCAAAGCAAATGACAACGGGCGACGCGACTCCCGCACAACATACGCCTTACGCCAGCCCCGCATGGCCTGATGAATCACAAAGTGTTTCGTAATGTCCGACCACCCACACAACTTAAAAAAGAAAGCCACACCTGACAGCCGCCGAAGTGCAACCAGGGAAGACACACCTGAAGCATGCAAACAAAGCAACCATTCCACCATGACCTCCAGCCGGATATCGTCACGGGAAGACACGTCCCTAGAACCTACCATCGACAACCACTCAGCCCAGGCCTTACCATGAGATTGCTACGTAGCTGGTGCAACCGAGGAGCTAATAAGGGACATTAGCTGTCCACCAGACGCCACAGGAACGGAGGACACTCCTTGCCACATTCGTCCGCCTCCGGATGAAGTTCCCGGAAGACCTGCCAATGAAATCGCGATAGAGCATCAGCAATTCTATTATCTACCCCCGGAACATGACGGGCCCGAAAGTAAATGTTATAATCCAAGCACCGCAAAACTAGATGACGAACTAACGCCAACACCGGAAGGGAAGAGGAAGACAAACGATTGATCACCTGCACCACACCCAGATTATCAGACCAAAAACACACGTGCTTATTAGCTAACTGCTCCCCCCAAATCTCCACTGCCACCACAATAGGGAACAATTCCAATAGCGTCAAATTCTTGCAAAAACCAAGATTCCTCCATGACTCCGGCCAAGGAGCAGAACACCATTCACTGCCCAATATGGTACCGAAACCACATGACCCGGCTGCATCCGACCACAACGACAACTCCGAACTCACAATTTCCTTGGAAATATAGCACGTATGGCCATTATAATCAGCTAAAAAGGAACGCCACACGCCCAAGTCCGCCTTAAGCGACTTAGTCAACCTGACATGGTGACCCGGAGAGGACACCCCCCTCATGGCCAACGACAACCGGTGGGAAAAAACACGGCCCATAGGCATAACCCGACATACAAAACACAACAACCCCAAAAGAGACTGAAGCTGCTTTAGCGTCACCTTAACTGACATAAATCCCTCAATTAGCTCCAAGACCCTCTCCAACTTGTCCCTAGGCAAACGAAAAACCATGGCAACCGTATCAATCTCGATCCCCAAAAAGGAGAAGCACGTGACCGGACCCTCCGTCTTCTCAGCCGAAATCGGGACACCAAACTGTCCCATCAGGGACAAAAACAATGACAACAAGTACCTGCAACCCCCCCCCCCCCCCTTCACTGGGGGAAACAAACAGGAAATCATCCAGATAATGTATCACAGATGACAAACCGGACTCAAACCTCACCACTCATTCCAAAAAGGAACTAAACAACTCAAAATAATGACACGATATGGAGCACCCCATCGGCAAACAAGTGTCATAATAAAACTGCCCCTCCCAACAACCTCCCAACAAGTGGAAGCAATCAGGATGAACAGGAAGAAGCTAAATGCCGACTCAATATTAGATTTAGCTAAAAGGGCCCCTTTCCCTGCATCCCTAACCAAAGAAACCGCCCTGTCAAATGAAACGTAAGAAACTGATGCTTCCTCCTGCAAAATCGCATCATTCACCGAGGAGCCCTTAGGATGAGACAAATGATGAATCAAACAAAACTTCCCAACCTCCTTCTTCGGAACCACACCCCATGGGGACACCCGTAGGTTAGGAAACGGAACGGAAGAAAACGGACCTACAATCCTACCCAACTCAACCTCCTTAGCCAACTTATCCCTCAACACCTCAGGGTGATCCCGGGCAGACCTCAAATTCTCACTAAAAACAGGAGACCGATTAAGGACAAACGGGATAAAGAAACCCAACGAAAAACCAGAACGGATCTGACAAGCCGTCTGCCTATCGGGGTACCTGTCTAGCCATGGGGACATCGCGCCCACGCTCACCGGCGTCCTTCCCCTCACTCTGGGCGGGGAGCTTGCCAAGTCTGGCTGCCTGTCCCGAACACCTGTTTCCAGCGTGGGAACCTCCACACACCGAGCATTCATGCTTGAACCTGCATAAACCCGCATACTTGCAATTCCCCTCATTGAATGACCAGCACACTCCTGGGCGTCTAATGGCCACCGCTGCATGGACTTGGGAAGTGCCCGCACCGGCGGCCGCGCTCTGAAAGGGATGCTGTCTCTGAGACATCATGAGCTGCAGCCACACATCAGTGGCTTTGACCCCCCAACCCACACCCGGCTGAAGGGCAAGGCGCCTCCTAAACTCCTCATCATACCGCCACCAAGCTCTACCCCCGTGGGCCTTATAAGCGCTATAAACCGTATCCACATAAACAAACAACTCCGAACACCGCTCCGGGTGCCGCTGACCCATGATGCAACCCAAAACCACAAACGCCTGGAGCCAGTTCCCAATAGTTTTCGCCACCTTCGGCCTACGCTCATACGGTCTATCAAACACCAGGCGCTCCCTGTCAACTGTATGCTGATCGACAGAGATAAGGGACCACACGTCCACATACTGATTAGCCCAGATTTTCCCCCTTACCGCCTCCTCCACATGTGCACCCAAAGGGCTAACCCCGCAGAAAAAAGACTCCTTATGTAGTCCCGCAGCCACTGAGGAAGGAGCCGGGGACGCAACTGGGGGTGAAGTACCCTGCAATTTATCTAGCAAAGCCCGCATCAGCGACTCCATTCCCGCCACAGACCCCCTTTCCCCCTAGGCCCCAGCAAATTGAAACTCACCAACCGGAACATTAGGAACCACCGGAGAAGGCCCCTCCACTGAAACCGCTTGACTCTGAACCATCGGAGGAACCAGGCTCGGAGCCCTGGAAGTACAGCTAGGCCCTGGCCGCAATCTTCTGCTCCGTGAAACTCTACCAGACTCCTCAGATGCACCCGATGACCACTCTGAAGATGAGGGGGAGCGCCACCTGGAGGATCTGGAGCGTCTACGACTCCCTCGTGCCCTAGAATGACGACGGGACGGATGGCTGCGGTAAGCACTGCCATCTTCTACTGAAGAGGAGGGAGAGACAGAGACCTCCCTGCGTCTCCTCTGCCTGGGGGCTGCATCAACTAGTGGAATCTGGGAGGAGGGGGGCGGGGAACGGACATAACGCCAGGAGATGCGATCAGGACACTCTGCGACCCACTTCCTGGATCCCCAGACAGAGGTGCCGGCGACAGCACAGCCGGTCCCTGACCTACAGACACCGGGGGGGGGGGCAACAATTGAGATGAGGGGGGTGAAGGGGGTAATTCCTCCCCATCGCACTTTCCCGGGCTCCCATTCCGCTCCCTGTACCCAGCGCGCCGCCAGCCGCAAAACCACTTCCGAGAGACAGCGGAAGGGAAGGAGCCACAGCACCGCGCCGAGCCCGCCCACCATCCCTCCGCCCGCCGGAGCGGCCCGACCTGCCACGATGCCTGGAGGGAACCGGTAAGCTCTCCCCAGACCTGGGAGAACCCTGGGGACCGCCGCAATGGGTTGTGAGGGGGGCTATGGCCAAGCCGCGCCGGGGGGCGGGAACGCCGCGTTGACCGCCGATTCCCCAAGCGCCAGGCAGAGCTGGCGGCAGGAACCGCCAGCTCAGTGACAGCAGCAGGCAGAGGGGCCAGAGTAGGGGAAGGCAAAGGGGAATGCAGGCTCCCGAGGAATGCCAGCAACCATCCCTCTCCTTCCTCTTGAAAACGCGCAAGGAGGGAGTCCCTCAGGGCCATATCTCCTGCGGACATGACAGCGGCAAGGGGTACCTCAAACCAGCGCATCCACCGTCAAGAGGAAGTGGCAAGCTCACTCCCAGGAATATATACCCTCCAGCACCGCCCCCATTCCCACTGGATCATGGGAAGGCTCACAATTAACTCCTTATCATACTCCCCTTAACCGCTCACAAACCCTTAAAGGGGCCATGACCCACATATCATCTCGGGGCATAGGGGATCAGCAAGTACTCCCCCAGTCTCTTATCACCCTCCCTAGGCAGTCGGGTGCTCCCCAGGAGAGCAGATCTGCAGATCTGTCAAGAGGCATCGAATCTGGCAAGTCTCCTCATCAGCTACTCCAGGACACGCCCAAACTTCCTCCTGCTTGTATTTGCTGGGAGAGCTGGAACATGCCTAACCACAGTGGACTAGTGAGACTCCTAGTGGTCATATCTTTGCAGCTTATGTTTGGGTGGATGCAATCAAGTGATTTACAGATCTGATATTTAGACTCCTTGCTAAGAAATAAGAATACATTATTATATTGTACAGTGACTTTTTCAAGACACCAAAAAACCAAAAAAAACTCGGTCACCTGGAAATAAATGAAGATACAGTAAATTAGTGCCCCCTTTACTATAGTGTTACCCGTGTACTCTAAATAAAATAAAAAAGGACTACTTACATCACACACCACTTGAATTTGTCTCTGATATAGAGCTCTATAAAATTAAAAATATGAATTATATTAAAGGCTTGAAATGGGTTTTGACCCCATGAACACTACATGCAAAGCAAGTGTCTTACCACTGAGCTTTAGCTTTAGATACCAGTGATGGTGATTTTTTTGATCTATGAGATGTAGTATACCAAAAAACACAGTAAACCTAAAATCCTTTGTCACATTGACAAGTGAAGGAAGTCAGATATCAGCGTGACACATCATTTAAATTCGCCTTAATAAAGGGCTTAATAAAATGTAAACATTTTTTAAAGGGGCTTTGGACTCAGGAAGCCCAGACATAGGGCAACAGCATTACCACTGAGCTACCAGCTTGCCTTGTGTGAACTTGGGATTTTTGTTCATCTATGTGATGTAGCATACAAAACCACAGTAAACCTAAAATCGTTTGTGACACTGACAAGTGAAGGAAGTCAGATATCAGTGTCACACATCATTTAAATTTGCCTCTTATCTAGGGCTTAATAAAATGTAAACATTTTTTAGTGGCTTAAAGGGGTTTTGAACACAGAAACACTGGGTATGAGGTAATTGCTTTACCACTGAGCTATCAGCTATGCACTCATATAACACTGTAATGTGTTAGCTTACAGCACTTTAGGCACAGAGCTATAAGCTGTCCAATAGATGTCCTTTGGTTGTGTAATTTAGCATACAAATACATAGTATATCTATAACTCATTCTAACTTTGACCATGACCTATGAAGAGCATAAGTCAAACTCAGATGTCAGGGTCAGGGTCAGGTGTCAGAGTCAGGTGTCAGGTGTCAAGGTCAGGTGTCACATTAGCATTATTTTGATACTTGACTATTATATCTGTCCATGTTCTAAAATGAACACTGTACTGGAGTGTGGAAATCGTGCCTGATCCATGCCTGATTCATCTTTACAAAGATTAGTCTCTCAAACTTTGGGGGTTACTATGCCCTCCGCTGCACTAAACAATCACTTTAATGCCACATTACTGTCCGGGCAAGAAAGCTTTTCCAGGGCAAACTTGACCAGTTGCGGCCAAAAATCTAGTTTGGCTGTCCAGTTGTCCAGGGCATCTTGGATGTGGGGTGGCAGAGTGCAGTCCAAGTATGCCACCACTTGCTTCAGGTTCTGCCCTATTTCCTGCTGCTGCAGGTGCTGGTTGGTTTCTTCAATAGGCAGATGAAGAAAAGTGCTCATAAGACTTTAGTTGCTGCTGATGGAGCTGGTGCTACTCCTGGCCCCCCGCCCCCTCAAACAGCCATGGCATGAGAGCAGACCTTCGTGAGAATGGCGTACATAGACAGTGGCCAACTGACTGCATAGGATGTCTGGATAGTAGTTGATTTTATCCTCCCTCTGAGCAGGTGGAAGAAATGCCCCCCATTTTGGACCTGTAGAGAGGGTCCAACATGGTGGAGAGTCAGTAATTATCCCCCTGCTGAATGGTGATAATACAGCTGTCCCCACACAAGCAACTCAGCATGGATCTGGTTATTTGTGTAAGGGACTTGGTGGGACTCCCTGCCTCTATCTCCACTGCATACACCCACAATCTGTCAGGGTCATCTGCCTGGTCATCCTCATCGCCCTCCAGCTCCTCCTGCCATTTGTGCAGAGAAACCACCCATTTCCATATAAATTGCTTGTGCCTGAATATCCTCCTCCACTAGTTCAGCCCCTACAGTGCTTTGGTGACCATGAGATGTAGTCGCCACATCTCCTGTCCCCTGGCCAGCCAGATTTATCAGCTGCTGGACATGAATGAGTAGAATGACATCATTCATTCCGTAGTCCTGGCGACTGACAAATAAAGTGATCTCCTCAAAGGGCCTAAGCAAACAGCAGGTGTCATGTATGAGCTGACTAATGTTGAAGTTACACAGTCCTTTCCACCTGAGTCATCAAGAAATTGTTCACGGTCTTTCTCTGCTCATATAGGCAGTCCAACATGTGGAGGGTGGAGTTACAACGGGTGCATATCAAGTGATGTTGGGGAATGCTATTCTGACATTGCAGCTCAAGGAGGGTCTGTTTTGCAGTGTTAGAGTGGCTGAAGTGCATGTGTAACACCGCAGAGTTGTGTTACTACATGTCTCTCTACCCCGCTACTATCTTCTAATAGCCATTATACTGTCATCTGATATAATTTATATTATGTCTTCACAAATGTGCATCTAAAACCATGTTAACCCTTTCATGACCAAGGGTCATTGATGCCCCAGTGCCCAGGTCAAATTTTATAAAACTGACATATCTCACTTTGTGGTAATAACTTTGGAACACTTTTATTTAGCCAAGCCATTCTGAGATTGTTTTCTCGTGAAACATTGTACTTCATGATAAATTTGAGTCAATATATTTCACCTTTATTTATGAAAAAATCCCAAATTTACAAAAAGTGATACCTCATAAAATATTCATTACTTAACATTCCCCATATGTCTACTTTATGTTGGCATCATTTTGGAAATGTCATTTTATTTTTTGGAGATGTTACAAGGCTTAGAAGTTTAGAAGCAATTCTTCAAATTTTTAACAAAATTTCTAAAACCCACTTTTTAAGGGCCAGTTCAGGTCTGAAGTCACTTTGTGGGCATTACATAGTGGATACCCCCATAAACAACCCCATTGTAGAAACTACACTCCTCAAGTTACTCAAAACTGATTTTACAAACTTTGTTAACCCTTTTTAACAATTCCGCCACCCGTAAATGGCATAGGTCGTTACCCCTGGCATGGATCACCAAGATCACCGGACCCACCGAACGTATACCAATCTCGACCACCTCCGTGAGTAATTGAGATCATCGTAGACCCCGAACACCTCTCCACAGGACGTCCACATTCCGGAATCCAAGATTGCGCCCGCCAGGCTGACATTTGGCCCGCTGTGCAGCCCTAAATACGTAGGAGTGCCCAACGATCCATACTGCTGGACGCTCGGCACCTGAAAAGATAACAACGTTAGAGAAGAACCACCAGAACATAACCACAGCCTGCAATGAAGAAACTGAAACATCGCCATGACATTAATCAAATACAGTTGTCACCATAACACTACTTTTTTTTTTTTTTAAAGCAGCAAATCCGGCCAGACATATCGCGCAAAGCAAGATGAACGCCAGCGACCAATACGCATAATCTCCGCCTCCGGCAAACCCGCTCTAGCAGCCTCAGTAGCCGCCCCAATGCGGAACGAATGGGTCCCAAATTCCTTCGGATCCACACCCACCTCCGAAAGACACCGTCTAAAAACAGCCGTAAACTGAAACTTAGTCACCGGAGACCCATCCTCATGTGAAAAGAAATTAGAACCCTCGCCTCTCCTGCTCATGAATTCCCCCACCAAACTCACCGGGCAGGCAGAACCCTGGACAGGGAGAAGCGGGATCCACGCCCCATGACCATATTGATCCGTCTTAGACCGTCAGACCCTAATGCGCAGGGCGTCATTGGCTAAAACTACATCCTGCACTAACAAACCACCCGCCTTCCTAAGCAAAGGAGCAAATAATTCCCCAACACGCAATGCACCAAAGAAAGCAACACTGAAACTGGCAGCAAAAAGAGATTCCTCATATGCAGATCTACAGGCGCCAGCGCAACCAACAATCAGCCTACAAAGCAAAGCAAATGACAACGGGCGACGCGACTCCCGCACAACATACGCCTTACGCCAGCCCCGCATGGCCTGATGAATCACAAAGTGTTTCGTAATGTCCGACCACCCACACAACTTAAAAAAGAAAGCCACACCTGACAGCCGCCGAAGTGCAACCAGGGAAGACACACCTGAAGCATGCAAACAAAGCAACCATTCCACCATGACCTCCAGCCGGATATCGTCACGGGAAGACACGTCCCTAGAACCTACCATCGACAACCACTCAGCCCAGGCCTTACCATGAGATTGCTACGTAGCTGGTGCAACCGAGGAGCTAATAAGGGACATTAGCTGTCCACCAGACGCCACAGGAACGGAGGACACTCCTTGCCACATTCGTCCGCCTCCGGATGAAGTTCCCGGAAGACCTGCCAATGAAATCGCGATAGAGCATCAGCAATTCTATTATCTACCCCCGGAACATGACGGGCCCGAAAGTAAATGTTATAATCCAAGCACCGCAAAACTAGATGACGAACTAACGCCAACACCGGAAGGGAAGAGGAAGACAAACGATTGATCACCTGCACCACACCCAGATTATCAGACCAAAAACACACGTGCTTATTAGCTAACTGCTCCCCCCAAATCTCCACTGCCACCACAATAGGGAACAATTCCAATAGCGTCAAATTCTTGCAAAAACCAAGATTCCTCCATGACTCCGGCCAAGGAGCAGAACACCATTCACTGCCCAATATGGTACCGAAACCACATGACCCGGCTGCATCCGACCACAACGACAACTCCGAACTCACAATTTCCTTGGAAATATAGCACGTATGGCCATTATAATCAGCTAAAAAGGAACGCCACACGCCCAAGTCCGCCTTAAGCGACTTAGTCAACCTGACATGGTGACCCGGAGAGGACACCCCCCTCATGGCCAACGACAACCGGTGGGAAAAAACACGGCCCATAGGCATAACCCGACATACAAAACACAACAACCCCAAAAGAGACTGAAGCTGCTTTAGCGTCACCTTAACTGACATAAATCCCTCAATTAGCTCCAAGACCCTCTCCAACTTGTCCCTAGGCAAACGAAAAACCATGGCAACCGTATCAATCTCGATCCCCAAAAAGGAGAAGCACGTGACCGGACCCTCCGTCTTCTCAGCCGAAATCGGGACACCAAACTGTCCCATCAGGGACAAAAACAATGACAACAAGTACCTGCAACCCCCCCCCCCCCCCCTTCACTGGGGGAAACAAACAGGAAATCATCCAGATAATGTATCACAGATGACAAACCGGACTCAAACCTCACCACTCATTCCAAAAAGGAACTAAACAACTCAAAATAATGACACGATATGGAGCACCCCATCGGCAAACAAGTGTCATAATAAAACTGCCCCTCCCAACAACCTCCCAACAAGTGGAAGCAATCAGGATGAACAGGAAGAAGCTAAATGCCGACTCAATATTAGATTTAGCTAAAAGGGCCCCTTTCCCTGCATCCCTAACCAAAGAAACCGCCCTGTCAAATGAAACGTAAGAAACTGATGCTTCCTCCTGCAAAATCGCATCATTCACCGAGGAGCCCTTAGGATGAGACAAATGATGAATCAAACAAAACTTCCCAACCTCCTTCTTCGGAACCACACCCCATGGGGACACCCGTAGGTTAGGAAACGGAACGGAAGAAAACGGACCTACAATCCTACCCAACTCAACCTCCTTAGCCAACTTATCCCTCAACACCTCAGGGTGATCCCGGGCAGACCTCAAATTCTCACTAAAAACAGGAGACCGATTAAGGACAAACGGGATAAAGAAACCCAACGAAAAACCAGAACGGATCTGACAAGCCGTCTGCCTATCGGGGTACCTGTCTAGCCATGGGGACATCGCGCCCACGCTCACCGGCGTCCTTCCCCTCACTCTGGGCGGGGAGCTTGCCAAGTCTGGCTGCCTGTCCCGAACACCTGTTTCCAGCGTGGGAACCTCCACACACCGAGCATTCATGCTTGAACCTGCATAAACCCGCATACTTGCAATTCCCCTCATTGAATGACCAGCACACTCCTGGGCGTCTAATGGCCACCGCTGCATGGACTTGGGAAGTGCCCGCACCGGCGGCCGCGCTCTGAAAGGGATGCTGTCTCTGAGACATCATGAGCTGCAGCCACACATCAGTGGCTTTGACCCCCCAACCCACACCCGGCTGAAGGGCAAGGCGCCTCCTAAACTCCTCATCATACCGCCACCAAGCTCTACCCCCGTGGGCCTTATAAGCGCTATAAACCGTATCCACATAAACAAACAACTCCGAACACCGCTCCGGGTGCCGCTGACCCATGATGCAACCCAAAACCACAAACGCCTGGAGCCAGTTCCCAATAGTTTTCGCCACCTTCGGCCTACGCTCATACGGTCTATCAAACACCAGGCGCTCCCTGTCAACTGTATGCTGATCGACAGAGATAAGGGACCACACGTCCACATACTGATTAGCCCAGATTTTCCCCCTTACCGCCTCCTCCACATGTGCACCCAAAGGGCTAACCCCGCAGAAAAAAGACTCCTTATGTAGTCCCGCAGCCACTGAGGAAGGAGCCGGGGACGCAACTGGGGGTGAAGTACCCTGCAATTTATCTAGCAAAGCCCGCATCAGCGACTCCATTCCCGCCACAGACCCCCTTTCCCCCTAGGCCCCAGCAAATTGAAACTCACCAACCGGAACATTAGGAACCACCGGAGAAGGCCCCTCCACTGAAACCGCTTGACTCTGAACCATCGGAGGAACCAGGCTCGGAGCCCTGGAAGTACAGCTAGGCCCTGGCCGCAATCTTCTGCTCCGTGAAACTCTACCAGACTCCTCAGATGCACCCGATGACCACTCTGAAGATGAGGGGGAGCGCCACCTGGAGGATCTGGAGCGTCTACGACTCCCTCGTGCCCTAGAATGACGACGGGACGGATGGCTGCGGTAAGCACTGCCATCTTCTACTGAAGAGGAGGGAGAGACAGAGACCTCCCTGCGTCTCCTCTGCCTGGGGGCTGCATCAACTAGTGGAATCTGGGAGGAGGGGGGCGGGGAACGGACATAACGCCAGGAGATGCGATCAGGACACTCTGCGACCCACTTCCTGGATCCCCAGACAGAGGTGCCGGCGACAGCACAGCCGGTCCCTGACCTACAGACACCGGGGGGGGGGGCAACAATTGAGATGAGGGGGGTGAAGGGGGTAATTCCTCCCCATCGCACTTTCCCGGGCTCCCATTCCGCTCCCTGTACCCAGCGCGCCGCCAGCCGCAAAACCACTTCCGAGAGACAGCGGAAGGGAAGGAGCCACAGCACCGCGCCGAGCCCGCCCACCATCCCTCCGCCCGCCGGAGCGGCCCGACCTGCCACGATGCCTGGAGGGAACCGGTAAGCTCTCCCCAGACCTGGGAGAACCCTGGGGACCGCCGCAATGGGTTGTGAGGGGGGCTATGGCCAAGCCGCGCCGGGGGGCGGGAACGCCGCGTTGACCGCCGATTCCCCAAGCGCCAGGCAGAGCTGGCGGCAGGAACCGCCAGCTCAGTGACAGCAGCAGGCAGAGGGGCCAGAGTAGGGGAAGGCAAAGGGGAATGCAGGCTCCCGAGGAATGCCAGCAACCATCCCTCTCCTTCCTCTTGAAAACGCGCAAGGAGGGAGTCCCTCAGGGCCATATCTCCTGCGGACATGACAGCGGCAAGGGGTACCTCAAACCAGCGCATCCACCGTCAAGAGGAAGTGGCAAGCTCACTCCCAGGAATATATACCCTCCAGCACCGCCCCCATTCCCACTGGATCATGGGAAGGCTCACAATTAACTCCTTATCATACTCCCCTTAACCGCTCACAAACCCTTAAAGGGGCCATGACCCACATATCATCTCGGGGCATAGGGGATCAGCAAGTACTCCCCCAGTCTCTTATCACCCTCCCTAGGCAGTCGGGTGCTCCCCAGGAGAGCAGATCTGCAGATCTGTCAAGAGGCATCGAATCTGGCAAGTCTCCTCATCAGCTACTCCAGGACACGCCCAAACTTCCTCCTGCTTGTATTTGCTGGGAGAGCTGGAACATGCCTAACCACAGTGGACTAGTGAGACTCCTAGTGGTCATATCTTTGCAGCTTATGTTTGGGTGGATGCAATCAAGTGATTTACAGATCTGATATTTAGACTCCTTGCTAAGAAATAAGAATACATTATTATATTGTACAGTGACTTTTTCAAGACACCAAAAAACCAAAAAAAACTCGGTCACCTGGAAATAAATGAAGATACAGTAAATTAGTGCCCCCTTTACTATAGTGTTACCCGTGTACTCTAAATAAAATAAAAAAGGACTACTTACATCACACACCACTTGAATTTGTCTCTGATATAGAGCTCTATAAAATTAAAAATATGAATTATATTAAAGGCTTGAAATGGGTTTTGACCCCATGAACACTACATGCAAAGCAAGTGTCTTACCACTGAGCTTTAGCTTTAGATACCAGTGATGGTGATTTTTTTGATCTATGAGATGTAGTATACCAAAAAACACAGTAAACCTAAAATCCTTTGTCACATTGACAAGTGAAGGAAGTCAGATATCAGCGTGACACATCATTTAAATTCGCCTTAATAAAGGGCTTAATAAAATGTAAACATTTTTTAAAGGGGCTTTGGACTCAGGAAGCCCAGACATAGGGCAACAGCATTACCACTGAGCTACCAGCTTGCCTTGTGTGAACTTGGGATTTTTGTTCATCTATGTGATGTAGCATACAAAACCACAGTAAACCTAAAATCGTTTGTGACACTGACAAGTGAAGGAAGTCAGATATCAGTGTCACACATCATTTAAATTTGCCTCTTATCTAGGGCTTAATAAAATGTAAACATTTTTTAGTGGCTTAAAGGGGTTTTGAACACAGAAACACTGGGTATGAGGTAATTGCTTTACCACTGAGCTATCAGCTATGCACTCATATAACACTGTAATGTGTTAGCTTACAGCACTTTAGGCACAGAGCTATAAGCTGTCCAATAGATGTCCTTTGGTTGTGTAATTTAGCATACAAATACATAGTATATCTATAACTCATTCTAACTTTGACCATGACCTATGAAGAGCATAAGTCAAACTCAGATGTCAGGGTCAGGGTCAGGTGTCAGAGTCAGGTGTCAGGTGTCAAGGTCAGGTGTCACATTAGCATTATTTTGATACTTGACTATTATATCTGTCCATGTTCTAAAATGAACACTGTACTGGAGTGTGGAAATCGTGCCTGATCCATGCCTGATTCATCTTTACAAAGATTAGTCTCTCAAACTTTGGGGGTTACTATGCCCTCCGCTGCACTAAACAATCACTTTAATGCCACATTACTGTCCGGGCAAGAAAGCTTTTCCAGGGCAAACTTGACCAGTTGCGGCCAAAAATCTAGTTTGGCTGTCCAGTTGTCCAGGGCATCTTGGATGTGGGGTGGCAGAGTGCAGTCCAAGTATGCCACCACTTGCTTCAGGTTCTGCCCTATTTCCTGCTGCTGCAGGTGCTGGTTGGTTTCTTCAATAGGCAGATGAAGAAAAGTGCTCATAAGACTTTAGTTGCTGCTGATGGAGCTGGTGCTACTCCTGGCCCCCCGCCCCCTCAAACAGCCATGGCATGAGAGCAGACCTTCGTGAGAATGGCGTACATAGACAGTGGCCAACTGACTGCATAGGATGTCTGGATAGTAGTTGATTTTATCCTCCCTCTGAGCAGGTGGAAGAAATGCCCCCCATTTTGGACCTGTAGAGAGGGTCCAACATGGTGGAGAGTCAGTAATTATCCCCCTGCTGAATGGTGATAATACAGCTGTCCCCACACAAGCAACTCAGCATGGATCTGGTTATTTGTGTAAGGGACTTGGTGGGACTCCCTGCCTCTATCTCCACTGCATACACCCACAATCTGTCAGGGTCATCTGCCTGGTCATCCTCATCGCCCTCCAGCTCCTCCTGCCATTTGTGCAGAGAAACCACCCATTTCCATATAAATTGCTTGTGCCTGAATATCCTCCTCCACTAGTTCAGCCCCTACAGTGCTTTGGTGACCATGAGATGTAGTCGCCACATCTCCTGTCCCCTGGCCAGCCAGATTTATCAGCTGCTGGACATGAATGAGTAGAATGACATCATTCATTCCGTAGTCCTGGCGACTGACAAATAAAGTGATCTCCTCAAAGGGCCTAAGCAAACAGCAGGTGTCATGTATGAGCTGACTAATGTTGAAGTTACACAGTCCTTTCCACCTGAGTCATCAAGAAATTGTTCACGGTCTTTCTCTGCTCATATAGGCAGTCCAACATGTGGAGGGTGGAGTTACAACGGGTGCATATCAAGTGATGTTGGGGAATGCTATTCTGACATTGCAGCTCAAGGAGGGTCTGTTTTGCAGTGTTAGAGTGGCTGAAGTGCATGTGTAACACCGCAGAGTTGTGTTACTACATGTCTCTCTACCCCGCTACTATCTTCTAATAGCCATTATACTGTCATCTGATATAATTTATATTATGTCTTCACAAATGTGCATCTAAAACCATGTTAACCCTTTCATGACCAAGGGTCATTGATGCCCCAGTGCCCAGGTCAAATTTTATAAAACTGACATATCTCACTTTGTGGTAATAACTTTGGAACACTTTTATTTAGCCAAGCCATTCTGAGATTGTTTTCTCGTGAAACATTGTACTTCATGATAAATTTGAGTCAATATATTTCACCTTTATTTATGAAAAAATCCCAAATTTACAAAAAGTGATACCTCATAAAATATTCATTACTTAACATTCCCCATATGTCTACTTTATGTTGGCATCATTTTGGAAATGTCATTTTATTTTTTGGAGATGTTACAAGGCTTAGAAGTTTAGAAGCAATTCTTCAAATTTTTAACAAAATTTCTAAAACCCACTTTTTAAGGGCCAGTTCAGGTCTGAAGTCACTTTGTGGGCATTACATAGTGGATACCCCCATAAACAACCCCATTGTAGAAACTACACTCCTCAAGTTACTCAAAACTGATTTTACAAACTTTGTTAACCCTTTTTAACAATTCCGCCACCCGTAAATGGCATAGGTCGTTACCCCTGGCATGGATCACCAAGATCACCGGACCCACCGAACGTATACCAATCTCGACCACCTCCGTGAGTAATTGAGATCATCGTAGACCCCGAACACCTCTCCACAGGACGTCCACATTCCGGAATCCAAGATTGCGCCCGCCAGGCTGACATTTGGCCCGCTGTGCAGCCCTAAATACGTAGGAGTGCCCAACGATCCATACTGCTGGACGCTCGGCACCTGAAAAGATAACAACGTTAGAGAAGAACCACCAGAACATAACCACAGCCTGCAATGAAGAAACTGAAACATCGCCATGACATTAATCAAATACAGTTGTCACCATAACACTACTTTTTTTTTTTTTTAAAGCAGCAAATCCGGCCAGACATATCGCGCAAAGCAAGATGAACGCCAGCGACCAATACGCATAATCTCCGCCTCCGGCAAACCCGCTCTAGCAGCCTCAGTAGCCGCCCCAATGCGGAACGAATGGGTCCCAAATTCCTTCGGATCCACACCCACCTCCGAAAGACACCGTCTAAAAACAGCCGTAAACTGAAACTTAGTCACCGGAGACCCATCCTCATGTGAAAAGAAATTAGAACCCTCGCCTCTCCTGCTCATGAATTCCCCCACCAAACTCACCGGGCAGGCAGAACCCTGGACAGGGAGAAGCGGGATCCACGCCCCATGACCATATTGATCCGTCTTAGACCGTCAGACCCTAATGCGCAGGGCGTCATTGGCTAAAACTACATCCTGCACTAACAAACCACCCGCCTTCCTAAGCAAAGGAGCAAATAATTCCCCAACACGCAATGCACCAAAGAAAGCAACACTGAAACTGGCAGCAAAAAGAGATTCCTCATATGCAGATCTACAGGCGCCAGCGCAACCAACAATCAGCCTACAAAGCAAAGCAAATGACAACGGGCGACGCGACTCCCGCACAACATACGCCTTACGCCAGCCCCGCATGGCCTGATGAATCACAAAGTGTTTCGTAATGTCCGACCACCCACACAACTTAAAAAAGAAAGCCACACCTGACAGCCGCCGAAGTGCAACCAGGGAAGACACACCTGAAGCATGCAAACAAAGCAACCATTCCACCATGACCTCCAGCCGGATATCGTCACGGGAAGACACGTCCCTAGAACCTACCATCGACAACCACTCAGCCCAGGCCTTACCATGAGATTGCTACGTAGCTGGTGCAACCGAGGAGCTAATAAGGGACATTAGCTGTCCACCAGACGCCACAGGAACGGAGGACACTCCTTGCCACATTCGTCCGCCTCCGGATGAAGTTCCCGGAAGACCTGCCAATGAAATCGCGATAGAGCATCAGCAATTCTATTATCTACCCCCGGAACATGACGGGCCCGAAAGTAAATGTTATAATCCAAGCACCGCAAAACTAGATGACGAACTAACGCCAACACCGGAAGGGAAGAGGAAGACAAACGATTGATCACCTGCACCACACCCAGATTATCAGACCAAAAACACACGTGCTTATTAGCTAACTGCTCCCCCCAAATCTCCACTGCCACCACAATAGGGAACAATTCCAATAGCGTCAAATTCTTGCAAAAACCAAGATTCCTCCATGACTCCGGCCAAGGAGCAGAACACCATTCACTGCCCAATATGGTACCGAAACCACATGACCCGGCTGCATCCGACCACAACGACAACTCCGAACTCACAATTTCCTTGGAAATATAGCACGTATGGCCATTATAATCAGCTAAAAAGGAACGCCACACGCCCAAGTCCGCCTTAAGCGACTTAGTCAACCTGACATGGTGACCCGGAGAGGACACCCCCCTCATGGCCAACGACAACCGGTGGGAAAAAACACGGCCCATAGGCATAACCCGACATACAAAACACAACAACCCCAAAAGAGACTGAAGCTGCTTTAGCGTCACCTTAACTGACATAAATCCCTCAATTAGCTCCAAGACCCTCTCCAACTTGTCCCTAGGCAAACGAAAAACCATGGCAACCGTATCAATCTCGATCCCCAAAAAGGAGAAGCACGTGACCGGACCCTCCGTCTTCTCAGCCGAAATCGGGACACCAAACTGTCCCATCAGGGACAAAAACAATGACAACAAGTACCTGCAACCCCCCCCCCCCCCCCCTTCACTGGGGGAAACAAACAGGAAATCATCCAGATAATGTATCACAGATGACAAACCGGACTCAAACCTCACCACTCATTCCAAAAAGGAACTAAACAACTCAAAATAATGACACGATATGGAGCACCCCATCGGCAAACAAGTGTCATAATAAAACTGCCCCTCCCAACAACCTCCCAACAAGTGGAAGCAATCAGGATGAACAGGAAGAAGCTAAATGCCGACTCAATATTAGATTTAGCTAAAAGGGCCCCTTTCCCTGCATCCCTAACCAAAGAAACCGCCCTGTCAAATGAAACGTAAGAAACTGATGCTTCCTCCTGCAAAATCGCATCATTCACCGAGGAGCCCTTAGGATGAGACAAATGATGAATCAAACAAAACTTCCCAACCTCCTTCTTCGGAACCACACCCCATGGGGACACCCGTAGGTTAGGAAACGGAACGGAAGAAAACGGACCTACAATCCTACCCAACTCAACCTCCTTAGCCAACTTATCCCTCAACACCTCAGGGTGATCCCGGGCAGACCTCAAATTCTCACTAAAAACAGGAGACCGATTAAGGACAAACGGGATAAAGAAACCCAACGAAAAACCAGAACGGATCTGACAAGCCGTCTGCCTATCGGGGTACCTGTCTAGCCATGGGGACATCGCGCCCACGCTCACCGGCGTCCTTCCCCTCACTCTGGGCGGGGAGCTTGCCAAGTCTGGCTGCCTGTCCCGAACACCTGTTTCCAGCGTGGGAACCTCCACACACCGAGCATTCATGCTTGAACCTGCATAAACCCGCATACTTGCAATTCCCCTCATTGAATGACCAGCACACTCCTGGGCGTCTAATGGCCACCGCTGCATGGACTTGGGAAGTGCCCGCACCGGCGGCCGCGCTCTGAAAGGGATGCTGTCTCTGAGACATCATGAGCTGCAGCCACACATCAGTGGCTTTGACCCCCCAACCCACACCCGGCTGAAGGGCAAGGCGCCTCCTAAACTCCTCATCATACCGCCACCAAGCTCTACCCCCGTGGGCCTTATAAGCGCTATAAACCGTATCCACATAAACAAACAACTCCGAACACCGCTCCGGGTGCCGCTGACCCATGATGCAACCCAAAACCACAAACGCCTGGAGCCAGTTCCCAATAGTTTTCGCCACCTTCGGCCTACGCTCATACGGTCTATCAAACACCAGGCGCTCCCTGTCAACTGTATGCTGATCGACAGAGATAAGGGACCACACGTCCACATACTGATTAGCCCAGATTTTCCCCCTTACCGCCTCCTCCACATGTGCACCCAAAGGGCTAACCCCGCAGAAAAAAGACTCCTTATGTAGTCCCGCAGCCACTGAGGAAGGAGCCGGGGACGCAACTGGGGGTGAAGTACCCTGCAATTTATCTAGCAAAGCCCGCATCAGCGACTCCATTCCCGCCACAGACCCCCTTTCCCCCTAGGCCCCAGCAAATTGAAACTCACCAACCGGAACATTAGGAACCACCGGAGAAGGCCCCTCCACTGAAACCGCTTGACTCTGAACCATCGGAGGAACCAGGCTCGGAGCCCTGGAAGTACAGCTAGGCCCTGGCCGCAATCTTCTGCTCCGTGAAACTCTACCAGACTCCTCAGATGCACCCGATGACCACTCTGAAGATGAGGGGGAGCGCCACCTGGAGGATCTGGAGCGTCTACGACTCCCTCGTGCCCTAGAATGACGACGGGACGGATGGCTGCGGTAAGCACTGCCATCTTCTACTGAAGAGGAGGGAGAGACAGAGACCTCCCTGCGTCTCCTCTGCCTGGGGGCTGCATCAACTAGTGGAATCTGGGAGGAGGGGGGCGGGGAACGGACATAACGCCAGGAGATGCGATCAGGACACTCTGCGACCCACTTCCTGGATCCCCAGACAGAGGTGCCGGCGACAGCACAGCCGGTCCCTGACCTACAGACACCGGGGGGGGGGGCAACAATTGAGATGAGGGGGGTGAAGGGGGTAATTCCTCCCCATCGCACTTTCCCGGGCTCCCATTCCGCTCCCTGTACCCAGCGCGCCGCCAGCCGCAAAACCACTTCCGAGAGACAGCGGAAGGGAAGGAGCCACAGCACCGCGCCGAGCCCGCCCACCATCCCTCCGCCCGCCGGAGCGGCCCGACCTGCCACGATGCCTGGAGGGAACCGGTAAGCTCTCCCCAGACCTGGGAGAACCCTGGGGACCGCCGCAATGGGTTGTGAGGGGGGCTATGGCCAAGCCGCGCCGGGGGGCGGGAACGCCGCGTTGACCGCCGATTCCCCAAGCGCCAGGCAGAGCTGGCGGCAGGAACCGCCAGCTCAGTGACAGCAGCAGGCAGAGGGGCCAGAGTAGGGGAAGGCAAAGGGGAATGCAGGCTCCCGAGGAATGCCAGCAACCATCCCTCTCCTTCCTCTTGAAAACGCGCAAGGAGGGAGTCCCTCAGGGCCATATCTCCTGCGGACATGACAGCGGCAAGGGGTACCTCAAACCAGCGCATCCACCGTCAAGAGGAAGTGGCAAGCTCACTCCCAGGAATATATACCCTCCAGCACCGCCCCCATTCCCACTGGATCATGGGAAGGCTCACAATTAACTCCTTATCATACTCCCCTTAACCGCTCACAAACCCTTAAAGGGGCCATGACCCACATATCATCTCGGGGCATAGGGGATCAGCAAGTACTCCCCCAGTCTCTTATCACCCTCCCTAGGCAGTCGGGTGCTCCCCAGGAGAGCAGATCTGCAGATCTGTCAAGAGGCATCGAATCTGGCAAGTCTCCTCATCAGCTACTCCAGGACACGCCCAAACTTCCTCCTGCTTGTATTTGCTGGGAGAGCTGGAACATGCCTAACCACAGTGGACTAGTGAGACTCCTAGTGGTCATATCTTTGCAGCTTATGTTTGGGTGGATGCAATCAAGTGATTTACAGATCTGATATTTAGACTCCTTGCTAAGAAATAAGAATACATTATTATATTGTACAGTGACTTTTTCAAGACACCAAAAAACCAAAAAAAACTCGGTCACCTGGAAATAAATGAAGATACAGTAAATTAGTGCCCCCTTTACTATAGTGTTACCCGTGTACTCTAAATAAAATAAAAAAGGACTACTTACATCACACACCACTTGAATTTGTCTCTGATATAGAGCTCTATAAAATTAAAAATATGAATTATATTAAAGGCTTGAAATGGGTTTTGACCCCATGAACACTACATGCAAAGCAAGTGTCTTACCACTGAGCTTTAGCTTTAGATACCAGTGATGGTGATTTTTTTGATCTATGAGATGTAGTATACCAAAAAACACAGTAAACCTAAAATCCTTTGTCACATTGACAAGTGAAGGAAGTCAGATATCAGCGTGACACATCATTTAAATTCGCCTTAATAAAGGGCTTAATAAAATGTAAACATTTTTTAAAGGGGCTTTGGACTCAGGAAGCCCAGACATAGGGCAACAGCATTACCACTGAGCTACCAGCTTGCCTTGTGTGAACTTGGGATTTTTGTTCATCTATGTGATGTAGCATACAAAACCACAGTAAACCTAAAATCGTTTGTGACACTGACAAGTGAAGGAAGTCAGATATCAGTGTCACACATCATTTAAATTTGCCTCTTATCTAGGGCTTAATAAAATGTAAACATTTTTTAGTGGCTTAAAGGGGTTTTGAACACAGAAACACTGGGTATGAGGTAATTGCTTTACCACTGAGCTATCAGCTATGCACTCATATAACACTGTAATGTGTTAGCTTACAGCACTTTAGGCACAGAGCTATAAGCTGTCCAATAGATGTCCTTTGGTTGTGTAATTTAGCATACAAATACATAGTATATCTATAACTCATTCTAACTTTGACCATGACCTATGAAGAGCATAAGTCAAACTCAGATGTCAGGGTCAGGGGTCAGGTGTCAGGGTCAGGTGTCAGAGTCAGGTGTCAGGTGTCAAGGTCAGGTGTCACATTAGCATTATTTTGATACTTGACTATTATATCTGTCCATGTTCTAAAATGAACACTGTACTGGAGTGTGGAAATCGTGCCTGATCCATGCCTGATTCATCTTTACAAAGATTAGTCTCTCAAACTTTGGGGGTTACTATGCCCTCCGCTGCACTAAACAATCACTTTAATGCCACATTACTGTCCGGGCAAGAAAGCTTTTCCAGGGCAAACTTGACCAGTTGCGGCCAAAAATCTAGTTTGGCTGTCCAGTTGTCCAGGGCATCTTGGATGTGGGGTGGCAGAGTGCAGTCCAAGTATGCCACCACTTGCTTCAGGTTCTGCCCTATTTCCTGCTGCTGCAGGTGCTGGTTGGTTTCTTCAATAGGCAGATGAAGAAAAGTGCTCATAAGACTTTAGTTGCTGCTGATGGAGCTGGTGCTACTCCTGGCCCCCCGCCCCCTCAAACAGCCATGGCATGAGAGCAGACCTTCGTGAGAATGGCGTACATAGACAGTGGCCAACTGACTGCATAGGATGTCTGGATAGTAGTTGATTTTATCCTCCCTCTGAGCAGGTGGAAGAAATGCCCCCCATTTTGGACCTGTAGAGAGGGTCCAACATGGTGGAGAGTCAGTAATTATCCCCCTGCTGAATGGTGATAATACAGCTGTCCCCACACAAGCAACTCAGCATGGATCTGGTTATTTGTGTAAGGGACTTGGTGGGACTCCCTGCCTCTATCTCCACTGCATACACCCACAATCTGTCAGGGTCATCTGCCTGGTCATCCTCATCGCCCTCCAGCTCCTCCTGCCATTTGTGCAGAGAAACCACCCATTTCCATATAAATTGCTTGTGCCTGAATATCCTCCTCCACTAGTTCAGCCCCTACAGTGCTTTGGTGACCATGAGATGTAGTCGCCACATCTCCTGTCCCCTGGCCAGCCAGATTTATCAGCTGCTGGACATGAATGAGTAGAATGACATCATTCATTCCGTAGTCCTGGCGACTGACAAAGTGATCTCCTCAAAGGGCCTAAGCAAACAGCAGGTGTCATGTATGAGCTGACTAATGTTGAAGTTACACAGTCCTTTCCACCTGAGTCATCAAGAAATTGTTCACGGTCTTTCTCTGCTCATATAGGCAGTCCAACATGTGGAGGGTGGAGTTACAACGGGTGCATATCAAGTGATGTTGGGGAATGCTATTCTGACATTGCAGCTCAAGGAGGGTCTGTTTTGCAGTGTTAGAGTGGCTGAAGTGCATGTGTAACACCGCAGAGTTGTGTTACTACATGTCTCTCTACCCCGCTACTATCTTCTAATAGCCATTATACTGTCATCTGATATAATTTATATTATGTCTTCACAAATGTGCATCTAAAACCATGTTAACCCTTTCATGACCAAGGGTCATTGATGCCCCAGTGCCCAGGTCAAATTTTATAAAACTGACATATCTCACTTTATGTGGTAATAACTTTGGAACACTTTTATTTAGCCAAGCCATTCTGAGATTGTTTTCTCGTGAAACATTGTACTTCATGATAAATTTGAGTCAATATATTTCACCTTTATTTATGAAAAAATCCCAAATTTACAAAAAGTGATACCTCATAAAATATTCATTACTTAACATTCCCCATATGTCTACTTTATGTTGGCATCATTTTGGAAATGTCATTTTATTTTTTGGAGATGTTACAAGGCTTAGAAGTTTAGAAGCAATTCTTAAAATTTTTAACAAAATTTCTAAAACCCACTTTTTAAGGGCCAGTTCAGGTCTGAAGTCACTTTGTGGGCATTACATAGTGGATACCCCCATAAACAACCCCATTGTAGAAACTACACTCCTCAAGTTACTCAAAACTGATTTTACAAACTTTGTTAACCCTTTAGGTGTTCCACAAGAATAAAAGGAAAATGGAGAATAAATTTCACTTTTTGGGCAGATTTTCAATTTTATTAAATTTTTTTCTTTAACACATCGAGGGTTAACAGCCAAACAAAACTCAATATTTAATACCCTGATTCTGCGGTTTACAGAAACACCCCACATGTGATCGTAAACTGCTGTACGGGCACACGGCAGGGCGCAGAAGAAAAGGAACACCGTATGGTTTTTGGAAGGCAGATTTTGCTGGACTGGTTTTTAGATGCCATGTCCCATTTAAAGCCCCCCTGATGCATCCATAGAGTAGAAACTCCCAAAAAGTGACCCTATTTTGGAAACTGGGGGATAAGGTGCCAGATTTATTGGTACTATTTTTGAGGGCATATGCCTTTTTGATCGCTTGGTGTTGCACTTTTTGTGATGTAAGGTTAAAAAAATTGCTTTTTGGCACTGTTTTTCTTTTTTCTTTTTTACGGTGTTCACCTGAGGGGTTAGGTCATGTGATATTTTTATCGAGCATGTTGTTACGGACGCACCAATACCTAATATGTACACTTTTTTTTTTATTCACTTAAATAACACAATAATGGCATATTTTAAAAGAAAATGATGTTTTAGTGTCTCCGTGTTCTGAGAACTATATTTTTTTTTATTTTTGGAGCGACTTTCTTATGTAGAGTCTAATTTTTTGCGGGATGAGGTGACGGTTTTATTGGTACCATTTTGTGGGATAAACGCCTTTTTGATCGCTCGGTGTTGCACTTTTTGTGGTGTAAGGTGACAAAAATGGCTTTTTTGACAGTTTTTATTTTTTATGGTGTTTATCGTATGGGGTCGATCATGTGATATATTTATAAAAGACTGTCGTTACGGACGCGGTGATACCTAATATGTCTAGTTTTTTTTTCTTTTTCATTTTTTATAGGAAAAGGCAATTTATTTTTTTAAATTACATTTTTACCGTTTAATAGTTTTTTATTAATTTTAAGAAAAGAAAAAGACATACATTGTTGTTATTAGACAAAGGACAGAAAACATAAATGGCTACATAGAAGCCACATTAATAGCCGATATATGCATACCACATTAAAATATGTAACAACAAAAATGACTAACAATACATCATAGACAAAACATAAATCATAAAAGAAAACAACAAAAGATAAAACAAACAAACAGACACACAGTGCAATTGTCGGAGTACATTGTACAGGCATAGATTTATCAGATTTGGTCTCATATACAAGACCTTAACTATACAGATCAGTTATATTTAAGTATATCAAGCAGGGGATGGTGCAGCGAGCGATGAAGCTCTCCATATGCTCCATTCCCTCTCGAACCTCGCGGCCGCGTCGCCAGCTCCCGCCAACACACGTTCATATATATAAGTAGAATTTAGCCTTCGGATAACCTCCATTAGGCAAGGGGTATGCTGTGATTTCCAGTTTTTAACTATGGCCAATTTGGTTGAGAGAAAGAGGTGTCCCAACACCACCCTCCCCTCGCAAGGTATCTCGGCCAAGTCAATCCATAGAAGGGCCAGTGAGGGGGATGGCGGAAGCTGAGAACCCAGTAGATCCGAGGCAAGAGAGAATGTAGCCCTCCAGATATCTTGCAGCCTCGGACAAGACCACAAAATGTGATACAATGTACCTCTATTGCCACATCCCCGCCAACATAAACACGAAAGGTCTGGAAATATATGGCTCAGGCAATCTGGTGTATAGTACCACCTTAGTATGGTCTTCATCAAGGATTCATAATGCAAAGCACATCTAATATTTTTTTTTATGCAAGAAAAGGCTGCCCGCCACTGTTCGTCTGTGAACACCAACCCCAAATCCCTTTCCCATGTAAGTAGCGGGGTCGTTTTAACAAAAGATCCCTTATCCCTCATCATCATATATAAAGGCCGCAGTCGTGTGCACTGTGGCGGAGCCAATGACCACAGACTAAACACCTCCCGATTGCACACCAGACTGAGCGGACAGTTAGCTGTAAAAAAATGTCTAATACACAAATATTTATAAAAGTCTGTGTGTGGAATCAGGAACTGCTCATGAAGGTGTTCAAAGGAGCGGAGGGTGTCCGAAATAAATAATTTGGAGAGAAGATCCAATCCAGCCCGCGCCCAAGACAACACTGAAATATTCGGAATAAGAAAGTTAAGAACAGTTACTGGGGCGCTGGGCGGAAAGGGTCCAGACTCCAAAGTACACAGTCCATTGAATCGGACCCAACTTTTCAGAGCCATGTGTACTAACGTCGGAAGGGGTGGCCAGTTAAATGTCGGGTGGAGGGCTGCGACCAAAAGAGTTTTTAAGTTATTACCGGGTGATAGTATTGTTTCTATATGTACCCACTGTTTCGCATAATTACCTACCCACCATTCCCTCAACTGTGATACTTGTGAGGCCAAAAAATACTCATGGATATTCGGAAGACCCAATCCCCCCCGAAGTTTAGGTCTCTGCATTATTGAAGTTGCCACTCTCGGTTTATGTCTTTTCCAGATTAAGGCATTAATCAATTTGGAGCACTTTTGAAAGAAACTATTTTGGGGGATAATAGGCAATGTATTAAATATATACAGGAGTTTTGGGAGTATAAACATCTGAAATGATGTGATACGACCTACCCAGGACACCTCATATTTAGTTAGATTGTCGAGCCCCTTCTCCAGAATTTTTAATAGTGGGAGAAAATTTGCTACATATAACTTCTTAAATGATGCTGTAAGCTTTATCCCCAAATAATCAATTTGATTGTTTTGCCAATCTAGGTCAAGGGTACCCTTCAACTTCTTTATCTGTACAGACGGAATATTTATTGGGAGGGCCTGAGATTTAAGAGCATTCAGTTTATAGGACGAAACATCTCCAAATCGGGTTATGACATCGATGGCAGTTATTAGAGAGGTTTGGGGATTTGACAACGTCAGAATGATGTCGTCTGCATATAAACTGATTTTATATTCCGTGCCCCCTATATCAACTCCCTTCACATCAGGACATTGGCGCAGAGCTTGGGCCAGGGGTTCTATAGTCAAGACAAATATCAGGGGAGACAGGGGGCATCCCTGGCGGGTACCATTACTAATATTAAAGGGGTCAGAGAGTGCCCCATTGACCCACACTCTAGCACTTGGTTGAGTATAAAGTGCCTTGATAGCCGCCAGGACTGCCCCCGTAAATCCCATTTTCTCCAGCACCGAGAAGGCGAACCGCCAATTAATGCGGTCGAACGCCTTCTCGGCGTCTAGGGTAACCAGAAGCGTTGGAATTTTTCCTCTCTGGACGTAGTCCACAATATTTAATGTCCGCCTGGTATTGTCCTGCAGCTGCCTACCTTTTACGAATCCAACCTGGTCCGTATGGACCAGAGTAGTAATACAAGGAGCCAGACGACTTGCCAACACTTTTGCGTATATTTTTGCATCTGTATTTAACAGTGATATCGGATGATAATCCCTTACGTCATCCGAGAGAAGGTCAGTTTTTGGAATGGTGACTATCCTCGCCTCCAGCATCTCTTTTGGAGGATGACCGTTACTCACCATTTCCCCAAAAATCTGACATAAATAAGGAGAAAGTTCTTTTTGAAATAACTTATAATATGTGTTTGAAAAGCCGTCTGGCCCTGGTGCTTTATTATTCGGTAATGTTGTAATAATATCTAAGATTTCTTGCTCTGACATTGGGGAGTTTAATTTCCCCAACTGGGCCTCAGTAAGATTAGGGAGGTCAATTGAGTCCAGAAACTGATCTATGGTCACCGGGCTTCCAGAAGATGTATCCGGAAGGGATTCTAAATTATAGAGAGTTTTATAAAAACTCCGGAAGGAATTTGCAATGCCCTGTGGATCAATGATCTTTTTATTCGTAGTTTTTAACGTTATATATGGGATCTTATTTTTAGTAGTTCTTTCCTTCAATCTATGTGCTAATAATTTCCCAGATTTATTATCCTGTGCATAATATAATGCACGGGTCTTTTTTAAATCCTTCTCATATCTATAAAGTAAATGTTCCTTCAATTGGAGACGTAGATTCTGCAACCTAGTTCCCATAATAGCGGTGGGATTACTTTTGTTATTAGACTCCAGGGACCTAATCTGCAGGGTCAAGGCGGTTGTCCGTTCCTCTCTCTCCTTCTTTGCTATGCATCCAATTTTAATATGCAGACCTCTCATATAGGCCTTGTGGGCATTCCAGAGAGAGAAGGGATTAGACACTGATCCCTCATTGGTACGAAAAAATTCCTTTAAACCCTCCTGCAGCGTTAATTTATGTTTGGGATGCTCTAATAAATGGATATTATCGCGCCAAAGAAAGCCTAAAGGTCTGTTAGAGTCGTCGCCAATTGTTAAAGTGACAGGCGCATGGTCAGACCATGTAATCATCCCTATGGATGAACATACTGCCACGTTTAACAAGTGGCGATCTACCAAGAAAAAGTCAATCCTAGAATATGTTTGATGGACATTTGAAAAAAAGGTAAAATCCTTTTCTCCCTCATGATGAAACCTCCAAACATCATAGAGATCCTCTCTCAATAAGAGGGCGTTGAGGCCCCGGATGGACCCACTCGCCCCCATTGACGAATCCATAGCTGGATCCAATATAGAGTTAAAATCTCCACCCCAAAGAATCAGACCCTTCCTAATCCTATTCACCTTAGTCACTAAGTGACGTAGGAAGCGCAACTGATGTCTGTTCGGAGCATATACAAATACCATAGTGAAAATCACGCTATTTACGGATGCCACCAAGATAATGTATCGCCCGTTTTGGTCAACCATGGATTCATGCAGTTTGAATACAACCGAATCCCTAATTGCAACCATCACACCTCTCAGTTTTTTCCTTTAATGGGAGTGAAAAACATGTGGAAAATGAGCATTTTTAAGTCTAAATGCATCCTCCTTCAGGAGATGTGTCTCAGTTGCACAGATTATATCCCCTTTCATGGTCTCTACTTCCCTCCACAGCATGGACCTCTTGAACGGGCTGTTTAGACCCTTCACATTTATTGCAACAATTTTATGAACCATCTATCCATGGGTCCATTCTGTGGAGGGATTGAACCCTCATCGGATCATATCTCCGCCATACTAAAACCTGCAAACAATGTATCTTATCTTCGCACTGCATAACAATACATAAATCACAGACACCTCTACATAAAACACAAACACAAAAAGAAAAAAAAGAAACAATAACATAGAACATAGTTATTATAAGACAAACAAAAACCCGGCATATAATGCCGTTAATCCTTTGGAGGGACATATATTTTGGCTCATGGCCGGAAGGGGCTGCTCGGCGTTGCCCCCACATCCTCTACCCTACTAAATTCCCTTGGACCCCCTCAACTATGGGACCTTTTCTCCTGGGTCACTAAATGCCACTCAGAGTCCAGGGGAGAAAGTGGGTTTTTATCCGGGATTTCCATCTTAATATTCCAAGAGTCTAACAACTGTTTCCCGGACTTCATGGAAATTACCACATGTACAGTTCCCTGGTGATGGATCAAGACTCTGGTCGGAAATCCCCATCTATAAGGGATATTATTCCGTCGCAGCGCAGCAGTGAACGCACCCAATTGACGGCGCTGTTGCAAGGTGGTAGCAGATACGTCTGCGAAGATCTTAATCTGATGGTACGGGGAGGGCAAAATACTCCATTTTCTGGATGCTGCTAATAGCAATTCTTTAACGTGAAAAAAGTGAATCCGTACCACCGTATCTCTCGGTGATGAGCTAGGGAGATACTTTGGTCTCATCACCCTATGTGCTCTATCTAAAATCAGGTCCTGTGGGGTGAGGTCAGGGGTCAAGATTTTCATTATGTTTTGTAGGTAGGGAATCAGATCTTTTAATGCAATTTCTTCAGGGATTCCTCGAAATTTAAGGTTGTTACGGCGTGATCTATCTTCTAGATCAACTACCTTGGCCTTAAGCCACGCTATTTCCCCCTTCATATCGCTATGAGCCTCTTTAAGTTGATTATAGGTTACCGCATAATCCTCCATCCTTAATTCGATAGAGTCCACCCTGCACCCCACCTCTACCACCGCCATCTGCAACGGGCGAACCAGGGCACTTAAATCCTTGTGCATAGAATTGCTGAATAAGACCAGCATGTCTTTTAGAAGGTTACCCGATGCAGGTTTATCGTCAGTAGGGATCGCCTGGATTGTTGAGGTGGCAGAATCAACCACCTCGCTCACACTGTGCACCGGAGCCAGAGTTTCCCCTTCAGGCTGCACTCCTCCCTGCATCCGTGGCGGTTCCGACGGTAAACAGCTGACATACCTCTGGGAGCTCTCCGTCTCCATCTGCAGGCCACGAGGTTCTCCTAACCTTTCACGTCTGACTTGAGAGCACACCGCTCCAGATGAATACGCCGCCTCGGATAAACGCGACCCCGACAATGAGTCTGCCACCGACCCATGTCCGGTCACACTCCGGGTCACCACCTCCTCCCGACTGCTATGCCGAGGTGATAAAGGCCGCAGTGGAGATGGGGAAATCTCTCCAG